>NC_090443.1:645657105-645960135 GCF_031143425.1 Pleurodeles waltl | reverse complement strand
TTGCATGTTTTAGGTAAGTAAAATCAATTTACTACAAATGACTGTTGTTGCCATGCATGGATGACATTTTGTAAGTGGTATACTAAATGCAGGATTGTGTGTGAAATTGTCATTAGATTAGTGCATAATAATATGTGTGTTTCTTATGTGTCATTTTCTTCCCTTTTTTCTTTTTAGTTGGATATAATTGGTGATTGTTGTGTCTATGCAGAGTAGTTGATGGTGAGTCTAGCTTTTTCAGGCAAGTGAGTGGGATAGTTTTTGAGTTCATAACTCTTAGTGATAAAGCCTCACTTTGTTTATTACTTATCTTACACAGTGCTGATTGTTGGTGGTGCATTTGTCCAGTTACTTTTCGTAGGAAGGATCATGGTTAGCCGTAGGATGACCGCTCAGCAGGTCATTGGTGTGCTTTTTTAGTTGTCTTCTGACCATGATCATGAGGCTGACTCTGCATCTGAGGCAGAGGAGAAAGTGCAAGATTCTGGAAGTGAATTTCATGTCAGAGAGGAATCGTCTGATGATGAACCCAATCTCAGTGCTGATGAAGTGCCTGTTTTAGAAGAGGACACCGATGTGCCAAGGGTGCAGCAGCCAGCGGCTGAAAGGCTTCCCTTTGGAAGACCTGAACTCCGGGTTGCCCCAAATATAGAGCAGCCACAATTGCCTGCCTTTACTGGTCTCCCAGGGTGTAAAGTGAATCCGGAAAAAGTTTTTGCCTGTCAATTTCTTTCAGTTGTTTATGGATGATGTATTTTTGGAAGAGATTGTTGAGCAGACTAATTGGTATGCTGAGCAGTATTTGAGGGACAATGCTGCCAGACATTGGCCACACTCTAGAGTTAGCCGGTGGATTCCCACAAATCTCGAAGAGTTGAAAAGGTCCTTTGGTTTAACTTTTTCGTTGGGGCTGATAATGAAGCCATCACTGTTTTCACATTGGTCTAATAGTCCCTTGATGACAACTGCTATATTTCCTGCAACCATGAGTTATAATTGGTATGAGATTCTTCTTCGCATACTGCATTTTGTTGATAATGCCTTAGCCTTGCCACGAGATGACCCTGATTCTGACCGTCTTTTTATGATTAGACCTGTCCTTGATCATTTTGTAGATTGGTTTTCAGAGGTCTATGTTCCAAGCAAAGAAATATCTGTAGATGAGTCTTTGGTCCTCTTCAAGGGTCATTTGGTTTTTAGGCAGTACATTCCTAGCAAAAAGGCACGGTATGGAATTAAATTGTATGTGCTGTCTGAAAGTAGTACAGGATATGTTTATAATTTCCGGGCCTACACTGGTAGGGATTCCAGTATTGACCCACCTAGTAGTCCGCCCACTTTTGGAGTTTGCGAGAAAATTGGGTGGGAACTTGGTAGACGGCTATTTAACAAAGTTCACCATTTGTACGTAGATAGTTTCTACACTGGAGTGCAGTTGTTCAAACAATAGTTCAGAGTGGACACTGTTGCTTTGTGGCACAATCCGCTCTAACCAGAAAGGCTATCCAAGAGAGCTTGTCTGTAAAAAACTTGAGAAGGGACATTGCAGTGATTTGCAGAACGATGAGCTGCTAACTCTGCAATTTGCAGACAGGATGGATGTCTACATGCTAACTACCATCCACAAAGATAGTACTTCACCGGTGGCTGTTTGGGGTCAAGTTGCTGAAGTGCGGAAACCTGTGTGCATTTTAGACTACAATAAGCACATGGGTGGTGTTGAGAGAGTAGATCAGAGGTTGGAACCTTACACTGCTGCTCGTAAGGCTCATGTTTGGTATAAGAATTTAGCGGTTCACTTGTTCCACTTGGCAACTTTTAATGCTTTGGTTGTTTTTAAGAATAGTTCTCCAGAGTCAAGGATGACATTTGTGAAATTTAAGGAGTCTTTCATAGTGTGCCTTGTTGTGCTGGGACAGGCAAGATTTTCTGGAGAAGCAGTGGTGGAGGATGTGTCTAGACTGAAAGATCACCACTTTGCTGAGCATATTCCTCCCACAGCCAAAAAAGACTTTCCTGCTAAGAGATGTAGAGTCTATGCTCGAAGAGGTATCCGTAAGGAGACTAGGATGTACTTCCCTGATTTTTCTTCAAAGCCTGGGCAGTGTGTGGGTGGCTGTTTCAGGAGTTACCACACTCAGAAACTTTATCGTGATCTACCGTGAGCGTGAACTGCCTGTTTTATATTTTCATATGTTCAGTTTCACGGTTGTCATTACTGTCATGTATTTAGTTAGAACTTTTGTGTTTGTAGTTTTGTAATTATTTCTAATTAGTTAGCAGTTTCTTTGCTGTTTATAAAAAAATAGTGATGGCAGTGTGCATGGAATGGCGCTTGGCTTGCGGTGTGTGTGGAGTGGTGCTTGTCTGGCAGTGTGCATGAAGTGGCACTTGGCTGGTGGTATAAACAGTGACTTGCTGTGGCCACTGCAACACACTGCTAACCAAACGCCAGTCCACACACTCCCATTAGCTGGTGTGATTGCTGTGTCAGGCATGTGGGTGCATAAAAGTGATGGGCCTTTGAATGGCAATGTCTGTTGATGAGAGTGTTGTAATGTGCTGGGCCCATGGCTGGCGGCGTGAATGGTCTTGTGCATGTCATGTATGAAAAGTGTGTGAATAGACTGTAAAGCCGATGAAGCCTTGTCGCTGCTTTACAGCTCATGAACTATGAGTCATTGCTTCAGTTTTTTGTCTTTTCAGTTATTAACAGTGCATTTCTCTTGTTAATAAAATGTGATCTACTGAACCATCACACACCCTTGTGGCAAACCCAACCAGCATGTGTGGTAAAAATGAAAACCCAGCTCTGCTGTAATCAGACGTCGCAGCACACCCATGACATGCCAGGTTTCTCAGGTGGGACCCCGATGATAAAGCATGCCACCAACTTGGTTGGTGGGTGAGGGGTCTTTTTTAACATAACCTAAGGGTTTTCTTTCAAAAATTGTAGTGTTTGGAACATCACAGAAGAACGTGGACAAATCAAAATCATCTATTACAAAAGGACCTGGGTTTCCAGTGGGGGGTTCTGCATTTTTGGTCCCGGGTGCGGCCTTCATCTAGGGAAACCCAGACATTTTTTAAAACTAGACACCTGGAGGAGTCCAGGAAGGTGTGGCTTATGTGGATCCCCCTACATTTTCTTACCCATAATCCTCTGCAAACCTCAGAATTTGCTTAAAAAACATATTTTCCACACTTGTTTTGTAGGATCACTGTGCTGCAACAAATTTCCTACCACCCAGTGTTCCCCTCAGTCTCCCAAGTAAAATGATACCTCACTTGTGTGGGTCCCCAAAGCAGAGTCAGCCTAAGAATTCATAAAAAGAAAAAAAGTGCTTTCTCCTCAATCTCCACATGTTTTTGGCCTTTTCCTAATTTGTGGCTCCTCTCAGATTCCAGAACTTTCTATCACCGAAATGTGAGGGGAAAGTGTTTTTTCCCCAAATTTTGAGGTTTGCAAACTATTCTGGGGATTAGAACTTGGCGAGAGCCCCACGAGTCACCTCATCTTGGAAGCCCCAAGGTGCCTAGTTTTAAAAAATGCAATACAACCAAAGTACACTGTTCCATAAAGAAGAAGCTCTAGGGGGATCTGAAAAATCAGGAGCAAGGGCCCTCAAGCATCACAATGGATCAAATCAAAAATTAAAAACCAGGGGGAAGTAAATCTTGAGTGGCAATGCTCAATTACTTCCAATGTAAGTGACCGGCTAATGGAGTTTTGATTACAACACCATATTGGTTTAATTGGAGTAGAGCTTTATATATACAAAATTTTCTTTGGTCCTGATGAAGCGTCACTGGATCCGTGGGGACCACACGACGCGAAACATGTTGACCCTGTTTGAGGTAGATGCCTAGATGGTTATCCCTCCGAGTTTATTGTTCATTGGAAGTAATTGAGCATTGCCACTCAAGATTTACTTCCCCCTGGTTTTTAATTTTGGCCTCGTCTCTGACTATTGATTAAAATGATGATATATGTAGGGATGAGTAACCAATTTTACCCTTGCTTCTTTTTGTTCCCTCCTTCACGTACTGGTGCTTGAATGTAGGCATGTCCGTTTGAGATGGTTAGTATTCACCAGTAACTATCAAACGCACGGCTTAGTGCTCCTCTATGTGGGGAGCCCGTCAGGCATTGCACTGCCGGCTTGACGAGGAGCAATACCCAATGATGATACCAGCCATCCATTGTGATGCTTGAGGGCCCTTGCTCCTGATTTTTCAGATCCCCCTAGAGCTTCTTCTTTATGGAACAGTGTACTTTGGTTGTATTGTACTATTGTAGGGAGAGCGTACACTGGACCAATCAATCTCCCGGTCCCTTCCCCCCCCTTTTTACATTATAGTTTTAAAAAATGCACAGGTTTGGTAAGTTTCCCTAGGTGCCGGTTGAGCTAAAGGCCAAAATCTAAAGCTAGACACTTTGCAAAAACAGGTCTGTTTTCTTTGGGAAAATGTGATGTGTCCATGTTGTGTTTTGGGGCATTTCCTGTCGCTGGCACAAGGCCTACCCATACAAGTAAGGTACCATTTTCATCAGAAAACTTGGGGGAATGCTGGGTGGAAGGACATTTGTGGCTCCTCTCAGATTCCAGAAATTTCTGTCACCAAAATCTGAGGATAAAGTATTCTTTTGTCACATTTTAAGATCTGCAAAGGGTTCTGAGTAACAGAACCTGATGAGAGCCCCACAAGTCACCCCATTATGAATTCCCCTGGGTGTCTACTTTTCAAAAACATATAGTTTGCTAGGTTTCCCTAGGTGCAAGCTGAGCTAGAGGCCAAAATCCACAGCTAGGCATTTTGCAAAAAACAGGTCAGTTTTCTTTGAAGAAATGTGATGTGTCCATGTTGTGTTTTGGGGCATTTCCTGTTGCGGGCACTAGGCCTACCCACACAAGTGAGGCACCATTTTTATTAGGAGACTTGGGTGAATGCCTGGAGGAAGGAAACTTGTAGCTCTCCATCACCAACATATGACGTAAAAGCAATTTCTTTGCCAAATTTTGAGGTTTGCAAAGGATTCTGGGTAACAGAACCTGGCGAGAGCCCTACAAGTCACCCCATTCTGAATTCCCTTGGGTGTCTACTTTTAAAAAATATATAGGTTTGCTAGGTTTTCCTAGGTGCCAGCTGAGCTAGAGGTCAGTTTTCTTTGGGAAAGTGAGATGTGTCCATGTTGCGTTTTGGGTCATTTCTTTTCACGGGCACTAGGCCTACCCACATAAGTGAGGTTCCATTTTTATCGGGAGACTTAGGGGAACACTGGGTTGAACGAAATTTGTGGCTCCTCTCAGATTCTAGAACTTTCTATCACCAACGTGTGAGGAAAAAGTGTTTCTTTTTTGCCAAATTTTGAGGGTTGCAAAGGATTCTGGGTAACAGAACTTGACGAGAACCCTACAAGTCGCCCCAATCTGAATTCCACGGGTGTCTACTTTTGAAAAACATATAGGTTTGCTAGGTTTCCCTAGCGGCCGGCTGAGCTAAAGGCCAAATCCACAGCTCAGCACTTTGCAAAAAACAGGTCAATTTTCTTTTAGGAAATGCGATGTGTTCTTGTTGTGTTTTGGGGCATTTCCTGTCGCGGGCACTAGGCATACCCACACAAGTGAGGTAAAGTTTTTATTGTGAGACGTAGGGGAATGCTGGGTGGAAGGAAATTTGTGGCTCCTCTCAGATTCCAGAACTTTCTATCACCGAAATATGAGGAAAAAGTGTTTCTTTGCCAAATTTTGAGGTTTGCAAAGGATTCTGGGTAACAGAACCTGGTGCGAGCCCCACAAGTCACCCCATCCTGGATTCCCCTGGATGTCTTGTTTTAAAAAATGCAAAGGTTTGATAGGTTTCCCTAGGTGCCAGCTGAGCTAGAGGCCAAAATCCACAGCTAGTCACTTTCAAAAAACACGTCAGAATTTCATGTAAAAATGTGATGTGTCCATGTTGCGTTTCCTGTCATCGGCATTAGGCCTATCCACGCAAGTGAGGTACCATGTTTATCGGAAGACGTTGGGGAATACACAATAGAAGAACAAGTGTTATTGCCCCTTATCTTTCTCTCCATTTATTCCTTCCGAATATAAGACAGTGTGTAAAAAAGAGATCTATTTGAGAAATGCCCTGTACTTCACATGCCAGTATGGGGACCCCGGAATTCAGAGATGTGCAGATAACTACTGCTTCTCAACACCTTATCTTGTGCCCATTTTGGAAACACAAAGGTTTCCTTGATACCTATTTTTGACTCTCTATATTTTACCAAATGAATTGCTGTATACCCGGTATACAATGAAAACCCATTGCAAGGTGCAGCTCATTTATCGGCTCTGTGTGCCTACGGTTATTGATGAACCCACAAGCCCTATATATCCCAGCAACCAGAAGTGTCCAGCAGACATAACGGTGTATTGCTTTTGAAAATCTGATATAGCAGGAAAAAGTTACAGTGTAAAGCGTGGAGAAAAATTGAATTTTTTCATCTCAATTTCAATATTTCTTTATTCCAGCTGTTATTTTCTATAGCAAAACCTTGTAAGACCTACACAAATGACTTCTTGCTGAATTCAGAATTTTGCCTACTTTTCAGAAATGTTTATCTGTCCAGGATCCAGCGTTGGTTTCACACCCATTTCTGTCATTAACTGGAAGGAGGCTAAAAGCACAAAACATAGAAAAAATGGGGTATGTCCCAGGAAAATGCCAAAATTGTGTTGAAAACTGTTGTTTTCTGATTCAAGTCTGCGTGTTCCTCGAAGCTGGGAAGATGATTTTAGCACCACAAACCCTTTGTTGATGCCATTTTCAGGGGAAAAACCACAAGCCATCTTTTGCAGCCCTTTTTTCCAATTTGCCTTTTTTTTTTTAAAACAAACTTTTTGCTGTATTTGGCTAATTTATTGGTCTCCTCCGGGGGAACACACAAACTCTGGGTACCTCAAGAATCCCTATGAGGTTGGAAAACAAAGGACACAAATCTGGCATGGGTAGCTTATGTGGATAAAAAGTTATGAGGTCCTATGCACGAACTGCCCCAAATAGCCAATTAGCCAGGCTTTTTCTCACCTGAGGAGAAAAGGCGTGGATGCGAAGGGGTTAAGGGAGATTTTATGGCTCAATTATACCAACTCGGCCAGCCTCAAACTGTCCATTCTGTTTAACAAAATCTAAAAGAAGCAAATACCTAAAACATGCAGGTCGTTTATTGGTTTCATTTTAAGGCGAAGGTTCTAGTTAACGTACCACGACTTGATCAGAAGCCAATTCAACATTCAGTACTTTGTGGATAGTAATAGACGGTACAAACCCTGCAGCTTTTTAGATAAAGTTGCCTGTCAACTGCAGCAAGTTACAAAGACAAAATTTGTCGAAAAAAACTCAACATAAAGATTCAGTCGGTTATTCCAGGGTGGGGTACAAACGTTCCGGTATTCTGAGATGCTGCAGAATCCATTACTGTGCAAGGGTTCATCTGGTAGTTTTACTCAGGAACAGTCGTGGATTAATTTAGAGTGCCAAGAATTAAATGGCTGTTATATTGTTAAATAATATGTGAGGTTACTTACAACACATTAAAAATAGAAAACAATATGTTCTTCTTTTATGTTGTACTTGATAACGGATGTTCAAACATAGGTTATAATATTTGTCTTTTCTATATATACTCTATAAACTTCTTACAAAAAGTACTCTCTAAGTGGTCACTCGAAGTAATTGCAGGCCACAGACCAAAACTCTCGTAAATGTGCTGCAAAAGGCGTTTTATTGTTCCTAAGAAGACGGCAACATAAAACCAAGAGCGGTGGCTTGCAGAGTGCATTAGATTTTCCTATTCAGCAAAGGAAGTGGTTCGGATCTGAGGCATTAATGCACTGCCTGTGTCTTGCTTCCGGATAAATGGGATAAGATTACTGCAAATGTGAGGATTTACAACGTACCTTGGGATTTGCAGGCCACTGTTAAAAGGTTAACGCCGACTGTCACTTTAAGGACACCGACCTATCATACAAGAGGGGGTTCTCTTTATTTAAAGATCAGGTGCCCTGCATTACACCCAAAGCTTCAAGTGGTCCAGGTCTATCTAGGTCACAGACCCGTTAGTAATTAAAAGTGGACATTAAAATGGGTCCCTTTTGTTTCCTGTATTTATACCCTTAAACTTTTAGGCAAGAACACAGATTTTTTTTTGTTTGTTTGTTTGTTTGTTTTTTGAATGAGCGTAATAATTAGTAAGGTAATCCACGTCGTTTGTGTTTGTATTTCACATGCTCTACTTAATGTTGCAAACTCTACGAGTGTTTCTTTTTTCAGGTTGTTGCGTTAGGGTATGTTTTTTTTTACAGGCAGTAAGTATGTCAAGCTTGTCGAATGCATACTTTGAATTAAGTCGCAACCAGGTGTTTATAATAGTTTACCACTGAGTTTTGGATGAAGGCAGTGCGGGTTTCTCTCAGTGCCTGTCAAGGGGTCAAAAAGGAGTACAGAATGCATGGTCATCCAATCCCTGGCCTATCTGCACAGTGAACATTTCAAAAGTCACTTATGCCCATTCAAATTGTGATTCTATGCAAATATATATGGAATTTTAATTCACACGCCCTTAATTATATAGGCTAAGCTCCTTTCAGAGACCCCCACTTTTAATGTTTAATTGACCGAACACCTTAAAAAATTAATGTATTAAATATTTAATTGTATAGTGATATGTACATTTTCAAGGCTTATCAATTCATATTTGTTCTTGTTTTTAGGGGTATTTTTGTAATATTGATGTTATCTCTATTTATTGAAGAGTTTTGTGGAACGATTCTTCTATCATCCTGGCTAATACCATGAGTTCTTTCCACCATTGATGGCGCACCAGATTGATCAGTCAGCAGTGGCAGTTTGCTTCGCGCTGACCTAAGTGACATGCACACTTTGAAGCTCTCCATTCAGCTGTCTAAGACAGCTGGGTGGAGACCAGACACAGGCCTTCAGGGTCTGAAGGAGCGTCCAGCCAGGAGGCTCCATCCAATCCAGTCGCTTCATTCATGCTGGTTAACAGCATGAGAGCAGCACCTGGAGTGGTTAGGGGAGCTCTTCCGCCATAGAGAGCAGAAGCACACTGAAGAGGACACGCAGCCCCTGGGTAAGTGCCTTTTTAAAAAACAAATTGTAAGGTGTGTGTACTGCAAGTGTGTAATGTTATGTACTTGTGTAGTGCATGTAAGTCTGTAGTGCATGTACCTGTAGTATTTGTGATATAGGGGGTCATTCTGACCCCGGCGGGCGGCGGGAGCCGCCCGCCTGGAGGGAACCGCCAGAATACCGATGCGCGGTCAAAAGACCGCCGCGGGTATTCTGGGTTTCCCACTGGGCTGGCGGGCGACCGCCAAAAGGCCGCCCGCCAGCCCAGTGGGAAACACCCCTCCATGAGGATGCCGGCTCCGAATGGAGCCGGCGGAGTGGAGGATGTGCGACGGGTGCAGTGGCACCCGTCGCGTATTTCAGTGTCTGCAAAGCAGACACTGAAATACAAAGTGGGCCCTTTTACGGGGGCCCCACGACACCCCTCACCGCCATCCTGTTCCTGGCGGGCGGAACCGCCAGGAACAGGATGGCGGTGAGGGGGTCGGAATCCCCCATGGCGGCGCAGCAAGCTGCGCCACCATGGGGGATTCCCAGGGCAGCGGAAAACCGGCAGGAGACCGCCGGTTTTCCTGTTCTGACCGCGGCCAAACCGCTGCGGTCAGAATGCCCTGCGGGGCACCGCCAGCCTGTTGGCGGTGCTCCCGCCGACCCCGGTGTTATTTGGGCTTTAGGGCGGAGGGGCGGTTTATGTTGGGGTTTTTGGGGGAGGTTTTTTTTTTTTGCAAATTGGTGGGGCACTTCACTCACTCCACCCTTTCAAAAAGGTACAAGCCGCCACTGTTGGTCAGTCAGTCCCATGTCCAGACTGTTTGCTGACACCATCTATTGCTATTGGTCATTAGGTTTAGTATAGATGGTGAGATACAATCAATGCTATGGTTAAGCGTTCAAGCTATTTATCTCTGAAGGGACACTCTTGCTGACTTTGTCGTTTAGATAGTTGGTATTTGAAGAGGCAAATGTATAAAAAGCGGATGAGCTCATGTGGAGTCTCGTGTGGATATGTTCAGCCTCCACCAGAATACAATTTTAAAATACAGAAGTGACCAAAGTCGAAAGGCTCAAAGAATGCAATAGCTTCTCTGTTTAATTCATAAAAATACGTGGCTAAAGACTGGTTCACTTTGCTAAAAATAAAACCAGCTTTGCTGGGATAAGAAAAGTGGAATTTGAAATCATATAAATGCACATATACGTATGGGAGGTTGCAAAGAGCAGGTCCAAATTACACACTGAATTTCGTATCCTGTCCGTTATTCTGCAAAGCAAATTAATATAGTTGGCTACGGAAACACCCATTCTGAGAGAGCCACAAAAGTACCTACTAAAAAAATATTAATTAAGTAAAATGCAGCTTGCGACTCCCTAGGACCTCTACCCTTGCATTTGCTTTCCTAAAAGGAAAAATATTTTTCTTTCTTTAAAGCAGGCCTTACCCTTTGAAGGGAAATATGTTTCTTTAAAATAATAGGGTCCAGATTCATGAAAAGTGGTGCTGCACCTAGTGCAGAGCCACTTTTCTTGCACCCCTTAGCGCCCGCCTAATGCCACCATGTGTGCGCTGTATTTAATATATGGCACAACCTGGTGGTAGTTAGGGAACTAGCATCATAATTTTTCACGCTAGTTCAGTGCTTTGCAGGACTAGCGTCAAAACTTTTGATGGTAATTCGGCAAAGCATTTAGAGGCCGTTTGAAACCAACGGGAGCCTCCTTTTGAACTCCTTCTCTGAGCAGCTGTTAAAAATCACAGAAAAAATGACACAAAGAAATCTGTTAGTTTTCCTTGCTCCATTTTTACAGCTCCCCTAATGTGGGAACCCCCCCTTGCATATATTATGCCTGGTGCAGCCATAATGTGGAGCAATGGTTTACAAAGTGGGACTATACATGCATTGCGCCACCTTGTAAATATGGCGCAGGGTAAATGCCATTTTAGCACCACCTTAGCACAAACAAATTATGCTATGGCATTGCTAAGGTGCGGCTAGGGGCTCTTAAATCTGCCCCTTAATGTTGCCTTGTATTGAAACACATCAGGGTGACTACTCTCTTCGCCCCACTGAGGGTGCACAACAATATTATTCTTTTCAAACTGAGATGTCATTCCCTTTGAAGTATTGGTTTCTGATCAGTGGTTTATGGCCTCTTTTGCAGTCACATACCATTGATACATTCTATTGTGACTCCAAAGCAGGAAGGAGATGCACTTTGCACGTCCCCTCCACAGGCACTTGAAGTAGGGCTGCAAGGGGTGCTGCAACACCCTCAGCAGAAGGACCTCAGATGGTGAATGAGCAATAAAGATGCCTTTAAATGTTATTTTATCTTGTCACGATGCGTTCAGTGACAGAGGTCAAATGTCAGGCTATGTCTTCTCTTAAATTTGTGTTTACTCTTTTAACATGTGACTTGCTGATTTGGACGGGTAGGCTAAAGCATATCATTTTTTGTAACCCACCACAACATTTAACTACCTGTAAATGAACTGTAGAAATATTTCAAACTATATCAGTTATGAAAGCACAAATAAAGTAATTTGTTTTAAATTCTGAAATGAGATTGCATCAAAGATTGTAATAGGATCACGAAAAAACCAGACACTTTTTTAAACGATAGATATTTGCTGAAACCCAATTTCCATATTTTGTCCTTTGAGCCCTGCAGAGCTTCATTAGTAAAACGGCTTGACTGTGCCACCTTAACTGCCATTTCAATGGAAAAGGTGCTGTTTGTAAATGACAGTGTACACCCAAACCATGATTTAGTAATATATCTGCAATAGGGTGCTTCAAAATGCACCACCCGCTACATACTACTTTTATTGTTATCCTGAATTTGCTAAACTATTATTTGTCTCTTGGATTTTCACAATCCTGATGATTTCAGTGATGTAGCATTGATGGCAGCACCTCCAGTCTGAAAATAGTTCCAAAACCACTGTACTCTTGATACAAAATACAAAATGTGATTTGCTGCAAGCTTTAAAGGGGTTTCAAAATAACAAAATACTCTTATCAATGTACAGGCTGTTTTTTTTAGCAAATCACAGTCTTTACGATCATAAAAGTGTTTTGTACAGCCCTTGGAACAAACTGCGGAGAAAACAGAACATTTTCATCATTGACACAACATAGATGTACTTGTGCTTGCAAAATCTAACAAAGCTGACAGAGAATAGAAGTATTTTTTGTTCAAGCTGGTGAAAAAGACCCAAGACGTGTCACGAGGGTGACTTTGATTTCGAGAAAGATATTCAACTAGTGCACTAGGATTGTGGCTATTTCATATCAGATTAAGCATGAAAAGATGATTTTGGCCATTTATACAAGTTATTCTACTGGAGGAAAGATATACTAGATGGAAGGATGACCAATATTTATATGCTATAGCATTGCCTAATTTATTTCATAGGGTCACCAATATACGACAAAACATATATTATTAAAATGCCGCTGTTTAAACAATCTTTACTTCGTTTTTTATGTTATTTTTTTATTTTATTGTCCATATATTAGGGCCACCAATGTATGACATAACTTATATTTTTAAAATGACACTGTTTATACAATCTTTATGTTCTTTTAATATGTCCATGTGTTTCTTTTTTTCTGCTGTTGTGTACAACATTTTTTACTTATACAATGTACATTACTACATGCTTAGGCAAATTTAAGCTTCTGTCAAAAACACCAGTCATCAATAATTTTAAGGATACTGCGATCACAGTATATAAGCAGAATTATGCTAAATGAAATGCCTTGCTCCAATATATAATTATATGTTTTAGCAGTTTTAAGGTCAAATTAATATAACAAAAGCAGCATAATGAAATAATGAGAATATGTAGAATAAAATTAGGAATTGACATTAATATCAACATGTTTTCTTGTTCTACCTCTACACTTTGTTTTGTCATCATTAGTTTGAAATATACATATTTGATTTTTGCAGGATTATTAATTCCCCTTGTAGCAGTTGTGGCTGGTGTAGGGGCAAAGTGGCTGGTCGGGGAAGGGGCCCGCATAACAGAAATAGAAAAAAAAGTACCTGCCCATTGCCGAATCGCTGCATCTCCACATCGCTGCTCATCAGCCACAGGCTCCCAGCCTGCCCTGCAACCAATCCTAATTCTGCTCTCATGCTGCTGTCAGCATGACAGCAGAGTCAGGATTGGCCTCATCACCCTCGATTTGCGCTCACAGGAAGACTGGGAGCCTGTGCCTACTGTCTTGAACCTGGCAATACAGCTCGAGTTGGAGAGAGCTCAGTGCGCATGTGGGTGTGGTCATCATGAGACATCCGGCCAAACACACATGCTTACTGAAGGGAGTGTCAGCTGTTTGCACTACACGACTCCTGCATAAAATCGTACATACATACACACATACATACTTGCAAATATTGCGTGCTGGATTAGCACACAAAAGTGATGCAAACTGGTGCAAAGTATTGTTTTAGGGATCTACTTTTCAGAACATAACAAGTAGTGTGTTCCAAAGTAGCACTAAACCAACACAAAGAAGTGCTTTGCACTACTTTGTGCTACTCTGTGTCAAGTATGAGTATTTTGGGTGGTAAATGGGTTTCCTCATGCAACCATCCATGCAGTTTGACTCAAATTGCTAAATGCTACCATTAGTAGACAGGGGTTGACACCAACATTTTAATCCTCTTGCACAAAGGGTAATGTTGGAAAAAAGCTTTCTTTTTCAGAAGTTTTTCAACTTTACATTTGTGTACAGTACAATACTAAGGGCCTGATTACAAGTTTAGCGGTTTTGGGACTGTCATGAAGGTGACGTCAGTCACCCCACCGCAGTGTTGGAGGTCCGACCGCCATATTACGATGCATGCGGTTACATGGAGGAAAGATTGCCATGGTCTCCCTGACACTGCCAGAAAATTTAGACCACGGCATTGGCAAGATAGGCCAATGTATTTGTCAGAGGGTGGACCACCAGTGTAATGGCCGGACCGATTACGAGGTGGCTAGCTGCAGAATTGACTGTGGCAGTCCAACCACCACATCTGAGCTGTTGGAAAGGGAGACAAATAAAGCTGAAACTCACCAGTACTCAGCTTCACACATCCTATGATGCCTTGGAGCTGATCATACACGCACTTCCACTGCTTGTGCTGCTAGATGATGCCCAAAACTAACGCTATAATGGACGCAACCGACAGTAAGCCAAACACTCATTTCCATCAACTTCACAGGAAAACTGTGCCACGCCATGAATCCGGCATGGGTTATGTGGTGTGTGGGCCAAACATATTTTGTGTACCCCTGTTCAGAGTTGTACTCAATGTATGGCCCAATCACAGCCCTCTTCGGCCAGGTCACTGATACTGCATAGGTACACTCTTCTAAATTTTAAATGTGTGCACAACTAATATTCAGGGATAGTGATGTGTCCATATGATTGTGTCACACAACAGCAACTCCTCATCAATATCCCACCTAAAAATCTAAGTGACACCCTCACATTGCTCACATGTCATGGCCTGTTGTGATATCAAAGATACATGTGTATGGATGTGTCAAGGAACTTAAACACACCTTCTCTGCTAAATCTCTGTAATGGACTTCCAATTATTTCAAGATAATTCAAGGTAAGTGGTATGTAAAATAATCAGTGTGAGAAACATTCAAAGGTCACAATGTAAAGAATCCCTGCAGGATGGCTTTGCCTCTACCAGTGGACCCCTGGAAAACTGGTGACCTGGGCCATACACAACTTTGCTCATCCCTCAAAACAACTATCTGGACAGAAACTGTGGCTTGATGTATGTCAAGGACAACCAATAATGTAACCAAGAGACATGCATATGTGTAAGTGGAAGTCATGAAAGTAAATACAGCATTACCAGCATGAGTCGCACATTTAGTTAAAGTAGGTGTAAGGTTCACACATGAAAATGGACTCATGTCCATTAAAATGTACACAAAGGTATGACACATTTCTAGCTTACATATCATAGGGAGAAAGGTAACCTAATAGCTGTTGACATTGTCCAAGCCAAGATAAAATACTTACATATGAAACATGACTCAAAGCAATGTCAGCCCCAATAAGATTACATCCCACATATCCACCCGTTGAACACTTCCCCTTGTTCTGGGTGACTCCAGCACTGGTTCCAAGGTCAGATCATACCAACCGCATCAAATAGATCATCAATGAGGGTGAAACAAGCACAGCTTTAGTCATACATCCCAAAGGGTCCATGAACATTAAAATTGCAGAAAGGTAATGGCAAGACTAATGTGAATGAAAACTACCAACTTCTGATTATTAGAAAAAAATGAAGACGTAGTTAAGGCAAATGGCCAGTCCAATTGTGTAGATGTGACTCAATACACTGCTGTGCCACTAATCGTGCCTCACAGAACACTGCCATGGGAGCTTCCCCAGGAAGGGGAATCTAGTGGGCTGTTCAGGCACTTCAATGTATGTCCTTTAGGAGGGTACCCATTTTATTTGGATTTCTTTGGGGAATAGCTGTGTTCAGTGAGGGGGATCAGGTGTCAAAGGGGAGGTCTTAGATGTGGAAGGGATGGGGTATGGATGTTGTCCCTTTGGATTTGGAAGGGGGTTGTTTTTTACAAGGGTAAGGGCAATAGCACATATTAAGCTTTCTTTTGGGAAATAGGTAGGGTGCCCAGGAGGGAATCGGGTTTGGGGGTTGAGGAAGTGGAAGCATCAGTGTGGGTGTGTGTGTTGTTGGTGCTGCTGTCTGAAGTATGATGTTTATGTTTTGTAGGTGTCTGTTGTGTGGATGAGTGTGGGTGTTTGATTTTCTTTGCACTGTGTGATGTTGATATGCTTGGAGTGGGGGATGTCTCTTTTGGTGTGGGTGTGGTGTCTGGGGGTATGCTGGGAATGGGTGGTGCCTGTTGGTGTGGGGTCGGGGGGGTGTTGGGAGCGGTGCCTGAGTCTGTGGGTGTGGTGTCTGGGGGTATGGTGGGGGTACTGGGTGGGTTTGTGGGTGCAGTGAATGGGTCTGTGTATGTGGTGTCTGGGGGTTTGGTGGTGGTGGTAGTGAGTGGGATGACTGTCTAGTGAGTGGTTGCACACTTGCACGTTTGTGGTGTTTCTGTTTATATGTGCTGCTTGGGGCTGTTGAGGTGCATGTGTGCTTATGTGTAAGTGTGCTTGGGACAGGTAAGGGATAGAGAAATTGGATTGGGAAGGGACGGGTGGTGGGGTGGAAGTATGGGATGGGTGGAAGGCTGCTGTGAGGGAGGAAGTCGGGGCCTAAAAAGATCTCTGTATGGCAGACATAGAACTGTGGATGCCTTCCAGGTAGGCCACAATTTGTTGCAGATGACTGTCTTGCACCTGGGTGGCATTTAGTAGTGCATTCTGACCCACAAAGATGTTTCTCAGGAGGTAAATAGCCTCCTTACTCAGAGCAGCAGTAAGAACAGGCATAGGGGGTGAGGTGCCTGGAGCGAAGAAGATGGTTCCCCTCTTGGGTGAGTTTCCGGCCAACTGGGTAGGGAGCAACAGGGAGGGTGGAGATGGTATTGTGGGTGGCGGACAATGGTGGTGTAGGAACTGGTCCTGTATGTCGCACCACCACTAGGGAGGGTCTACTGGAGCTGGACTCGGATAACGATGATGTGAAGTCTGTGTCCTCTGTGGTAACCCCCTCACCCTCTGGGCCACTGGGTCCCTTTATGTCCGTAGTGTCGCGACCAGAGGTACTGTGGCTAGCTGCTTCCGCACGGATGTCGGCCCTGTCTCCTCCACTTGCCTGGGATGATGTTGAAATGACAAATACAAATAGGGCCATTGCATGTGCCAGAACACACTTGACCAACAAGTTTGATCACAGAACATTACTATAATATACAGTTGACTCCAGCTACAAGATCAACCAAAGTGGCTCCAACATTTGCAAGGCCACATACATGCATGCTACATTAACTGTAAACAGTTGCCCACAGTAAAGTGAGAATCACTGACAACTTCCATTGCATTAGTGAAGTTGAGCAATCACAATACCGATGTGTCAAGTAGGAGACCTTGTCAGCTTGCATGGTTTGGCTCTTGTAGCATACCTCAGTAACCTGTTTTCATTAAATAGTATGGCAATGCCAAATATATTCCTACAGATCCACACAAGGTCCTGCAATCAGCAAATGTTCATATACCTAATATCACATCATGATGAAATGATGGACAACAAATATAGTTATGTTAAAAAAGATGTACAGTAGCCGTAAGAAGGTGACATGGAAAAACGTGCGTCAGAATGTAAAAACTTCTTTATGGTAACTTCCAATATGTCCATTGTCAAAATAGTGTAATGAAAGTTGTACTAATGTAGCTTCTCTATATAAAACATGTCACAGAGTAAAGTACACTGGAGACAATCTGTTCAGAATGCCTGGGAGATTTGTCTACAAATATCCACAGCACAATGAATCAGCTAGGCCTAGGCAAATCACCAGTCACAATTGGTACTGGTGAGAACACCATTCTAACATTGCATAATGAAAAGCTAATAATCCATGTTGTACCTGGTCCTTTTTGCAGGCTCATCCCCAATATTTAGGCCTCCTTCCTCCTACTCTTTCTGACCAGTTTGTGTTGGCTTTAGGACTCTGGGCACATTACTTCTGCTAACCAGTGCTAAAGTGCATGTGCTCTATGTGTAAATTGTATTGGTGATTGGTTCATCCATGATTGGTATATTTGGTTTACCAATACGTCCCTAGTAAAGTGCACTAGAGGTGCCTAGGACCTGTAAACCAAATGTTACTAGTGGACCTGAAGCACTGGTTGTGCCACCCATATGAGTAGCCCTGTAAACATGTTTCAGACCTGCCACTGCAGTGTCTGTGTGTACAGTCTTGCACTGTCAATTAAACCTGGAAAGTGTACTCACTTGCTAGGCCTAAACCTCCCCTTTTGCACCCCTAAGTTAGGCCCTAGGTAGCCCCATGGGCAGGGTGCAGTGTATGTTCAAGGTGGGACATGTACTGATGAGTTGTATCTGTCCTAACTGTGAAATACTGGCAAATTTGTTTTGTACTGTTGCAAGGCCTATCGTTCTCATAGGTTAACACGGGGGCTACCTTTAAATATTTTTAAAGGGCGCACTCCCTTTGAGAGCAGATAGAAATGTGGAGTTTGGTGTCTCTAAATTCACAATTTTAAAATTACATCTTTTAGCGAAGTTGGTTTTATATTGTTAGTTTGAAAATGCCACTTCCGGAAAGTAGGCATTTTCTTGCTTAAACCATTCTGTGATTCTGCCTGTTTGTGGACCCCCTGTCTGGATCGGACTGACAGTTGGACTGTTTGTGAATCTCCTCCAGACAGTGAGACAAAGGGAGCTGGGATGTAGCCTGCATATCCTGATGAGCCATCTGCGCTAGAGTGGAGGGAGAAGTGGTCACTTACACCTGAATGGGTGGTGCCAGCCCTCACACAATGCAGTCTCCCACCCCCTGGGGTGTGTCTGGGCCTGGTCTGTGCAACACAGGATCCTCTAAACAACAGAGACTTTCCTTTGAAGTTTGCCTACTTCAAAGGCATAAAGGGGTATAAGTATTGGACCCACAACACTAAACTTTGGATCACTTCTGGACTCAAGAGGAGCCTCTGCCAAGGTGAAGAGTTAAAGAGCTGAGGAGAAGTGCTGCTCCTGCCTGTGATTGAGCTTGGTTAGGCTATCCTACAGTCGCTGCTTCTGCCTGTGAGATGGGACAAAAACTGGACTGTGTTGTGTATTCCTGCTTAAAGAAGAATCTTCAAGGGCTTGAACTGAGCTTGCCTCCTGTGTTGAAGTCTCAGGGCTATCAAAGACTTCCTCTGTCAGTACATGGACTCTCTGCTGAGACGTCTGCCCTGCAAGTGGTGTCCTATCCAGTCTCTGGACCCTTGAAGTTGGCCGAACAAGAGCTGAAATCAACGCACAGAACATTGTGTGGGGAACATTTTGTTGCACCATCTGCTACGCAACTGATAAATGATGCGCTACCCGCTTTGCGGCTGAAATCAATGCTCCTCCTGCATTGCGGCTGGAGAAACAATGGAACACTTGCTTACATCTGCTGATAATGATGCAAATCCCAGGCCGAGTGGTTTTCTAACACAGTGGGACTAGATTTCACATGCATCGTCCCTGGGCATCAAAGTCATCATGAATTGGCGTGGATCTGAGGTGTCCCGTCCGGAAATTGATGCATCACTCTCTTCCGAGGGAGAAAAACGGTGCTTTGCCTTCCCGACTCGGAGAAGAAATGACACGCAGCCTTACTTGTGAGTAAGTAATCAATGGATCGCTGACTTTTCCGACACATGCATGCCCTTGCAGCTTTATTTCCGATGCAAACCAGGCACATAGGCCCTCATTACAACCCTGTCAGTCGGTGGTAAAGCGGCGGTAAAACCGCCAACAGGCCGGCGGTAAAAAAAATTGAATTATGACCATGGCGGAAACCGCCAACATAGACAGCCACTTTAACACTCCGACCGCCACAGCGGTACAAACAAACAGCTTGGTGGTCACCGCCAACAGACAGGCGGAAGACAATGTACCGCCCACACTATTATGACAGGCCAATCCAACACCCTTTCCGGGGCGGATTCAACGCGAACAAAAACACGGCGTAAACGGGACTTGGAAGGGAAAACATTCACCTCTATACATCAAACGAGGAACCAGGACGCCATGGAGCCTGAACTCCAAATCCTCCCTGCGATAGTCTTCCTGCTCCTCTACCAGGAGCACGAACGATGGCGGCGACGACCACGGTGAGTACTGCACCTACAACACAGGGGAGGGGGGAGGGAAAAGAGAGTGACACCCACACGCCACACACAACACCCCCACCCTCACCCACAACAACATACACACAAATACATGCTGCAACATTGCATTTACACCCCCTGGAAGAACGCAATGACAAAAGGAAATGATTGTAACGATTGTAATCAAGAATAATCCATTAGTCAAAAATTTATATACACTATAAAAAATGATGTACACCAAGAATTCAAGTCCAGGTACTGCACCTATATAGTCCGTGGACCACTGGGCCCAAAATGCATGGGCGAGGCCCACACTCGATACCCGATCGAAACAGAGAGAACACTGCAGGGGCATCAGAAACAGGCACCTCGGGGGGAAGGTAAGGGGGGCACCTCAGCCGGATGAGTGCACGACAAGAGCTCCACGAGGGGGCTCCATGCCCATTGATGTATCCTGGGGAGTGCAAAGCCACAGTCTCTCAAGTCTCTCCAGTGGGTGGTTTGCCCACTGCTTTATCCTGGGGAGTGCAAAGCCACAGTCTCTCAAGTCTCTCCAGTGGGTGGGTTGCCCACTGCTTTATCCTGGGGGGTGCAAAGCCACAGTCTATCAAGTCTCTCCAGTGGGTGGGTTGCCCACTGCTTTATCCTGGGGAGTGCAAAGCCACAGTCTCTCAAGTAGATAACAGTCTCCACTGGTTCTGGAGGGGGCTTGGTGGCCAGAGTGCTTCATCCTGCCAAAGACAGAGGTAGTGGATGTGATACTCCACTGGTTCTGGAGGGGGCTTTGTGCCCAGAGTGCTTCATCCTGCCAAGGACAGAGGTAGTGGATGTCTTTCTCCACTGGTTCTGGAGGGGGCTTTCTGCCCAGAGTGCTTCATCCCGCCAAGGACTGAGGTAGTGGACGTGACACTCCACTGACGGTGGTGCAACATGCAAGCTGCCCAGGCCCCTGGAACTGACCACCAGCCTGGCTCAGGATGTCGCGGGCTGCTGGCGGCGAGTTCAGTAGCGGCAGTGCTGGCGGCGATCATTGTGGCGGCGGTGCTGGTGGCTGGCTCGCTGACTGCCGTGCTGATGGCTGGCTCACTGACTGCCGTGCTGGCGGTGGTGTCAGTAGCGGCGGTGCTGGTGGTGGGCTGACTGACCGCGGTTCTGGCGGCGGTGTCCGTGGCTGCGGTGCATGTGGCGGTGGTGGTCTTGTCTGCTGTGCAGGTTGGCAGCGACATTGACATGCCTTTCATTTTCAGGCCCTTCCCCACCTTGGATGGTGGCGCAGCTGTCTTGACACTTCCAACAGTTGTCTTGCCTGAGCCCTTGGTGGCAGGTGTTTTGGCCTTCTCCCTCCGGGATGTGGGCAACTTTTTCTGTTTGGAGGTGGGGGGATATCCTGGCCTCGCTCCTTGGGACACTGGCAGCCCTGTTGCTTGGCGCACTCCAAAATCCGGCTTTTGCTGCACCACTGTGCCCGGTGATGTGGTGGCTAAGGTGCTGGGTTGGGACCTGGAAAGGTGGGCCCTAGGGGAAGGACGGGTGGGGGAGGTGTGGGGAAGAGGTCAACATTTTATAGGAAAAGCTTTTTAGACACACTGGGACGGGTAGATGGAGGGGGTTTGGGAGTAGAGGAAGAGGTAGTGGTTGTAGGAGGTGTTCGTTTGCTGACTTTGGGTGTAGGTGCATGGGCTGGAGGCTGTCGTGAGGTGGATGGCTGTTGGGTGGGTGTGTGACTGCGTTTGTGTACTTTAAGAGGAGGGCTCACAGACACACTGGGAGAGGACACAGGAGATGTGTGAATGGTAGTGGGGGTGGTAAGTGCACGTGAGCGGTGTGTGGTGATGGGCGTGCTGTGATGGAGGTAGTGGCTGAAGATGTAGTGCATGTAGGTGTGAGTGGAGACGTGACAGGGAGGGAGGAGGGAGACGTGGAGGAGGGGGACACGGTGGAGTCAGTGGATGTTGGTATGTCTGCATGGGTATGATGCTTGTGTGAGTGCCTGTGGGATGTGTGGGGCTTATGTTTGCCAGGGCCACCCTTGTGTGTTGAGCTGTGTGCATGCCGGTCTGATGGTGTGCTTAGGATAGGCTGAGGTACTGGGGATAGGGTCTGGGTGGAGAAAGTTGGAGGGGGGAGGCTGGACACAGGGACAATGGCTGCCATCAGTGCAGAGGCCAGAGCCTGAAATGCTCTCTGTTGGGCTGCCTGGCCAGAATTAATGCCCTCCAGGTATGCATTTGTCTGTTGCAACTGCCTCTCCACACCCTGGATGGCATTCAGAATGGTAGACTGCTCAACAGTGAGGGATCTCAAGAGGTCAATGGCCTCCTCACTGAGGGCAGCAGGTTTGACTGGGGCAGAGCCTGAGGTGCCTGGGGCGAAGGAGATGCCCACCCTCCTGGGTGAGCGGCCACGGGACACACTCTGAGGGGCTGCTGGGAGGGTGGTGCTGGTAGGGCTGATGGCGGCGGTATCTGTAGATGCGGTGGGCACAGAGGGGCCCGCCACCGCAAGGGAGCTCCCATCAGAGGAGGAGTCGGTGTCGCTGGTCTCTGCTCCTGTCCCTGCCGTGGAGCTCCCCTCACCCTCTGTCCCACTGGTGACTCCAGACTCCGTTGTCTCACCCTCCAGGGCCATGTGGGATGCAGCTCCCTCCTGCTCCGGTAGCACAGCTCCTCAGCCTGATGATGCCAATGCACACAAGAACAGGGAGACCACAAAAAGGGGGGGGAGAAAGAAGAAAGACATGTTCAGTGCATGCAATACCGCTACCGTTGGCGGACACTACAGACACAGCAGCTCTCTGCACTATGCCATGCACTTGGAGTTCCCTAATTAATCACAGGGACATGGGGTACATGGACTATGCCTGATTGCTGCACACATGGAAGTCACAGGAGCCTGACTAGGTGTAGATGGCTCTTACCACTGGTGGGGTTGTGGTGCCACTTAGCCTGCCTCACAAAGGGTCCTTGCCTACAAAGCTCGCCCTAGCCTAGGGGAACCCACTGCCCACCGACCCCACCCTGACACCTCCAATGCGCTCAGAGTCAGATGGATGTGATGGTACTCACCCCCTTGTGGCTGCTGTGATGCCCTCAAGTGCCCATCCAACTCCGGATATGCCACTGCCAGGATCTGGAACATCGGGGGGGTCATGGTGCGGCAGGCACCCCTCCCACGTTGGGAGGCCATCCGCAGCTGGGCCTCCACCGTCTTCTTGCTCCAGCAGCGAATGTCCTCCCATCTTTTACGGCAGTGGGTGCTCCATCTGTGGTGGACCCCCAGGGTCCGGACGTCCTTGGCGATGGCACGCCAAATATCCTTCTTCTGGTGGGCGCTGACCTACAGGAATAGCACAGGGGAAAAGGAAAAACTTTAACCGTCCAGACCGTCACAGTCATTGTCCCACGTTCCCACCCTTGCCCTGACGCACATACACTCACCGTCCGTTCATACAGGCCCCAGTCCCCCCCATGTATCTTCCATCCAAACCACTCCAAACAGGCATTGCCCATATAGCATGCTCACAGTGTACTCACCTGTTTGTCTGGAGGACTGTAGAGTAGCGTGTACTGGGGGAGGACCCCATCCACTAGTTTATCCACCTCCTCCGATGTGAAGACATGGGCCCTTTCCCCAGACACATGAGCCATCGTCGCTTCCAGACTGAGGTCACAGCAGCACTTGCAGTGTAGGTCTTCTCCTGTCGAAGATCAGGTAACAAGTGAGTGAACAGACAGAAAATGGCGGTCACGTCCACGGAGGTGCATACCGTCACCGCCGGAGTACATCGTCATTGGCTCCTGGGACCCATAGGGCCCAATGTTAACCAATGCAGGATTGCGCCACGGTCTTTGACCGCCTACCGCGACCGTGTACAACGCCAGCGCAGTTACCTCATATCCCCTTGTCCCACATTAAAGGTCAGTCAGCCGCCATTTCAGTGGGCCACCTGGCATTATATTTAAATGTATCACACAAATCTAGGCCTTGCTTTCACATAAAGACAGGCACAAAGCGGTTTGACAAATGTGTGCAATAAAATTGTCCTATTACTACCTCAGTGTTGGCTGACTCTGTGCTCGCTGTTCTCATCCATAGGGCACGTCCGCTGGGGCAGGTGAGGAGATGGCGGCATCCTCCAGTTTACAGACTGCTGGTGGACTTGTCGACAATGGAAGAGAGACATGTTATAGTCACCTACATCCTTGATCGTGCCACAATCCGGGAACTGTGTGCCCAGTTGGAGCCAGACCTGATGTCAGCTATCCGCCATCCCACAGGAATCCCCCTTCTAGTGCAGGTCCTGTCAGTACTCCATTTCCTGACAAGTGGGTCTTTTCAAACAACAGTGGCCATAGCATCAGGGATGTCCCAGCCTATGTTCTCAAACGTGTTGTCCCGAGTTTTGTCTGCCCTGCTGAAACATATGCGCAGCTACATCTTGTTCCCTCAGGTGGAGGATTTACCTACAGTGAAAGGTGACTTCTGTGCCCTGGGACATATCCCCAACATCAAAGGTGCCATTGATCGGACACATGTGGCCTTGGTCCCCCCTGCAGGATTGAACAGGTGTACAGGAACCGGAAGAGATACCATTCTATGAATGTGCAGATGGTGTGTTTGGCCGACCAGTACATCTCCCATGTGAACGCCAAGTTTCCTGGCTCAGTGCATGACGCTTACATTCTGAGGAATAGCAGCATCCCTTATGTGATGGGGCAAGTCCAGAGGCATCGTGTGTGGCTAATAGGTGAGGACAAGGACCCTATACCCTGTGAATAGTTGTCTGACTCTGGGGTTGTCCCTAAGGGTTAGTGTGGGTCTAACAGTTGTCCCTCGACATTTGCAGGTGACTCTGGTTACCCAAACTTGTCATGGCTACTGACCCCAGTGAGAAATCCCAGGACAAGGGCAGAGGAATGCTACAATGAGGCACATGGGCGAACTAGGAGAGTGATAGAAAGGATCTTCGGCCTCCTGAAGGCCAGGTTCCGGTGTCTCCACATGACTCCTATGGTTCTCTGTACTACTCCCCAAAGAAGGTGTGCCAGATCATCGTGGCCTGCTGTATGCTGCACAACTTGGCTTTGCAACAACAAATGCATTTTCTGCAGGAGGAAGGTCCAGAAGGAGGTCTTGTGGCAGCTGTGGAGCCTGTGGACAGTGAAGAAGAGGAGGCAGAAGAAGAGGATATCGACAACAGAAACAACGTGATCCAGCAATACTTCCAGTGAGACACAGGTAAGAAGACATCACTGCCTCCTACATCTGATAAAATTGTTAGACCTATCATATGTCTGTCACTTTCACCTAGTGTATGGAACCTGACCTGTCACTTTGCCTTTCCATTTCACAGAGGTGGGTCCCTCTGTGTGACCTCTGCTACCACATGGACTAGAGCTGTGTGACACATTGCTATTTTCCTCAGTTATTGCAAATACACATTTGTGAAAGCACAGACTGACTCCAGATTGTTTTGTGATTCAACGGTGTTTATTTAAGTGCAAAATAGTGGAGGGGGTTTGAAAAATGGTCAGGGGTGGTAGTGCAGGAATGTCCATGGCAGAGTCCAGTTATTTTTCTCACAGGTGCATTGTCCAAAGGGGCATAGGAAGTGGAGCTAGGGCAGTTTAAGGATGGACAGGGTGACAGAGTGGGACAGAAGGATGACATTCAGGGTGGTCTCATTTCTTGGCAGGGGTCTTGGCATTGTTCTCTGTCTTTGTCCTGGATCTCATGGACCGTTTGCGGGGTGGTTCTCCATCTGCAGGGGGTGGGGTGTTGGTGTTGTGATCCCGTGGCGGTGCCTCCTGTCCACTAGTGCCGGCGGAGGTGGTAGGCAGTTCATCGTTCAGGCTAGTGTCAGGGGCCCCTTGCTGTGCCACAGGGTCCCTCCTGGTGTTCACAAGGTCCTTCAGCATCCCTACAATGGTGACCAGGGTGGTGTTGATGGACTTGAGTTCCTCCCTGAACCCCAAATACTGTTCCTCCTGCAGCCGCTGGGTCGCCTGAAACTTGCCCAGTACCGTTACCATCGTCGCCTAGGAATGATGGTACGCTCCCATGATGTTGGAGAGTGGGTTCCCTGGGCCTGTCCTCCCCCTGTCGCACAGCAGACCTCCCAGTTCCCCGGTTTTCCTGTGCCTCTGTCCCCTGAACTGTGTGCCCACTGCCCCCAGGTCCCTGCTGTTCTTGGGTTGGTGGGTTTGCCTGGGTTCCCTGTAGTGGTAGACACACTGCTGCTTGATGTGTCCTTGGGGCAGAGGTATGGGCCCGCTAGGTGGGTGCTGTGCTGGTGTTTCCTGAGGGGGGAGGCTCTGTGGTGGCTTTTGACTGTGTCAGGGGAACCGACTGTCCCGAGGTCCCAGATGGGCCAGGCTGGTCATCTAGATCCAGTTGGACAGAGCTGTTGTCATCACTGTGGGCCTCTTCTGTGGGGGGCTGGACATGTCTGGAACCTCCTGTCCGGTGACGTTGGGTAGGGGTCCTGCAGGGGGGTAAAGGCATGATTATTGCATCTTTGTGTGCCAACGAGTGCAATGGGTGGGTGACCCTGTACCCCAGTGCTTACATTCTTGTCTAGGACCTTCTGTGATAATTGTTTTGGGGTCTGTGTGGGTATCTGTAGTGGACATGCTTTGGTGATGGGTGTCCATGCTTTCTTGTTGCATGCAGGGCTTGGTGTTGGGAAGGGTGGTTTGTGATAGTGGGACATATGTGAGGTGTTGGAGTGATGGGGGTGAGGGTGAGGGTGTTGGTATGTGATAGCATGCAGGTAGGGTGGGGGATATGGTAGTTAAGATTTGACTTACCAGAGTCCATTCCTCCAGCTACTCCTGCGAGGCCCTCAGGATGCAGTATAGCCAAGACTTGCTCCTCCCATGTTGTTAGTTGTGAGGGAGGAGGTGGGGGTCCGCTGCCAGTCCTCTGAACTGCAATCTGGTGTCTTGAGACCACGGAACGCACCTTCCCCCCAGGTCGTTCCACCTCTTCCTAATGTCATCCCGTGTTCTTGGATGCTGTCCCACTGTGTTGACCCTGTCCACGATTCTGCGCCATAGCTCCATCTTCCTAGCTGTGGAGGTGTGCTGCACATGTGATCCGAATAGCTGTGGCTCTACCTGGATGATTTCCTCCACCATGACCCTGAGCTCCTCCTCAGAAAACCTGGGGTGTCTTTGCAGTGCCATGGGGTGGTGTGGGTGATGTGTAAGGTGTTGTGTGTTGTGATGTGTGAGGGGATGTGTTTGTGTGTGTTGTGTGAGGTGTGAGGTGTGTGGATGTTGTGTGAGTGATGGTGTTGAGTGCCTGTGGATGCTAGTTTGTTGATGGTGGTGTCCCTCTCTGGCCTTCTGTCGCAATTCTGGTCATAAGGGTTTGTGGGTGATGTGGGTGTGTGTTTTATATTGTATTGAGTGTGTGGGAGTGGGGTGTGTATGTGTATCAGGTGTGTGTATTTCGATTTGTCCAATGTGGTTGTGTTTTGTAAATGTGTGTGTATTTTGAGCGCAGTGGTGTGTACCGCCAATGGAATACCACGGTTGAAACACCGCTGCGTGGATTCGTGGGTTGTGATAGTGTGGGCGTATTCCTGTTGGTGTGACGGTGGAGGTTTTGTAATCGCCAGTTTATCACTGACCTTTGGTGTGGCAGACTTGTGTGGGTGTCTGGATTTTGGCGGATTCCGGCCTGTGGGTCGCAATAGCTGTAGCGGAATTCCGGCACCGCAGCGGTATGTTGGCGGTCTTCTGCACAGCGGTAAGTGGGATTTACCGCCAATGTCGTAATGAGGGCCTTTGTGTGTATTTACACTGCACTATATACAAGTCTCCCCCCAATGCATGATTTATGCTGCAGAGGGACATCCAATGTGTGTTGCTGGTGACTTACGCATGCTATACCCATAACATTTGGTACGGCCTCAGATTTAGAATGGAATGTAGACCTCAGGCTATGCCACAACTATGCAGTCATTCCCTGTAGTGTGCTTTGCATGACACAGAAGGGAAACATGCATATATTTAGGCAAGTTTGTTTAAATAGTTGTGTGCTGCATTTTGCCAATTACATGATCTGACCAAGGAGACTTTAGTTTTTGTATATGTGCAGGGAGGGACACTTCCTACTCATAGACAGCTGATACCTGCAACGCAAACACCCATGACATATGGTGCAAGTGTGCCTCAATTGGTGATAGAGAGCTGCATATGCACTAGTGTTTGTCAAAATTAAATTTTTGTACATTAACCTATTGCATACATTACTTGCCTACTTTTTTGTATTGCAGCATCTCAACCCAGTTACATTGCACGCTGCACAATTGTTTTAGGTACATAGGCCTATCAATGTATAGGCTTCCCACAATGCATACAGATCACAAAGTTACTAACTCAGATCCTAAATCATTGGAAGTCCAGAAAGAGTCCAAGGAAAGGGTAACATGTCATGAGGGTAGGAGAGGAGTGCATCAGTGAGGAGGTGATCACAGTGTCAATAGGTAGGAATTGTCTAGTTTGACAGTTCATATGTGTGGTAGGTCAACAGTGGGAGAGTGAAGAGGGGACGTTGATAGTTATTGTTACACTGGCATGATCATCAACACAGAGCAAAAGAGTAACTGTCGATGTGCCACAGACTATAGCTACCTGGAGGTTTGTCAGGAGAATGATGTTCCTTCCACATCTTCATCACCTGATGCGGGTGTTGCCTCCTGTACCATGGGTGGCGCTGCTGTTGAAGTTGATGGAGGCACACACACATCAGTGGCTAGAGAAGTGGGTTGCCATGATGAGTTGACACATTACAAAACATGTCAATATGTAATGCATCAGGTTCCATCACAGCCTCAGGGGTGGTATTGTGGTGGTGCTGCTTATGGCTGACATTGTTGAGGGTCTTTCACATGAGCTTTGCATTTAATGACAAGCAGTAGAAGTGGCATACACCATTCCTGCTTGTTAATGTAGCAGGATTTGTCCATTCATGCACATGTGCAATCTTACCATGCAACACAGGCCCCGCAACACCATGCTGAATGTGTGCCAGTGTTGGTGTTAGGCTGCAATAATTTCCTCATGACCAAGGTTAGTATAGGGATGCACTGCATATTAGTGACAACTACAAATTCCCTTACATTCATGATGATGCAGCACAGTACAGCAGTTCTACACTGCATCATTTCATCATATGTGGATGAAAATATGCCGCATTTTCCAGACACTGACTGCACACTGCTTTACCTGAGCATCCTTTTGATGTTACACTCCAGTGGGGCACAGTGGCAGTCCATGAGTGCCAGTCCATATTTTCTTGGCCAAGGATGGCACATTGTGTTTCTTTTGATGGCCTGGTATTATATGGTTCTTTCATACCTCTCACTGCATGTAGGTGTTATTCCATGTGTGTTGCTGGGGTTGTTCCCACAATACACATATGTAACCCACCCAACTTCTATAGCCTTTCCAGATATTCAAATCTGTGAATGCTGCTTTTTCATTCACCACCTCAGGGTTTACATAGTAGTAACATGAGGATGAGTGTAATCATTGTTTGTCCTAGTTATGTAATGTTTCTCTATGTGCTGCGTTGTGGATCACACATAGGGGCATACTGACAAGCCCCAAGTGGCATACTGTGCTACCAATGCATCATTTTTCTTCACGCTCCGGTGACACAGTGTGCAATTCCATATTTACAAGCCCAGACAGAGCCCCTTGCACAGCTTTTCATGACCTTGTAAATATGGGTCCTTTCACACATATAATTGCATGAAAGGGGCCTTCCATGGTTGTTGCTGTGGATATTCCCACAGAAACACAGATGGACTGCTAAGAAATCTGCTGCATTCCCAGATTTGATACTCTGGGAATGCGTTAGATTCCTACGCCACCTCAGAGATGGCATACAGGCGACACAACAAGGATAAATACCTTTATGTCTCCACAAATTTTCCTCTTTCTAAGTGTGCTGCAATCTTCTGCATACATGTAAAGAGGTAAATCCCTCTCTTGATTGTTTTTGTGCAGGAATATGTCCCTTGATGCCCAACAGCACTTGTCCCAAAATTACAGGCTTCCTTTCAGCATGGTGCTGGTGTTCCTACGTAGGCACATAGAAGCAAAATTTGCACCAGCGTAAACGGTATTGACAAAATGCCCTGTATGTTGAGTTAATGTTACATTTGTGGCCTATCCTAGTGGTGAAGGAAGGCATATCCCTGTCTTTGCTGGCTCACCCTGTGCAACAGGCTGGTGCATGATGGCCAATGAAACTTCAACATGACCAGATGATTCAATTGATATGGTGGAGGGAGTTGTGTGATGGTTGTGAAGTTGTATGTACATATATTGGGTGGGTCAGTGTACATTACATGTGTTAGGTGTTTCACCATAATTGTTCCGCCATGCAACACTTTTTGCATGCACAATGTGCGTCCTATGTGCTTTCCCTTGTGTCATCAGTTATCACACACACTCCGCCCCACTGCAACTTACCCTATGTTTGATGTTGCTCATCATTTGTTGCAGTGTCCTGGGACTCTAGTGACCACCTCCTGTGGGGATGACCACTGCCACCATCTCCTCCAGCTCCTCTTGGGGTGCTAAATTTCACCCTCTTATCTGCAATGCTGCCTTTCGGTTGCTGGCCAGTTTCTATTTAGTTCTGCGCTTACAAGAGTGCCAGTGCTTCTTACGATCTGTGACAGTCTTCTTCACCTCAGGCATTCTCCTCCTGACTGAAGCAACACTTCCTCTTCCTTTTCCACTTCTCCTGTGAGTCTGTCTGTCCATCCTGCTTTCTACTGGGCTGATTGGGGTCTCTCTAGGGTCCCTCCTGTCCTGATTTCTCCAGTTTTCTTCCTTGTGGCTTCAGTTTTGCATTTTTGCAGTTTTTTTTTTTTTTTAATGTTTATGTGAAAAAAGTGCCGCTAGCACGATTAGTGTCCAAAAAACGTGCCACAAATCATGCTAGTGCCACATTTCCAGCAGTAATGTCATTTTTTTGTGACATGTCAACAACATACCTGTGGGAGTAAGGGGTCTGTCAGTAGTAAAGTCACACATTGACAATGTGGTTCAATGGAAAGATGTAGCAGGTCAGGGGGTTACCTCAGTCACCCTTCCATATGTAGTCAGCGTAAAAGTATTTAGGCCTACTATTGTTTCAGAAGACTCATTTTGGGAACATCCACAGATCTGCAGTTCTACAGGGAGTTTACCCTGTGTACCAGTTGTATTGCCACAGTAACTCTGCCCCAGCCTGGCCTATGACCCATAATGGGAAAAACCTTTGACAGGCTTTGCACTTTGCAGCCAGAGCATGCTGAAACAACATGAACATCACATTTCCATCACTTCAAAGCATAATAGTACATCTTGTGGCCATCCTATATGTGAGCTAAAGGTTGTGTGGCACTCTGAAGGGGTCAGTGAGGTTTAACTAGCTCTTAGACAACAGTTTGCCAAGGCCTGATCTGGGCTGAGTGATATGTGGGACTGTACACATTGCTAACATCCTTCTCAACTATTTCCAACAGTATACATACTTATCTCATGCTGTAATGCAAATAATTTTTTTTGTCAATTACCATCATCTGATCATCAAATATGTGGTTGTTACACTGAAAGGTTTACTTGCATAGACATGTAAATGCAAGGAAAGACGGATCTATGGCTTATCACACAACACAATGTTCATTTTTAATACACGAAGTACAGGGCTCCACAATCCATGACATATACATCCTATTTATGGACCTAATGGATAATGTAGCTAGAGTCAACCAAAAAATATCTGGGACTCAGAGGCACCTTGTAGCCTGTGAGAATGGAAAGGATGGTGTTGAACATATTCAAAAATGTATATGAGATAGTTACCTGTTCCTCTGGTGAGCCATAGAGCTGACAATACAGGGGAAGGACTTGTTCACCGCGTTTCTCTAGTTCCTCTGGAGAAAAGGCAGGAGCCCTTTTATCTGCTTGGTCTGGCATGATTGCTCCCAGAGGCAGTAGACAGCATTTAAGGTGGTGGAGGTGTTGATGGCAGCAGTATCAGGAGGCAAGTGAGTTATTTTTCAAACCACGGAGTACATATCTGCCACGTATGCGGTCATCTGCACAGGCGGGCAGAGCCATTGGTCTGCGACCGTCACAGTCAACGATGTTAGGTTTATGGCTGTGATCACGGTGGATGAAATTGCCCACCGCAAGTTCCACTTCCGCTGGTGGCGGCAGTTTACAAGGTCAGACATTCACAAATTTAGCAATTGAAACTACAATATTGCTGACTGGTAAATGCATCTCTACCACTACAAATATGTAACATGTAAACATATGTAATACTCCATTGATGTGTAATTTCTTCTACCTGTGGCATTGGATGGTATTTAGGTTTTCTACAGTTTAGCTCCAGCCCTAGGCACAGATCTACAGGAAATGGCTTCCAACTGGGCTGTAGTTGTGTATCAAAAATGTTAACACTGGCTAGTGTAATTTCTTACCACCATACTTGTGCCACATTAACAAAACAGTGCAACATGGCGGTAAGAAATGTTTAGCATTAAAAAAAAAAAATTGACACTAACCCTTGCGATCTCAGGTCTCACATAAAGTTATCCATGACCACTACTGGTATTATACAGTGTAGCATCTTCATATTTATAGTCAAACAATTAACAAAGCCCTTCATCTGCATCAAATTCATGCCCAGTGACACACTCCAGGAAAATTCCAAAACATCAAAAGAATGAAGAAATATTTTTCATATACTACATCTGTGGACACCAACATCAGGGACCTCATGCACAGTACACATATGCAACATAATAATACTTGGGGGGGTATTTATACTCTGTTTGCGCCGAATGTGCGTCAAACATTTTGACGCACATTTGGCCCAAACCGTGTACCATATTTAAACATTGACGCCTGAGCCTGCGGACGTCAAAATTCCTCCGTGTGAGTCATTTTTTGGATGAGGGAAACTGCCTTGCGTTAAGGACATGCAAGGTAGGCGTTCCCAACCAAAAAAATGACTTTAAGGCCTGTGCGCCTTATTTATACTCCTGCGTCATTTTGATGCACAGGAGAGGGCGGGCTTTAAAAAACGGCGACAGCCTGATGTGCGCCATGTTTTAACGCCTGGGTCAGTGCAGGCGTTAAGGGACCTGTGGGCTCACTTCCATGGTCTCTGACCATGAAAGGAGTCCAGAGGTGCCCTTCCCTGCCCCCAGGAACACCCCCTGCCACCCCTGCCCACCCCTGGAGGACACCCATGGATGGGGGGACCCATCCCAGGTAAGTACAGGTAAGTTGAGGTGAGTATTTTATTTTATTTTTAAAGTGGCATGGGGGGGCCTAATTTGGGCCCCCCTACATGCCACTGTGCCCAATGACCATGCCCAGGGGACACAAGTCCCCTGGGCATGGCCATTGGGCAAGGGGGCATGACTCCTGTCTTTGCTAAGACAGGAGTCATTTCAATGGGGGTTGTGTGTCAAAAATTGGCGCAAGTCTGGTTTGAGCCATGATTTTTGCCTCAAACCTGACTTGCACCATTTTTTGACGGACAACCCCCATTTTCCCCTACGCCGACGCTGCCTGGTTTGAGTCATTTTTATTTTTCCCTGACCAGTCCGCAGCGCCGGCTAACATCATTCCTTAAATAAGGCACCCGCCTGGCATGTAGGAAGGGAGTAGCCGGCGGTAAAAGTTTTGACGCAAACCAGCGCCGGAGCTGGTTTGCGCCAAAAAGTATAAATATGGGCCTTGGTGCTTTCTGTGCAATTGATGGAAATTTGATTATTAGTTGTGTGGCCAGCACACGTAATAATTCCTCAATTTGCTTTAGTGGGAACCAAATACCCTATTTTAGTGCTTGACTCTCACAGGGTGGTGAGGTGGAGCAGTCTCAAGCCTACTCAATGGAGATGGTGTGAGCTAGAAATCACCAATCACTATCACACAATAATAATACTAAATATCTGGTCATCCACTCAGTACTTTTTCTTTAGAAAAAGGGGAAGTACATTTATTATGTACACACTACTAAATGCTATCCAATAATCTAAAAATATCCTTTGGATTGGCAGATGGAACATACCATAGATAACATTGTGTAATCATTGATGAACCCCTAGAAGGGTTACGAAAACATATCAAGGAAGTTTCAACAGCAATTGTGTAATAAATATATTACTTTGGCAGAAATCATTGTCATAATTGTGATAAGGATGTATCAATAAAACATGTACAATTATCACAAAAACCCAACAAAACACTTAGGAATAAACATTGCCTGTGTATCCTTTCATAAATGTGGACATTAAACTCGACTGATCAGAATAGCCCTTAGCGGGCATTCTAGTAAAACATTATGGTTATACTTGGACATTAAACTGTAATAATCAGAAGAGACCCTAGGTAGCATCACAGTAAAAGAGCATGGTGAAAAAGCATTGCAGTGTAAACATACAATCAGCTACTGGAGAGGATGACCACTTGAAAACATCATGGTGAAAAGCCTAGCAATTTAACGATACATTCAGACCCTAACGGGTGTCAACACATGAACAGTGTATTACACATTTTTAGGCTTCTTTCAGAAATCTACTATACTAAGGCCCCAGAGTGCAAACAACCTGGGTGCAACAGAAATATGAAAATGGGGCTCCACGCATGCTCTCTCCCCAACGTGTAAAATTCAGATTCCTTACATCATACCCCAGGCCCTGGTCCACCCTGATCAAATGGCAACAGAGCCCCACATGTTCTGATGAAGGAAATTAGTGGTTCTGGGGTCAACTGGACAGAATCCTGGGTCACGAGTAGTTGACAGGGGGATTCCTCCTTCCAGTTCTTCATGGCAGCCACACGATACAGCAAAGACGCAGATAGAGAATTTGTATTCAACCGAGAGTCTCCCCCTTGTGCAAAAGTTTATAAAGGGGTGAGGAAGGATCCGGAAGACAGGCACCCAAACCAATCCTGGGGTGCCCCTTCACCTCTCCACTCTCTCCCAACGCTCCTGCACAACATGTTGGGACAGTCCAAAATTGTGTCATCCATGAGCCACTGGTCACATCAGCTCCTGGGGTCTCATCTTCACCCCTCACTGACATCACTGCCACTGACTTGCACACTAGAATTTCAAAGCCCCCCCCCCCCCTCTGGGTTGGCTCTAGTTATGTGTCATTCTCCTTTATTCAGTGGGCTAGGACAGACCCATCCATGGTGCCGTGTGACAGCTGGATGATTGATACAGATCATTCTGTCTCACCCCTTTCATCCTCAGGAGCTAAAAGTAGTAGTGCTAATTGCTTCTTTTGTGCTGGGGTGGCTTTTGTTGCTGCTGCTGGAGAATAAGTATTTACTGGGCACAGCAGCGTGACAAAAGGCCTAAACTCCAATACTGGGTTGAGCTGAGCCAGGAAAATGTAAATTCTGATGGATACAACTACCTGTGGATTCTTTACCTTATCATTCCTCACCTTTTGAATTCTCCCAATGCGTCAGCATTCAACTGAAATTTTCTTCCTAGCTCTCCACATTGATGAGGACGTCACAATTGCACGCCTTTGCACGCTACTCCATCTTACGTCATTGTGGCAATAAGAATTCCTCGCTGGCGTGCTGACATCAGTTCCCTTTTTTCCATGCCTTCGACGCTAAAGTTTTTTTTTTCTTGGCTCTTGAACAGTTACTGTTGTGAGGAGTTGTTGTTGAGTCACAATGTCTCCACCAAAGAAAAACTGGCTTTAAGCCTTATTATGAGTGTGGGGGTCAAATGTGGGTTACGGATCCTTATGAGAACTGCTTGTGGAGCCTGAGCTTGGACCACGACATGGAGAAGTTTGTGTCCTGCCAGCGGTGAACCCAAAGGCCTTGAAGGAGAGAGAGGCTAAGCTCTTCTTGGCAAAAGCTAAGAAGGAGCATAAGGGTCATCGAAGATCTAAGTAGAGGGATTCATCTTCACATAAGTCCTCAAGGTCGCATAAGAAAAGGTGCTGGCACAATTCTCGACACCATTCTTCCAGGGATCGGTCTCAGTCCCCTCCAAGACAGCGCCGTACAGCATAGGAGGTCAGTCCAATGGTCACTCCTCAGAGTCCACAGGCTTCTCTAGCGCTGATGTTGATAGAGATCTCAGAGTCTCCGGCGAGCCCTCCTGCTCACTTTTCTCCTGTGTCCACTCATGGTCAGGAATCGGGTGTGCAGGCTTCGGGTTCAGTTCAAGCCCCTCAGGAGGAGCAGAGGTTTCCTGCCTTTCCAACTCCGGGAGCAGATTCATCAGCGTTCCTCAATGCTATGTTTAGCATTTTCAACAGAGCTATGGCCCCTGCTGGTGCACCGGCTGGTCGCACATGTCCATTAGCTTTCACGCTGGGTTTGCCGGCGCTATACAAACAGGCCCCGTTTGTACCCTTCTATCCAGGTGAAGATGCTGGTTCAGTGCTGATGACGTTGTCACCCCAGATGATGTTGCCGGTGGCACCAATGGAGTCGATGCCGGTGACTGATGAATCCCGATTGGACCGCAGTGTCTCTTCACCCTCTCCTCTGCCGGAGCGTCCATCTGCTTTGAAACTGGCATCATGGTTGTCAGCTAATTCTTTGTTAGAGGCCAGACTGAGGTTGAGAAGGAGGGCCTTGAGGCTCTTGGAGGAGCAGAAGTATCGACAACAGCTGTTGGAGGAAGTGGAGATTCCAGAGCCTATGGGTGAATTTCAGTGAGTGGACTCTGCAAGTGGCCTGGATACATCCCCTGAGTAGGATTTTTCATCCCCTGGCGAGCTCACAGCTGAGGCAGCATCTTACCACATCGTGATAAGAAAGGCTGCTGAGTTTTTGGACCTTCCTTTGCCAGCATCACAGGTGAAGACGAACACCTTCTGACTAAAATGTTGCATCCTTCTGCTACGTCTTCTGAGCCCCTCCTGCCTTTTAATAATGTCATTACTGAGCCCATTCTAGACACTTGGAGGAAGCCTGTCTTGACTCCAGCAGTTTCCAGGGCTGTGACTAGGAGGTACAGAGCTGCTCCAGGGGATCCACAGTTTCTGTCTCAGCATCCAACATCTGAGAGCTTGGTGGTGCAAGCCCCTTGTTCTGCCTGGTCTGCACCTGGTTTGTTCCCTGCTACTACATCAGATAGAGAGTATAAGCAAATGGAGCAAACAGCAAAGAAGAGTTTCTCCTCATGCAATATGGCCTTGAAGTCTGTCAATGCTACCTGTGTGTTGGGAAGGTATATTCATGCCCTGATGGACACGGCAAGAGCTGTTGTGCCAAGCTTGCCTCAGGATGTGCTGGGGCAGTTTGGTGAACTCCTGTTGGACACTCAAGCGACGGCCAAGTGGGCTATTCAGTCTGGTTGGGATACAGCAGATTCAGTTGCCAGGGCAATGCACACTTCAGTGGCGAACAGGAGGCATGCATGGCTCAGGTCTTCTGGCTTCTCCATGGATGTTCAGGCAACTCTGTTGGACCTTCCATTTGATGGCAAAAAGCTGTTTGGGTCCAAAGCCGACTCAGCTTTTTAGCTTTTTAAAGACAGCAGGGCTACTGCAAAGTCCTTGGGACTCCAGGCTTCAGCGTGCCCACCCTTTAGATCTTTCCAGAGGTTCAGAGGTTTTGGCCGTGGGTCCTCTTTTTGTGGGAGGCCACAGTCCAGCATGCAGCAGCCTACCAACTTAAAGGTCTTATAGATGTCGGGGATTAGAACGTGAGGAGCCACTCAGCAGCCTCCGGTCCCATCCTCTTCCTCTGGGGGAACCCATCAAGGAAAGCAGCCCTAGTTTTCTGTTTGTCTTGCATCATATTTCTCCCTTAGGGGGAAGGCTATTTTATTTTCTCCACGAGTGGGAGTTAATCACACTGGACTCTTGGGTGCCCTTCCTTTTCAAGTGTTTGCCCCTCCCCAACTCTCCCCATCCTTTGTTTGTATGGAAGATCATCTCCTGTTGCTTCAGCAGGAGGTGCAAGTCTTTTTGTTAAAGCGCGCAGTAGAGTTGGTTCCAGAGCAGGAAATGGTCAGGGATGCTATTCGAGGTATTTCCTGATTCCGAAGAAGGATGGTCGATTGAGGCCTATCCTGGATCTGAGGATTTTGAATTGGTTCTTCAAACAGGAGAAGTTCAAAATGCTGACTCTAGCACAGGTGCTTCTTGCATTGAACAAGGAAGACAGGATGGTGTCTGTCGACATGCAGGATGCTTATTTTCATATATCCATTCTAAAGTCACACAGGAAGTATCTCCGGTTTGTGGTAGGGTCGCAGCACTACCAGTTTGTGGTCCTTCCTTTTGGTCTTACTTCTGCACCTCGAGTCTTCATGAAGGTGAAGGCAGTGATTGCAGTGGACCTCAGAAGGAAAGGAGTATTTGTATTCCCTTATCTGGATGATTGGCTGATCAAAGCTTGGTCCCCAGAGCTCGTGCTGCATCACTTGCAAGTGACAACCCAGTTGTTCTTCAACCTGAACTTTATGGTAAACGTTCTCAAGTATCACCTGGAACCCTCTCAGCGCCTCCTGTTTATAGGGGCAGTACTGGACACAACATTGAATCAGGCCTACACTCCATCTCAGAGGATTCAGGACATTCAGGTGTTGATTTCAATGTTTCAGAATGGAGTGGCTGTTCCAGTTGTCAAGGTCCTATGTCTGCTCAGTCTGTTGTTCACTCATGCATGTTGGCACATGAGGGCTCTCCAGTGGTGCCTCCGTAAGCAGTGGTTTCAACACAAAGGGGATCTCGAGGAGTCGATAACAATCTCCAGAGATGCTGCTGTGAGTATGTGATGGTGGGCTATGAATGGCAACCTTTCCCAAGGAAGGCCTTTTTGCCTACCACCTCCGGTGGCCACCGTCATAGCGGATGCTTCCACTCCAGGGTGGGGAGCTCATCTGGGGGACCTGTAGATAAAAGGTCATTGGTCTCCATTGGAACAGATGTTTCACATCAATCTGTTAGAATTATGGGCTATACGTCTGGCTCTCAAGGCCTTCCTCCCATCCCTTCGCAGTCAGTAAGTTCAAGTCTTGACGGACAACACTACTGCGATGAGGTACATCAACAAGCAGGGAGGAGTAGGGTCATACCTTCTTTACAGAGAAGCTCTGCGTCTCTGGTCCTGGGCACAAGACCATCGGATTTGCATAGTAGCAAACAATCTGGCCAGAGTTCTCAACGTACGTGCAGGCAGTCTCAGTTGGCATTTCTCTGCCGATCATGAGTGGTGTCTCCCTCCAGACCTGGTTATTCACATCTTCAGGATGTGGGGATTTCCACAGATAGACAAGTTTGCCACTCAGGAGAATGCACACTGCCCGTCGTTCTGCAGCCTTCAGAATCTGGTGCAGGCGGGCATTGGGGGACACGTTTCAGATGTCTTGGGGCGACCAGTTGCTTTATGCGTTTCCCCCCATACCCTTGATTCCTCTGGTTCTGAGGAAGATTCACCAAGAATGGGCTCAAGTCATTTTAATAGCCCCAGATTGGCCAAAAAGGGTGTGGTACACACACCTTCTCCAAATCCCACTGTGCCCTCTGCTCTGTCTCCCTCACAGGGCAGACCTCCTCTCGCAGTCGCAGGGGCAAGTTCTACACCCCCACCTCCAGAGCCTGAACCTACATGCCTGGAGATTGAATGGGGCAATCTGAGTTCCTTTTCTCTCCCTCCAGAAGTGGTAGATGTTATCTTGTCGGCCAGGTGACACTCCACCAAGACTGTCTATGCTGGCAGAGGGGCAACATGTGTTGCTGGGTGTGGAGAGAGACACATTGATCCCTTCAAGGCCCATTTGTCTGATATTTTGCTTTTTGCTCTTTCCTTGGCACAGAAGGGTAGTGCAGTATCAACAGTGAAGGGCTATTTGTCAGTGCTGTCGGCTTTCTTCGCCTTCCTGATAAGCCTTCCTTAAGTCCCCTAGAGTTATAAGGTTCCTGAAAGGTTTGACTAACAAGTTTCCTCCCACTCCATTTGTCATGCCTCAGTGGGATTTGAATTTGGTTCTGACTTTTTAATGGGTTCACCATTTTTGCCTATGCATTCTTGCCCATTGAGCCTTTTAGTTTTAAAAAACAGTTTTCTTAACGGCTATCACGTCAGCTAGGCATGTGAATGAGCTTCAGGCTCTTAGTGTGAAACCTCTTTTTACAACCTTTCATGCTGACAAGGAGGTGCTGAGAACCAGGGCAGCTTTCCTTCCTAAAGTAGTCACTTCCTTTCATATGGGCCAGTCTATAACAATCTCATCCTTTTACCCTTTTCCTCATCCATCAAAGGAGGAGGAAAGACTTCATTGCTTGGATTCAAAAAGGGCTCTGAGTTTTTACACTGAGAGGACAAGAGACCTTCAAGTTGATGATAAGCTGTTTGTTGGATATGTGGGCAAGATGAAGGGCAAGGCCGTCCACAAGAGAACCCTTTCCAGGTGGGTCATTCTTTGCATAAAGATTTGTTATTCAGTAGCAAAGAAGCTTCCTCCTGAGGGTATAAGGGCCCATTCCACTAGGGCTAAGTCGGCCACTTCAGACTTAGCTAGAGGTGTTCCTGGTGCTACAATTGTAAGGCTGCAACTTGGGCTTCAGTCCACACTTTCGCAAAGCATTATTGCTTATACTCGGACGGTAGGAGGGACGGCCATTTTGCGTGTTCTGTTTTGCAGGATTTCTTGGTTTGACCAGTCAGGCACCCACCTCCAAGTGTGGGACTGCTTTGGTATTCTATTCATAAAGGGAGGAATCCACAGGTAGTTGTATCCATCATAAGAACAAGTTACTTACCTTCGGTAACACTTTTTCTGGTGGATACATTAGCTACCTGTGGATTCCTCACAGTCCCACCCACCTCCCCATTGCCTATCTGGTCATACCAAAACTTATTTCATTATAAATGTATATACGTTTTTTGTGCTTTTGAATAAACAAATATTGTGGTTTATATTTGTATTGGTACATATTGCTCTTGTGAGATCGGTATTCACCTGTTTGCCTCGAAGGCACGTACAAAATAGTGAAACTGACGTCAGCACACCGGCAAGGACTTCTTATTGCCACGTTGATGTCAGATGGAGTCACATGCGTAGCTGTGCAATTGTGACGTCATCGTCAATGTGGAGAGCAAGGAAGAAAATTTCCATTGAATGCTGGTGCATTGGGAGAATTCAGAAGGTGAGGAATCATGAGGTGTGGAATCCAGAGGTAGCTACTGTATCCACCAGAAAAAGCATTACCGAAGGTAAGTAACTTGTCCATCTGACTGACCCACAAGATGTACTGTTATAATTTTAGTAGTTACAAATTTGCACAGGTTACACTCTAATTCAAGACGTCAATGGTTTCTGTAGGCTAAGGAGACAGGAAACTACACTCTGAAGCAGTTCCCTCCCTTTGTGTATAATAGAATGTCACTATAGTTCAAAAAGTAAATCACACTGACTTTCACTAATAGTGTACACTACCCTCATGAGACCTACTCTAGGTGAATACCTAATTCTGCAGAGTCCTCCTTGAGTCAGGGTAGCTGTGCACAACAGTAGTCTCCCATGCGCAGCCTGCTCATGTGTGCACATGTGTGTGCACGTGTTCACTTTTAACCAGCCAAGTGTCCCTTACCTTTGCTATATCACAGCGGCTTTATCTTAAAAGGCAAAGTCTGGCGATAAACACATGCATCAAGTTTACCATGTGATTACGACCCACAGTAAAAAGTCTGAAAAAAGGGTGATCAAAAAAACAAAACATTCTGGCGTATTGCTGGGTCAGAACACAGTGCAACAGCAATCAAAAACAGGGTTTAGAAAATCAAGGTTTGCAAGAACTTCTCCAGAATTCTACCAAAACCCTGTTGCGCTATGAAAGTTTCTATCTTAACATGCTTCATGGTAATCTCCCATATGAGAAATTTTTATGAATTCACAAAAATTGCACAAAGCACATTACTTTGCGTATGCAGAAACATTAAAGAACAAACTGAAAACAGATGATACCACGGAACATTAATGAAGAATTCTTCTAAAAGAGCCTGTTTCACTACTTGACGTGGCCCACGGGCAACAACCTATTTGTGGCATAGCCACACACCTTGTAGAGGGAATCCACTCACAGGCCGCCCCACTGGTCTTCGCTCCCTCCAGAGTTCTACTTTTTATCACAGGGCACCATGTTTTTGACAAGTAGGCATTTGCTGGTGCTTCAGGCTCTAGGGAAGGTGATCTTGGTGTCTGAGTGATGTCCGCTCACCCAGCAGGGAAACTAGCAGAAGTTTGCCTCCAGTCCTGGTCACAGGTAGACGTCTTGCAGAGCTTCCCCTTCTCACATGGTCCACGTGCCAGCTTGGCAGATTACACATTTTGGAGTTTGTACCTCTCCTTCTATTAGTCCATTTTCAGACATCAAAATGTAATTTGGGGTCTGAAACTTATAAGTTTTTGTATGGGGTTCTGCTTCTTTTGAAGTGGACACTTCTCCTTTTCTTCTTTCCTAATAAAAGGCTGTCTGTCACAGCAGGCAAGACTCTGATACTGATTTTCCTAAAACACAACTCATGGGAGTGACAAGAGTTCACAACCTAGATATCAGCCGCAGTGATATGTGCAGCAAACAATTAACCCCAGAGACCCAGCCCTACTTTTTATGATTCCCTTATCAGCACCATTTACCTTCCTGAGATGCGTCCAAGCCCCTTCCCTGTGATCTATCACTGAATCAAAGATCAGTCTTTTGAAGTATACAGCTCGTCTTTTTTTCCAGCTAGGTCTGTGCTCCACCCAGTTTACAGGAATGCAGCAATACACAAATCTGTCTGTGATGGCATTCTTCAGGGAGGCCTGGTCTACCCAAAATGAAAACCAGTGCCATCTCTCTAATGCACCATTGTACCACTGCAGACAAACTTAGTCAGTGTACATTCACAACACATGTACTGTCCAGCATTAGTACCTAAATCAAATCAAATCATTAACATTTATAAAGCGCGCTACTCACCCGTGCGGGTCTCAAGGCGCTAGGGGGGAAAGGGGGGGTTATCGCTGCTCGAACAGCCAAGTCTTTAGGAGTCTCCGGAAAGCGGAGTGGTCCTGGGTGGTCCTGAGGCTGGTGGGGAGGGAGTTCCAGGTCTTGGCCGCCAGGAAGGAGAAAGATCTCCCACCCGCCGTGGAGCGGCGGGTGCGAGGGACGGCAGCAAGTGCGAGGCCAGCGGAGCGGAGGGGGCGGGTGGGGACGTAGAAGCTGAGGCGTCTGTTGAGGTATTCCGGTCCCTTGTTGTGGAGGGCTTTGTGTGCGTGGGTGAGAAGACGGAAGGTGATCCTTTTGCTGACTGGGAGCCAATGCAGGTGGCTCAGGTGTGCGGAGATGTGGCTGTTGCGGGGTACGTCGAGGATGAGGCGGGCCGAGGCGTTTTGGATGCGTTGCAGGCGGTTTTGGAGTTTGGCGGTGGTCCCGGCGTAGAGGGTATTGCCGTAGTCCAGGCGACTCGTGACAAGGGCGTGGGTCACGGTTTTTCTGGTGTCGGCGGGGATCCAGCGGAAGATCTTGCGGAGCATGCGGAGAGTGAGGAAGCAGGCGGAGGACACGGCGTTGACTTGCTTGGTCATGGTGAGAAGAGGGTCCAAGATGAAGCCGAGGTTGCGGGTGTGGTCTGCGGGGGTCGGTGCGGTGCCGAGGGCCGTGGGCCACCAGGAGTCGTCCCAGGCGGACGGGGTGTTGCCGAGGATGAGGACTTCCGTTTTTTCAGAGTTCAGCTTTAGGCGGCTGAGCCTCATCCAATCTGCGACGTCCTTCATACCCTCTTGTAGGTTGGTCTTGGCGCTGGCGGGGTCCTTGGTGAGGGAGAGTACAAGTTGGGTGTCGTCGGCGTAGGAGGTGATGATGATGTCGTGCTTGCGTACGATGTTGGCGAGGGGGCTCATGTAGACATTGAAGAGTGTCGGGCTGAGCGATGAGCCTTGAGGTACGCCGCAGATGATCTTGGTGGGTTCTGAGCGAAACGGAGGGAGGTAAACTCTTTGGGAGTGGTTAGCGAGGAAGGAGGCGATCCAGTCCAGGGCCTGGCCTTGGATCCCGGTGGAGCGTAGGCGGGTGATTAGGGTGCGGTGACAGACGGTGTCAAAGGCAGCCGAGAGGTCGAGGAGAATGAGGGCGACTGTTTCACCGTTGTCCATCAGGGTTCTGATGTCGTCTGTGACTGAGATGAGGGCGGTTTCCGTGCTGTGGTTGGTTCGGAATCCGGTTTGTGAAGGGTCGAGCAGGTTGTTGTCTTCCAGGAAGGTGGTCAGCTGTTTGTTGACGGTCTTTTCTATTACCTTGGCTGGGAAAGGTAGAAGAGAGATGGGGCGGAAGTTTTTCAGGTCGCTTGGGTCAGCCGTAGGTTTCTTTAGTAGGGCGTTGACTTCAGCGTGCTTCCAGCATTCGGGGAAGGTAGCAGAAGAAAAAGAAGAGTTGATGACGGTCTGGAGGTGCGGGGCGATGATGTCGTCGGCTTTGTTAAAGATGAAGTGCGGGCAGGGGTCCGAAGGGGCGCCGGAGTGGATAGAGTTCATGATGGATTTGGTTTCTTCCGTGTTGATGTGGGTCCAGTTGTTGAGGGTGATGTCCGGGGAAGCGGGTTCAGTGGTGTATGGTTGGGTCTGGTGTCCGAAGCTGTCGTGGAGGTCGCTGATCTTGCGATGGAAGAAAGTGGCGAGGGATTCGCACAAATCCTGTGAGGGCGTGACGGCGTTGGCGCTGGCGCTGGGGTTGGAGAACTCTTTGACGATGCTGAAGAGTTCTCTGCTGTTGTGGCTGTTTTTGTCTAGTCTGTCGGTGAAAAAGTTCCTTTTGGCAGTGCGGATCAGGTGGTGGTGTTCGCGTGTAGCGTTCTTGAGGGCGGTCATGTTGTCAGCGGTGTGGTCCTTGCGCCAGGCCTTCTCAAGGGCACGACAAGTTTTCTTTGATTCTTTGAGGGTGTCAGAGAACCAGAGAGGTTTTTTGGTGTTGGTCTGTCGATGCGTGCGTTTGAGGGGAGCAAGGTTGTCAGCGCAGTTGGAGATCCAGTTTGTGAGGTTGAGAGCTGCGTCGTTGGGGTCGGTGGTGAGGGTGGGTTGGTTGGCGGCGAGAGCGGAGAAGAGTTGCTCTTCAGGGATCTTGTTCCACTGTCGACGAGGGATGGGTTGAGTGCGGAGGTGGGAGGTCTCGCGTCGGAATGTGAAGTGGACGCAGCTGTGGTCGGTCCAGTGTAGGGCAGAGGTGTGGCTGAAGAAGACGTGTTTGCTGGCGGAGAAGATAGGGTCGAGCGTGTGTCCGGCGATGTGGGTGGCGGTGTTCACCAGTTGTTTGAGGCCGAGGTTGACGAGGTTGTCGAGCAGGGTGGTGGTGTTGGGGTCGTTGTTTTGTTCCAGATGGAAGTTGAGGTCGCCTAGGAGGATGTAGTCCGGTGAGGCGAGGGCGTGCGGGGAGATGAAGTCGGCGATGGCGTCGCTGAAAGAGGCGCGAGGTCCGGGAGGACGGTAGACGAGGGATCCTCTGAGGGTGGTCCTTGGGTCGGTGCGAATCTGAAAATGCAGGTGTTCAGCGGCGAGGGGGGGGTCTTCGGTGGAGGTGGTGACGCTGATGGAGTCTTTGAAGATGATGGCGACACCTCCTCCTACTTGGTTGGTGCGGTCTTTTCTGGAGATCTTGTAGCCTTCGGGGATGGCGGTAGCGATGTCTGGAGCAGAGGAGGCGTTCATCCATGTCTCCGTGATGAAGGCGACGTCCGGGGCTGTGGAGTCCAGGAGGTCCCAAAGTTCAACGGCGTGCTTGTGGACGGAACGAGCGTTGACCAGGATGCACTTGAGGTGGTTGATGGCGCGTGGGCTTGTGGTCGTGGTAGTTGCGTGGTGGAAGATGCGTTTGCAGGAGTTGCAGGCGAAGGGTCCATGGGTGCGTTTGGGGTGAGCTAGGAAGCAGGTTTTGGAGCGCCCTGGGTTGAGGGCGTGGAGGGTGGTGGGGTCGTAGCGGATCAGCGGGGCTTGGGGGAGCTGGGGACCAGGGGTCGTGGCGCTGGGCGCGGGCCAGGCGCGGACGGGCGCAGACGGGCTTGCCTCTGGTGCGCCTCCGGCGCGCCAGCGGCGTGCCCGCTGCGCGCGCCCGCTGCGCAGTCGCGCAGTCGCGCAGCGGCCGCCATAAGAGGTAGGAGGGGGGTGGAGGGGTCAGCTGGGGGCGAATGGGAGCTGGGGTGCGGGGGCGTGCAGGAGGTTGCGGCGGGAAAGCGCGAGGGAGGGGGGGGACAGGTAGAGTGAGAGGAGCTGGGGGAGGGGGTTTAGGGTGGAGGAGGGTGAGTGTTAGGAGGTTTGGAGATTAGGGAGAGAGATAGGAGTAGGGTTGTGAAGATAGGGGAGGGGGGGTTGTAGAGGTGGGTGAGGGAGAGAGGTAGAGTGAGAGGATAGGGAGATAGGTAGTAGAGGGGGTGGCGGGAGGGGGGGAGAGATAGAGAAATAGATAGAGAAAATAGATAGAGAAGTCGATAGATAGGGAAATAGATAGATAGACAGATAGGTAGGTAGGAGGAGGTGGAGAGTGGGGGAGTTAGATAGTGAGATAGGGAGCTAGAGAGATAGGAAGATAGGAGGAGTGAGGGAGGTAGATAGCGAACGGGTTAGCTAGGGGTGAGAGAGGGGGAGGCGAGTGAGGGAGGGGGATGAGGAAGGAGCAGGAGGGCAGGCTCGGGGGAAGAAGACGGAGGAGGTAGAAGAGCCGAAGACAGGAGAACAGAAGACAGAAGAACAGAAGACAGAAGAACAGAAGACAGAAGAACAGAAGACAGAAGAACAGAAGACCGGAAGAGCAGAAGACCGGAAGAGCAGAAGACAGAAGAACAGAAGATCGGAAGAGCAGAAGAACAGAGAAGAACAGAGAAGAACACAGAAGAACACAGAAGAACACAGAAGAACACAGAAGAACCGAGAAGAAGAACACAGAAGCACAGAGAAGAACAGAGAAGAAGAACACAGAAGACCGGAAGAACACAGAAGAACAGAAGGGAAGAACAGAAGAACAGAAGGGAAGAACAGAAGAACACAGAAGAAGATTGCAGAGGGGGAGCGAGGAGGAAGAGACAGAGAGGAGGAAAAGAAGCAGGAGCAGGAGAGAAGGTGAGTGGCGCGGGGCAGGGCGAGGGGCTGGGAGGAGGGGGGTACTTACAGTTAGGTGGGTCTCAGGAACACAGGAACTCGGGAACTTGGAGGAGCTGCAGCGGCAGGGGGAGCGACCTACCCTTGGGTCAAGGGTCGCTACCACTGTCGCGCAGCGGCCGCCATAAGAGGTAGGAGGGGGGGGAGGGGTCAGCTGGGGGCGAATGGGAGCTGGGGGGCGGGGGCGTGCAGGAGGTCGCGGCGGGAAAGCGCGAGGGAGGGGGGGGGACAGGTAGAGTGAGAGGAGCTGGGGGAGGGGGTTTAGGGTGGAGGAGGGTGAGTGTTAGGAGGTTTGGAGATTAGGGAGAGAGATAGGAGTAGGGTTGTGAAGATAGGGGAGGGGGGGTTGTAGAGGTGGGTGAGGGAGAGAGGTAGAGTGAGAGGATAGGGAGATAGGTAGTAGAGGGGGTGGTGGGAGGGGGGGAGAGATAGAGAAATAGATAGAGAAAATAGATAGAGAAGTCGATAGATAGGGAAATAGATAGATAGACAGATAGGTAGGTAGGAGGAGGTGGAGAGTGGGGGAGTTAGATAGTGAGATAGGGAGCTAGAGAGATAGGAAGATAGGAGGAGTGAGGGAGGTAGATAGCGAACGGGTTAGCTAGGGGTGAGAGAGGGGGAGGCGAGTGAGGGAGGGGGATGAGGAAGGAGCAGGAGGGCAGGCTCGGGGGAAGAAGACGGAGGAGGTAGAAGAGCCGAAGACAGGAGAACAGAAGACAGAAGAACAGAAGACAGAAGAACAGAAGACCGGAAGAGCAGAAGACCGGAAGAGCAGAAGACAGAAGAACAGAAGATCGGAAGAGCAGAAGAACAGAGAAGAACAGAGAAGAACAGAGAAGAACACAGAAGAACACAGAAGAACACAGAAGAACACAGAAGAACCGAGAAGAAGAACACAGAAGCACAGAGAAGAACAGAGAAGAAGAACACAGAAGACCGGAAGAACACAGAAGAACAGAAGGGAAGAACAGAAGAACAGAAGGGAAGAACAGAAGAACACAGAAGAAGATTGCAGAGGGGGAGCGAGGAGGAAGAGACAGAGAGGAGGAAAAGAAGCAGGAGCAGGAGAGAAGGTGAGTGGCGCGGGGCAGGGCGAGGGGCTGGGAGGAGGGGGGTACTTACAGTTAGGTGGGTCTCAGGAACACAGGAACTCGGGAACTTGGAGGAGCTGCAGCGGCAGGGGGAGCGACCTACCCTTGGGTCAAGGGTCGCTACCACTGTCGCGCAGCGGCCGCCATAAGAGGTAGGAGGGGGGGGAGGGGTCAGCTGGGGGCGAATGGGAGCTGGGGGGCGGGGGCGTGCAGGAGGTCGCGGCGGGAAAGCGCGAGGGAGGGGGGGGACAGGTAGAGTGAGAGGAGCTGGGGGAGGGGGTTTAGGGTGGAGGAGGGTGAGTGTTAGGAGGTTTGGAGATTAGGGAGAGAGATAGGAGTAGGGTTGTGAAGATAGGGGAGGGGGGGTTGTAGAGGTGGGTGAGGGAGAGAGGTAGAGTGAGAGGATAGGGAGATAGGTAGTAGAGGGGGTGGCGGGAGGGGGGGAGAGATAGAGAAATAGATAGAGAAAATAGATAGAGAAGTCGATAGATAGGGAAATAGATAGATAGACAGATAGGTAGGTAGGAGGAGGTGGAGAGTGGGGGAGTTAGATAGTGAGATAGGGAGCTAGAGAGATAGGAAGATAGGAGGAGTGAGGGAGGTAGATAGCGAACGGGTTAGCTAGGGGTGAGAGAGGGGGAGGCGAGTGAGGGAGGGGGATGAGGAAGGAGCAGGAGGGCAGGCTCGGGGGAAGAAGACGGAGGAGGTAGAAGAGCCGAAGACAGGAGAACAGAAGACAGAAGAACAGAAGACAGAAGAACAGAAGACAGAAGAACAGAAGACAGAAGAACAGAAGACCGGAAGAGCAGAAGACCGGAAGAGCAGAAGACAGAAGAACAGAAGATCGGAAGAGCAGAAGAACAGAGAAGAACAGAGAAGAACAGAGAAGAACAGAGAAGAACACAGAAGAACACAGAAGAACCGAGAAGAAGAACACAGAAGCACAGAGAAGAACAGAGAAGAAGAACACAGAAGACCGGAAGAACACAGAAGAACAGAAGGGAAGAACAGAAGAACAGAAGGGAAGAACAGAAGAACACAGAAGAAGATTGCAGAGGGGGAGCGAGGAGGAAGAGACAGAGAGGAGGAAAAGAAGCAGGAGCAGGAGAGAAGGTGAGTGGCGCGGGGCAGGGCGAGGGGCTGGGAGGAGGGGGGTACTTACAGTTAGGTGGGTCTCAGGAACACAGGAACTCGGGAACTTGGAGGAGCTGCAGCGGCAGGGGGAGCGACCTACCCTTGGGTCAAGGGTCGCTCCATGTATTGTACCCCTTATATGTACACATGGACTCAGCATGCACATTTAGGCCCTCATTATGACTTTGGCGGTCTATTTCTTAGGCAGCGGAAGTCACCGCTGCCACATGCCCACCATATTATGGCTGCTGGTTGCTCACTGCCACTACTTGGTGGGCAAGCCACCAGCAGCCATACTGGCGGTCGGCAGTCTAGAGGAGCTTGCCCTGTTGCCTTCACCACAACACCGCCTGCTGTATTAATACATTCTAGATGGCATGGTGGTGTTGTGTTGGCGGGGTGCTCGTGGCGAAGCAAGCACCATGAATTGCATTCTCTGATGGACAACTACCAGGTAAGGTGATCGACTGACAGAGGAGGACGGTGTTGAGTGTTGTGTGCTTGAATGGGTATGTGTGTGAATGGAGGGGGTGGGGGTCTTGTGTGTGTTTGTGTGCGTGTGTGTACAAGTGTCTGTGTGCTTGTGTGAATGCGTGTTTGGAGGTGTGAGGGGAGTATGTGTGCATGTATGCGGGGGTGGGGTGTTGTTGTGACCATGTGTGCATGTGTGAGTGAATGAGTTAGCGTGGATGTGTGCGTGCATGTATGCAAGTGTGGTGTGTGCATGGGTTGGGGTGGGGAGCTCAGAACGGGGATGGGTCAGGGAGTTCAGAGCGGGGATCGGATGAGGGGGTACAGAACGGGATTGGGGAGCGGGGTGTCGCTGCTTGGGGGTGGTGGGCTTCTGATGGGGTCAGGTAGTGGGGGGCTCCTTCATGGAGGGGGAGGTTGGGGTGTTCTTCAGTAGCAACAGGAATGAGTATCCTTACAGCCAGGGATTTTGTGGCCACAGAATCCCTGGCGGTAAAGATACTCAAAATACTGGGAGTGGTGTTAGGTGGAATGCCGGGTTGAAGGTGGTCAACCTTCGGCCAGGCTGTCCCACCCCTCCTGGCGGTACAGGTGATGAGTTCACTTGCGAGATCATAATTTGGTGGTCCTGATCGCCACGCTGTTAGTGGTCTGGCTGCCACCGTTGGCGTGGAGGGGCAGGACCGCCAGGGTGATAATGACCCCCTTAGTCTGCTCAAACTATTTGACACTGAAGCTTTTCCATACTTAATCAGGGTGTGCTACTTACACACACTTACAGCCAGCACACACATTTACCATGTGCACATTGCACAACACTTCACCCTTCATGTATTGTACTTCATGCAAGCACAGAAACACCCAGCACATGCTATCATTGAGCCCCACTGCACACCATTAGATTTCCTGTGTAATGTATTCCTTACAGACATGCATACCCCCAGTACATGCACTAACCACACACAAACTGCAGAGTGCTGTTCTATCCCTGTACTGTACCCTTCCCAGGCACCTATACAACCAGCACACAGGCACTACTTCTGCAGCGCTCCACATCTACCTGATATAGTGGTGAGTTAAGAACAGAGCAGCAGAACTTTTAAAAAGGTGAGTGAGCCAGTGGGTCTCATGCCAGTGACACAGGGTAAAAAGGCCCTGTTCACTACTACTCATCACTACATATTATGCTGCCATCACTGTGCTTTTGCTGTTATAAGAGTAGTGCTTTGGGCTCTTCTTGCAGTCCAACAATCCTGCACTTCCTAAGACAGGCCTATTTCATGGTACACATGCAAGATTTGTATTCATCCATGACCTAAAATCAGCATAGGATCCAGACAACTGTATATTTTGGCACTCAGTGGGGCATCCGTGCATTTGCCTGCTTTAATATCGTAGCAGTGCACATATGATGAGCGCTAAAGCAGCGGGCGTGAAAATACAGGCTCTAACGGGCCCCTGAATAGGGATGCACATCGTCAATCATGCCAGAGAACTTTTCTGTCCCAACAATTATTCATGAAGTACCTGTCTTAGAATATAGCTTAGCAATGTTTATATTTGTGATCAGTAAACACATGAAACAATATGTGGGTAGATGCACATCCCTGTGGTGAACTTCCAGAGTACCTTTTAGTTTCATGCAATTTCCTGAATTGATTGATGCTTTCATTTGAACGTAATACGAACAAGGCTTGTACAATTCTATTGTGGTCTAGGGCGGTTCCTGTGACCTGGAAAGTGAAAGAAACTGTGATTCCTGGGAACAGACAAATGTTGAGTGTTGAGGTGCTAGGGACAGGCTGAGTAAAGTGAGGGAATTAACCTTTTCAATGGTATGTCCTAGTCGGGCTATACTTACACATTAGCCTATAACGACAATTCAAATTGGGCACAAAGCATGGCACAATGATGTACGTAACAAAGTTGCAAGTCTTCAAAGTTGGCTAAGCATTTGGTATCCGATTTAGATAAAGCTCTAGTCAAACATTACCCCACAACAACAATGCTTATTATCCACAACTCCTAGTAACAAGGCTCCAAACCATCAAATTGGCTAAGCGTTTGCCATCTGAATGGCACATTCAGAACAAGCTACACTCATACATCATACTATGCTGGCTCATCTGACCCTATTTTAGATTTTTATTATTTGTTTATAAGGGGACGCCCGTAAGAGTTGATGGACCTTTGGACTCGTATAAGATGGTCACATCCTGAGTCTATACGTATCATAAATATGATCAACCAGCAATAAATTATTTGTAGTCAGAATATTTCACACAGCAATGCTAGAATCATGGAAATCAGTCTCAAAACCCCATGATGTAAGTGTAAAAACAACATTGGTTGACCAAACCCTCTAAAGAATCTCAAGTTAATTGATGCATTAATAACTAATCCTTCTATAGCCAAAGTTCAATTCAACAACAAGAGTAATTGCACAATGGAAATAAAATACAGTTGAATTCAGCAATTGGATAATATCAAATAGAAACTTTGTTAGGAAGAGGAAACCTTTATAGCTTCAGATTAGCATTGACATGTTTGGGCTTCATGAAAAAGATTTAGTCAACATAAATGTGGACAACATCTATCTATGGCTCTATTAAAAAGCAGCAGTTGGTGCATAGAAACAAAAAGCAAATCATCAATAAAGACATTCACAATTCTATATACCTTTCCTTATAGGTCAACAAGCTGTGACAGTCTTCGTCTGGCGGGCACTAGTTCGATCAGCATCAGCTGATCGAACGGGGTAATGGTTCAGAATCGGGGACTATAAGCTCTCTGAACCATTAGAAAGAAAATGTCTAAGATAGGTAGCACAACAACACCAACCCACATGCACACACCAATATGCCACAGCAATGCACCTCAGCATGCACACATATTATTATTGTGGTTAAATTAAAGTTGTCCCACGTTTATTGGTCAAAGAATCTTGCAATAGCCATTAGTCCAATAAAATGTATATTTCAAATCCAAGATATAACTAAGCAGTATTTTACACATTGATAATTGACTCTTCTTCTTTACGCACATCGTCCGACTCGTCAAGAATCAAATTTTAGTATCCTTCCGTCCTTCCATCAGTACATCTATTGTTAGTTCCTGGGAACATTGCTTTCTCATACGCTTCGAGTTAACAATTGTAACCATTTGAGAACATTCGGGATTCTACACACATTTCTTCACGAGAAAACATATTGCTATTACTACGGTTTGATCAACCTTCAGTTAGTACAATACATCTTCATTATTCAGCAAGCATGAGATCATATTTTATTCTGACATTGCATTTCTTAATATGAGGCAGTGAATTATTAAGGCTTAGACCTGGCCTGAGTTAATTTAAGCAAATACATAGCATTTAATCATAAGTATAACATATTACTACATTTTCACTATATAAGCTCTGAATAAACATTCGTATGCTTTTAATAAAACATTACAGAGTACATGACGGCCATTCAAGTGGGCACATTTTCGAGTTGCATGCAATTTTTTAGGGTAATTCATTTTCTATGCAAATTAAAAATACAGAATATGTGAAATATTTCTTGGTAGAAATCTCAGCGCTCACAACTACAACAATATGATATAGTAGAGAGAACTCCTAGCATCTTCCTATACACAGAATGGCTCAAAATCCTCTAGCTGGCTAAGGTCTTGCCATCTTGACGCTAAATCAATTTAGTTTATAGTAACACACCTATGTTCTCTCAAATGTCTAAAAAACAACCATCCTGAAAAAGTTAATTTAAACCCAACATGCCGGCAAAGGCCACACTATGGGCAATGATACCTCAAAACATACCAAACTCCTGACGATAAGCAATGGACACCTGCACACCTTAGCAGAATGAAACACAGAGTATTTCTTTCAGGCCATGCGTATTATGGACATCTTGTTCCACAGTAGTGCCATTGATATCATTAGTGCAGCAGTTTGAATGAAACCTGGATCCAGGGATTGGGCTAATTGTTTCCCTCTTTTGGATGGTCTCTACTATTGTATACAGTAATTGTGTGGCAGACGGGTGGATTTTATTTCCTTGCTTGCATTCGTGTCACTGCCACGCTTGATCCTCCACTATTCATCACAATTCCTTATTAGGCTCTAACCAACCACTAATAAATAGAACGGATCCCTAAACATTTCCATACTCACCTGTCATTAAATTAGCTTCATGTTACGTTGCAGTAACCAAAGAGATTTCTTGTTATGTTGTGATAGGCAATACAAGAATCATATTTGGTTATCGGCATGGCCATGCTGACCTACTGCGACCTTTATCATACTTTATGTGTGACATAACTACAGTATTTATTCAGTGAAAACTTGGCACCCGAATTTCCAGAGCAAGCTGCTGCGTGAATCACTGATTGAACAAAATGAATTCTGTGAGACAAGAGAATTGGAAGAGTGCCACCATACTTCCCCTCTCAAATATTGGATTGAACTGGATGAAAGGTCAACCTAGAGGCTATCCTAGACATACCTAGACCATATCACGAATAGTTTGCTGGTCCATACAGAGCTAAGGCACCTGGTTTTATGTACTTGCACTGCCCAAAAAAAATACGTAAAACTTGGAAATTAGTGAATGAATGACAGACAGCACACGTCGGAAACTGCAGTGATTGTTTCTTACAGTTTCCAACACGTGTTGCTTGCAATTGATCCATTAAGTCAGAAAAATGCTTAGGTATATATTTGGGTCTTTAAACCCTGCCAATGCTCAATAACAAGCATTTTCAGAGCCAATAGGTTTTGTCTATGCGAAACCCATTGACTTGGGCAATGTATTTTACATGTTGCACAACAACTAAGATGTTGGGCAACATGGCTTGAGGTGAAAAGAGCGGCATGACACAGTCAGTGCTGGCTGCATCATAGTGCTTTTTAAAAAAAGTTAAGCTATGTGGCACAGCAGCTCAACTGCTTCACAACGTAACAAAAACACTGACAAATTCTAGACATTTTGCATAGGCAAAACTATTGGCGTTGCTGATCCTTTGGTCCATCACGTTTCAATGAAATCGATGCTTGCTTCTTTATACAAAGCACATAGATACAGCTGACCCAAAGAGACGCAACATGCAGTGTTCAGCAAAATCAGCGGATTTCAATCAAGCAAAATACATTAATGCAGTGCAGACTGGAAGGATAGTCAAGTGGGCTTAATTTATGTAAGGGACATGTCCCTGTGATCGTTGATGTCACAATTACTGAAGTACAGTCAGAAAATCTTCAAAACGTTTATCTTGCAAGCATTTTTGTTTAGATTGTATACACTTTTAAATCACAATAAAAGAAGGGGTGGCTCCTCCACAGTGGCAGCTGCAAATCTTTTAATAAAAAACGATCATACACTGTGATTATTATCGTTTTTTGGGAAGAGGGGCGGGGCCTCAAGGGTGATGAGCTGTGAGTGGGAGTGCACAGCACTCCCCCTCAAAGCACGTGTGGTTGGCCAGCCGTCTCCGGCTGGCCAAACACACACATGCAGTGAGCTCTCTCCAGCACAGAAAAACAGTTGCAGGGTGCAGAGAGCCTACACAGGCTCCCAGTCTGTCTGGATCTGCCCTGGATGGGCGCTCCCAGCCAATCCTAATACTGTTCCAAGCAGGGTCATGACTGGCGCAGGGCAGGCTGGGAACCTGTGCTTGCAGAGAAGCGGGAGGAGTGGATGGAGAGGCTGCACTCGAGGTAAGTTGTTTTTTAAATTATTTTATTCATTTTAATTTAATTCCCCATCGCGCCACCCTACCCTACCCCTTTTGCATGCCACGACTGAATAAAAGTAGTGGAGCAAAAACTCTCTGCATAAATATATATATTAAACTAGCCAAAGGGGGTGGGGAAATGTGACCAAATAATCATGGGCTTCATTAAAGACTGCACCCAATATGCAAATATTTACTATTTTAAAAGAGCAACTGTTTGCAAAAACAAATGCAGCTGTAGGACACGTGTCCTGACAGCCCTGCTCCATAAGCCTGCCTCTAAGGACACCCATGGCACAGCAGGCCTAATGTGAAGGGAAACTGTCCTTTAATGTCCTAAACCTTTGTTCACCTGTTCGAATGCTAAACAAGTTCACTTGACAGGTTTTAGTGAGAGAAAAAACAGTTTGTGCTAAGCATGTGAATAAAACATAAAGTTCCAGTGTAAAAGTTATACATTTAAAACTCAAGGATTTGAATCTTACAACGTTCTGGGAAGTAAGAAATATGAGGCCTTGAAGTAAATGTAATTTGTAACAGGGAAAAAGATATGAAAGAACTGTACAGCTGGCTCGGTTGGGGGATGACCTGGGATGGCTAAGTACTCAGCACAGTACATAACTGGGACACTGTTGTGTCACCTTTCCATTGATATACGGGCAGAAGCAATTAATATAGCCACAACCCTGCACCCTTGGAACAGTATCCGCTCCACATGACTCACTGCTCAGAGCTCCAATGGGACAGGCTGCTAAATGCCAAAACAGGGCCTGGCAGCTGGCCACAACCCGGCTCCAAATGAATGGGCAGCTGACTTTGCTGCATAGATGTGATGTTCTGTCACATGGGAACATGTTCCACTCCTCGAACATCAGTGCAAACCCGTCTGCAAGGAAAAGGCATCCATAGAAACAGGTTCCCTTGGACTTCTTACACTCCTTTAGTTTAAATGGAAATAAAAATTGTGGGAATGAGACATGTGGGTACTAGCTAGCTGAGGGCGCAGTGTATGAGAAGAGAGCTGGGGACGCGGTGTATGGGGCACTTTAGTGTGCCATTTGCTTCGCGAGGAAGGTTTACTCCTCTTGTGGAAGGACACTGGTCATCAGCCAATGAGGAGTGACCGGAACTGTACTTGGTCCTGACTCCACTCAATGGCAAAAGCAGAGCAGGAAAGAGTAGGAACTGAAAGCAGATGACATGAGACGATATGCTGGCCATTAAGAAGCAGGTAAATAGGATCAGCGTTAGAAGGAACAAATGATATGTTCAGGTAAATACGGTTGGGTTATAAGCCCCTTTAAGGATTTTTTTTTCTTCACAAAAGATTTTGCAATCACAGTACACAAGAATGTGTGTTCAGGCCCAACCTAAATATGTACATCAACTCTTCTCTAGGCAAGGGTAAATGTTCATGATCCGACCACAGGAAGGATCACTAGTGTATACATGCAGCTGTAAGGTTTTCTTTAACACAAAGTAGTACATTGCAAATTGAAAGCAAAGTTGGAGAAAAGCATGTCTTTTATACTCATCATTTTACCATAGATAACAGGAAAATATGAATGCTCTTGTTTAAAGAATAGCAACCTTACATCCTTCATTAGGAAGGAAATAAACCTCTTATTTCAGAGCCATAGCTATCAAAAGTAGAATGTGTGTAGTGGCATCAGACTCTAAGGGTGTTTATGAGTGTACCATGACCGAATTATGGTCATACTTTACTATCCTACCAGCCAATGGTGTAGAAGTAAAAGAGAACAAATGGTGGAAGTATGGTCCATGGTCCTTAATACTATTTGCATTAAGTTGGAAATACGGGATGGAGACCTGAATTATAACCCAGTCTGAAATGAGTTTCTTCAAAAATGTATTTCATCACTAGTTATTGGTAAGTTCCCAATTCTTTATTTCTGAAAGTATTTACAATAATAGACTTAGAACTAATATGAGCACAAAGAAAAGGCAACAAGTGTGAAGCACAATCCTAAAAAAGTATTTGTCGGGACACCCGTTCAAACTTCAAGAACTACTTACTTTATATTTTTAGTCTGAATGACAATACAGATTAATTGTATTTTGGACTTTTTAGATTTAAAAGTTTAGCCATGATGAAGTGATCAGTTATTTAAAAGTGTTGCCAAACACCAATGTTGGCTTTTCTATGTGCTCCTACTAGGTCAAAGTCTTTCATTCAGCCCTCCACTATTTTTAAGCTAATCTTCCTTGCTTGCACCAGGGCCAATTATAGCCTTATAGCCCACAGTAGCGGGCTATACCTGCCTTTAAAGGCACACTCAAGCAAAGGAGCAGGTGTTTAATGCCAGTATATAGCCCAGCTACGGAAGGGATATAAATCTATGGGAACATTCTTCCACTAGAGGGCGGAATGTTCTAATAAATAAAACACAGGCCTACCCCCCCCCCCCAGCCCGAGGGGATTTGGGCTCCCTTTGGCCTTTGTTGACATCAACACTGTAACCAACTCTGGAATGTTAGAGCTCCGGACCAGGCCATTAGAAGCCTGGAGCACTCCATTTTTTTCAATGGAGCTCCCAACAGTCCAATGTTCTAATATATATATTACCCCACTGCTTTATTTTTGAAGATGCTCACACCCTGCTTTCTTTTAATCGTATTAGCGTCGATGTTCATTATTCAACGTTAAATTGTAAAAGTATTTTCTGAAGGAAGAACTTTACACCTGCCTAGAACACTAAGGCAAAAATGAAATTACAAATTCGATTCTGTTAAACGCGGGTCACGCACTCTGTGTGTATAACAGGTTTCATCCTTCATTATCTGCGTGTAATGTCAGCACATTTCTGGCATCCCAGGCTCCTGCTTTGTTTGAAAGGTGCAGAGGTGAAACCATGCTAAAATAACTGTACTCCGCCTGGCCTGCTCCGCTGTCTACACGCCTGCAGTGTATTTAACGTCCTGTCAGGTACGTCATGTGCTCTTTGTATTCTCACCTTGTGTGACTCCATTCAGTTGTAAATGAGAGCGCCTCTCAGAAACCGCCGCCTTTGTTGTGAAGAGTTCGTGGTTGCAGTGTAACCCTCACACGCATAATCAAGTCCATCATTCACACTTCGTGGAAGGCTCAACGTTTGTGTTAAAAACGAAGTTTAAAACATTGATGTCAGTGGCAAGGTAGTGAAAGACTGCTGCGAAATGCTACCAGCAATTGGGTTATTGTTTCTCACTAGATTCTGTTTCCAGGAACATATTTAATTATGAAGTGTAAGGCCCATCTCTTCACTTATCTCATCACTCAAACTTCTCTGAAACAAATCCTCATTGCCCTTATGCTTTCCGCATCAATTTTGTAGCCTCACACAACCCTATAAATCCTTCTCTTCGCGCCGAAACTCCTAAGCGAACTACACCCTTTCTCTCCACTCTGCAATTAAAGACAGCTTGAAAATGCTGTAAAAAAATAATATTATCCAAAAGAGTCTGCGGGAGATGGATTGTAATTGTAGTTATATAGCGCTTTCTAACCCTGACGAGGTGCTGAAGTGCTTTTCAGCAAGTAGCACTCTACTCCGCTACTCTGGAACCAAACATAATTAGTGGTGGATTAGTATAGGGAAATATGAGTATAGTATTATTAATATTACTATTGGGACAATTTACTTGATTTAAAGTGGTGGATATGTGAGTCTGTTAGTTGGATTGAACTGAATAATGGAGGGATAGAAGAGCGAAGAATCTAGAAAATATAGATAACAGTAGTAAAATGCATTTTGGGATGATTAAAGGAGAAATGGAGCAGGGAACAGACTGTAGAAAGGGACTAGGGAGATCATAGTAGTAACATGAGGTTTGGACGAGTCAACGGAGAGATACGGGAGGGAGAATTTAGTAGGGTTGTTTGGTAGATCATAGTAGTAAACTGAGGTTCAGGGTGAGTCCAGAGGGGTAGAGGAGGGAAGAGTCTAGGAGATAATAGTAGCAGAATGAAGTTTGGAATGAGTCACAGAGTGAAGATAGAGTTTAGATTGAGAGAGGTATAGGGTGAGACAGAGTAGTACATTGAAGAGAGTGATTCTTTTCTCTTGTACAGAAGGACTAAAGTAATAAATATATAGATAAATGATTTAACAGAAAGGGAAAATAACATGCATTACTAAGAAAACATATTGAGATTTAAAGTTGTATTGTATAAACAGAGAATTTCAAGTGTTGCAGTTTTTTAAGGTAATTTATTTGTGTACTTTTTATATATTTTTTGTTTTTTTATCTTTTCCTCAATATTTCAATAGTGAAATGCTTGTAGATAAATAGTTAAGATAATATTTACCTATTGCTATACATAAATAAAACAGAGACTCATAAGCATCAAATTAAATATATATATATATTCACTGAAAAAAAACAAAAGTTACACGGATGTTATAGTTAGGAAATAGAAGTAAATAAAACCAAAGGAAATCACTGAAAAAAACAAAGATTACATGGACGCTATAGTTCGGCTCACAGTTTAAATGTACAGAAATTTGCCATTTATAGATAGTTATCTCAGCAAACTAAAACTCGTGCCCTAAGGTAACTATAACTCGCAATCCCGCAATGCAGTTTTTTCGTCAAACATTTTACTGCAATTATTACATTGATATTATCAATGATGTAATCAAAGATGTCATAAGTGCCATAAGTTGTGGATTATTACCAGTGCATGGTGAGGGCGCAAGATATAGTTACCTTAGGGCATGGTCCACAGGGTGGGGGTGTCCACAGCCCCCCAGCATTAAGTAAATGGATAGCCCTGGGGGGGGTCTCTAGGACTGTGGGTGAGACCACTGGGCCTCCCCCACTTACTTTAAAACATTTTTGCCCTGGGGAGGTGGCAGTCCTTGGGGCTTATTAAAGCCCAAGGAGGGAGTCCTGTGTTCCCCCTCTCCTCTTTGATGCCCACAGGACCTGGTCCACCCAGGGGTAAATAAAAAAAAGCGAGGAGACCGCGTTTTTTTCTTTTTTTTTTTTAAGCTCAGAAAAATCTGCAGATCCATTTGTGGATTTTTCAGAATTTGTTTGGGGATGTTGTTTAGCCCTGGCATGGTCCCTCTGGGGCCCCAGCACCAGGGCTAAGGGGTCAGGGTGAGTCTAACCTGGCATTTTTCATTTTTTTTGTATTTTTTTTTCTGGGACTCAGCTGAAGCCAAGTCCCAAGATGGATGCCAACACTTACTTGCTGAAGGGTTGCCAGCCAATCAGATATCAGCATGGGGACAGTTGGATCCACAGAGTATCCACGTCCCTATATATCTATATTTTTTGGCCTTCAATTTCACTGAAACTACTGAACGGATTTGCACCAAATTACAGAAAGCGTAATCAGTGTAACAGAACCTAGCTTTGTGCCAAAAATGGTGAAATTATGTTCAGTGGTTCGGGCTGTAGGCTTGTCTAAAGGTCCCAAGGAAAAATGAATGAATAAAACACATTTTGGGACCCCTCTTCTTTTCGGCCCCTGCTCAACAGATCATCACAAACTTTCAAGACAGAAGCTGAATTTAGCAAAGTATAAGTTTTGAAATTTTGTGAAGATTTGTCAAGTGGGCACCAAAGTTATAGGCAAAACGGAAAAAGGCTCTTTCTATAGGAACTAGGTCCTACCTATAACTACCTAGTGGTGACTGCCATTGGGTAGGTTGTATATGTATCTATATATATATATTTATATATATACACATTGACAAAAAACAAAGGTTACAGGGAAGTTATAGTTAGGCTCACATTTTAAACGTACAAAACCACAGAAATTCACCAATTATAGTTAGAGTTACCTCTTGTTACTAAAACTTGTGCCCTAAGGTAACTATAACTCATGCCCCCACCAGCCAGAACATGTGGCCAACCCCCCTAACCACCCAAACCCAAGCTGTGCACATCCCTTTGGCCGTGCGCAGCAGAAGTTAGCAGCGGCCTCTCTCGGTGTCAGAATAGGTGTCTGCGGATGAGAGTGGTGGCTGTGAAAGTGTCTGTCTGGGTGTGAGAGTGCGTACAGCAGAGTTTTAGTGTGTACGAGGGTCTGTGCGGGGGTGCATGAGACTGTCGGTGGGTCTGTGAGTGGATATGTGAGAGTCAGAGTGGGTCTGTAAGTAGGTGCATAACTGTCTAAGTAGGTCTGTGAGTAGGTGCGTGAGGGTCTGACTGGAGCTGTGTGTGTGCACAAGGAATTGAGTGGGTCTGTGGGTGGGTGCATCAGTGTCTGAGTGGGTCTGTGAGTGGGTGCCTAAGGGTTTGTGTCTGTGTGTGAGTGGGAGAAAACAATTGAAAGAGAGAGAGAAAAGAGCGAGAGGGAGAGAGAGATTTTTTTCGGTTTTGATATATGATCTACTTAGAATGAGATATTTCTGTAAAATCTAAAATAAAAAATGTATCTTTCATTTTTACAAATTAAAATAGTTTTGACTCAAACCCTGACTTCTCAGTGTGAAGGTCTAGCAGTCATCACACTGAGCTACTGCGTTTTATTTCTTCTTTAGGCTCTCCCGCAGTCCCTCCATATTTATTTATTTTTAATAATTTTATAAAACTGCTCTTGGGGGCTATCTGGCACCTTCCCTCACAGTGCCACTGCTTCAGCAAGCAGGGACCTGCTTTAACAGCAGCTCCATGCATGCTTTCATCTCTGTCTCCTGCACGTTTGCAGATGACAGAGATGAAAGTTTCAGTTTTTGACAGCGGGATCTGCTTTACAGGAGACGTGGACATCCCTCAGGGGTTGGGAGTCTTTTTTTAAACATTTGCCCTGGGGAGGTGGTGATCCCCAGGGCAACGGAAGGAAAAGCGTGCCTCCCTGTATAAATTATAAGCCCTGGGGGAGGTCGTGATCCCCAGGGCTGTGGGAGGGGGCCAGGAGGCCCCCACCTTGCATTTTTAAACAAAAGTCCCAGGGACTTGGCCCACCAGGGACCTTATAGTAACGAAGAGTGGGAGACCACACTTGTTTTTTTATTTTTTTATTTTACGGAGGATCCATGGATCCACAGCTACTACCTTTGTAAAATAAAAAATAAATGATTTTAAGCTCTGGGACCACACCACCAGAGATACGATTCAGGGTGTTCTTACCCTGGCCTCTTTTCTTAATTTTTTTGGGACATGGCTTCAGCTGAGTCCCAAGATGGCTCACCACACTTCAGCAGCTTCTGTTGTTGAAGTGTTATCAGCAAATCTGATCACAGCACAAGATCTTTTGTGTCCTTATATATACAAATTAGGATTTTCTTTAATTTCTCTTAAACTACTGAATGGAATTATACCAAAGCAGAAAAAAAGGTTTCGGTACCAGGATCTACTGTTCTGCCAAATGTGGTGTAATTCCATCAAGTAGCTTTTGTGATATCACTGTTCAAAACTCCTATAAAAAAATGAATGGGGAAAATGAGTTTGGGCCCCCCTTCTCTCTACTCCCCGTGGACAGATCACCCCAAAACCTTCCCGGCAGCAGCTGATGGGTTGGCACATTTTTGGGAAAATATTTGTCAAGGAGCCCCAAAGATATAGGCAAGTAAAAAATAAACGCTTTTCACATAGAAACTAGGCTCTAATTATAACTACCTAGTGGCTACCGCAAAAAAACAAAAGGTTACAGGGATGTTATAGTTAGGAAATAGAATTAAAAAGAAACATAGAAATTAACTTAAGAAAACAAAAGTTTCAGGGATGTTATAGTTAGGTTCACATTTTAAATGTACAAAACCATAGAAATTCCCTTTTATAGTTAGAGTTATCTCAAGTAACTATAACTCTTGCCCTAAGGTAACTACAACTCACACCCCTGCCATGCACAGTTATATGATCAATAATTCTACTGCAGATGTTACAGTGACATTATCAATGATGTCATCAAAAATGTCTTGAGTGCCGTGATTTGTGGGGTAATTAGCAGTGCATGGGGTGCAAGGTATAGTTACCTTAAGCCATGAAATAAACAAAAAACTAATATAATATAGCCTGATCTCATAATGAATAACTCTACTACCCAAGCCATATTCAGGGGGCAGGGAGGTTCCGTCAAACCTATCCTCAGAACTTACAGATGAACGAATACAACACATCCGGCTTTTAAAAACTGTTTTTACTCTAATCTTCTCAATTCTATTAATCTGTTGCTGCCACTGGCATGTTTTCTTTAACCTGGGCCAGACCGAAAAATCTGGCCTCTTTCCAGTCTCCAGCATGTTTTACCTGAAACTGCTGTGCTGTACTGTTACTGTTGTCATTGTCTGTGATTGCACACATGTGTTCAAGAATTTTTTCCCTAACCAGAAAGGCTGTGGAACCAATTTACCACATGGATGTTTGATAGCATATACCACATAGTCAGTGGTGCAAGTAATGTGAGTAGTAATCAATCATTTCTGGTTAGTATGTGACAACGTCACTTGCTGTACATTTTGACTACATTTACACACGTTTCAGTGGCCACAAACCTTAGAGCCCCTACTGAAAGGAAACCAAGAGCCAATAAGGAATCTTGTTCCCTATGTTCATTCTGGTTGCAGGTGAAGGGTGGACCTCTTTATGGATTTCTTAACAGTGATGCTCACTGAGCGAGTCGTGGCCCGTGGGATAGGCGTCCATAGCATCTTAGGTTGTTGAAGCAACAGATATATATATATATAGATAACCTATAGTTAGGTTCCGAATTTACTCACACCAAACCATAGAAATTCAGCAGTTATAGTTAGAGTTATTTCAAATCACTATGACTTGTGGCCTAAGGTAACTATAACTTGAGCCCCAACAACAAAAGGTGATCAATCAGGCTTGTGAATGTATCAAATTGCTTTACACAACTAAGTAGGAGAGTAGTTAGGGTGATGAAAATATCAGATTTACCGCTACTTTCTCTAGTCAAGACTCTGCTGTGAGGAAGATTCTGGGCACCAATTGGCCTATTTTGAAAACTGACAAGATTCTTGACAAATATATACCTAACGCTCCTCAAATAACTTTTAGGAGGAGTGGGTCCCTGAAGGACAGCCTGTGTCATAACATGATCACTACTGAATGTAAAGCGGAAGATCAGTGCAAGGGTTTCTTTGCTGTTTGCAGTGTAAAGGATGTGTCAGTAGCTACAACTGTGCCGTGATAAAGATTCCCATATGTGAAAGAACCTTCAGCATAAAGGGACTTTACAATTGCAATACCAGCTATTGTACATATGCTTTGATATGCCTCTGTGATAAATGGTACATCAGGAGAACGATTCATAGGGCATCCTTCAGCATAGGTGAGCAATACATAATAACAATCAACAATATCCAGTGGCTAGGCACTTTTATAAAATACATTTTCAAAATGACAATCTTTTGAAATGTTTGGTACTCGATGCTGTCGCCCCAGGTATCCAAGGCGGTGACAGAGAATTAAAATTGAGAATCCTCGAGTCCAAATATATTTTAGACTTTAATACTTTGTACCCAAGGGGTGTGAATTCAAGCGAAGAATGAAATGTGCCTATTAGTTGAATGTAGTTTTAACTCCTTGCACCATCATGGCGATAATGGTGTCATGCTTTTAACAGTCACATTTTGTTTGTTTGTCTTATAGGTCAACACTTGGTGATTGGCGCGCAAGGTTTGTAGAGCACTGTACTGGCCGTTACACCTGCATGTAAGGCCTAGACATGTTAGTCCCATGTTAGTAACAGGGCCTCCTTGGGCATAATTGTAAATTACATTAAGGATGGTGCATAACTGATGATTGTACTGCACATTTTAAACACCTCCACCTGGCCTGTTGAACATTATTTTGTTGCAACATTGAACAGTATAAGTGTCGTATTTGGGAATCTTGAGTTGGAATTATGCTGACTACAGAATTTTGGTTCTATAATCATTATGAAGAAACTAATAAGTTGACCTTTGTCAACAACAATACAATAATGTTGGTTTAATGTACATATTTAATATTTTACTAAGTGAGATTGCCATGTTACAATGCACCGCGTTTTTACTGTGAAGCATATTGTTGTGACTGGGCTGGAGCAGATACTCGTATGGCTGACATGCAAGATACAAACAGGCTATGGTGCACTTTACAAATGTTCAGGACATGAAACAAACCTTTAGATATGAAAAGAGATTGTATGATTGTAATGGACACAATGCCTCTCGTGTTTATGCATATTATACATTTATTAAATATGTTGTTACTAAGGGCCAGATGTAGGTACAAAGCAAATTGCGAGTTGCAATTTGCAAGTCCGAGTGACTCTCAAATTGCAACTCGCAATTTGCTATGCAGAACGGTGTCTCAGACACCGTCTGCGAGTCGCTATGGGGTCGCAAAGACCCACCTCATTAATATTAATGAGGTGGGTCGCAAATTGCGGCCCCATAGCGACTATGGGCACTCACTAACATAATGGCCTGCTGTAGTCAGCAGACCTCCATGTTCGTGACTGCTTTTAAATAAAGCAGTTTTTTTTTTCAAGTGTAGCCCGTTTTCCTTAAAGGAAAACGAGCTGCACTTAAAATAAAATCCAAAACCTTTTGTTTCGGTATTTTTTCAGGGCATGTAGTGGTCCCTTGGACCACTATCTGCCCTGAAAAAATATTTTTGGGTCCATTCACAAAGGGGAAGGGGTCCCATGGGGACCCCTTCCAATTTGCGAGTGGGTTACCATCCACTTTAAGTGGATGGTAACTGCGACTCCATTTGCGACTGCATTCGCGGTCACAAATGGAATTGCATCCCACTGCGACTCGCAAATAGGAAGGGAACACCCCTTCCTATTTGCGACTCTGAAATGCATTTTGCGAGTCGGTTCTGACTCGCAAAATGCATTTCTGCATAGGAAACTCCGGTTTGCGACTCGCAAACGGCAATTTTTGCCGTTTGCGAGTCGCAAACAGTTTCCTACATCTGGCCCTAAGAAACAAACATGTTGATTAGTATACATTCTAAACTTGTTCCAATATGGCAACCGCTTTTTCATGTGGTCTGCAGGGATACTGGTTTTGTTGTCTTTTTTGGATGTTTAGATCACAATGTGTAGTGTTTCTTTAAATGCATTAAAACTCGCATTACCCCGGACAAATGAGAAGGACTATATATTGGATGCGTGGGCCACCAGAGCCTGTTCCAGATGCCTCCGTAACTCTGGGCCTGTGGTTTATTGGATATATATCTGTTTGGAAGGTAGCATGATGGTGATTAAATGCAGCTGAGTCTGAGTATGATTGATGTGATTGGCAAGGTTTCTCTAAGTTTGAGGCTGCTATAATTTCTCAAGTGACTGGTGAGGTTTTCTAATCGTACACTCCAGAAACGGTTTGGGGCAATGAGGGAGAGGCGACATTTAACCTTCGTAAGTGCAATGTGAATCGTTGTAGATTGGTAAAGCATTTTTGGAATTTTGGTGCATTCACTGCTAGGCGTCTGGGATAGTGAGAGAGAGTAAATGGTGATGGAGTTAACAGTGAGTGAATAGGGTTGAGGTTGCTAGTAGTGCATAAGGGATTGGTGGAATATCTTCATCGTGGTGTATGTATTGTGAAATAATTGGGGAGTGAGGGATAGTCCGAAGTAGCTGAGAGACAAAATTGGTATTGAGTTGAAGTAAAGGGAGTTGTGGGAACCTTTTAATATAACATTACCAGTGAGTATTATTTATTACAATTGGATTTCCTAATTCTAGTAAAATATAGGATCTATAATTGATTTGAGATTGAATATGTTAATGTGTTATCTGTCTGATCTCAAGAATTATGTTTTACTTACGTTCTGTAGGATCCCATAGCATGGGGAACTTATGATTAGGGGGAGTCTAAGAATTCAGATTGAGAAGCACAGACATCTGAGATTATTATACGACAAGGTGAGATGGTTAGCAATGTAATTTGAGGGATGAGTTAAGGGACTATTGGAATGTTGTAAGTAAACTAGCTATTTTTTAGTTTTAAGTTAAAAATAGTGTAATATTGTATCTAGATTATCTTTTTATGATGTAACAAATAGTTTGTTTCATTTATAACACTTTTAGCAAGTGTTTCAGATCTAATTTTGTGTAATTTTAGTATGTGGGCTCATGTACAAGAGCATAATATATAGTGAAATATATTTGCAGGTATGATTTGTACATATGTGAACCACCATACATTTGACATGAAGAATTGGCATAATAAAGATGTTTACATTTTTGTGGATAAATGAGAAGTTTGAGGTTTGTGTTTAGTATGGAAATATCATGAAGATAAAAAAGATATCAAATATGTCTGGCTTAGGATTACTTCTCTGTATGTGGTTATCAAGAATTTATAAATTGTTCTCTGTCCCCTGGGATATGGGGTGGTGAATAATAATTTTTCAATAAATTGGGTATATCTTTTTAAGTATGAAAAAGCTAGTAATAACTTCCAATCAGTGACTGTCTAATTATATTATGGCCCTCATTATGACAGTGGTGGTAAAAACCGCCTACCACCGCGGCGACAGCTGGCAAAAGACTCTCGCCACGGCTACCAGCCATCCGCCATATTATGACCGTAGCTGGAATTCTTCCAGAAAGATGGCAGAATTCCGGCTGCGGTCATGGCGGCGGATGGCGGTAAGGTGGCGCTGCTGCTGGCCGCAGCGCCACGCCAGTGGACCGACGCAGACTGCATCATGACCCATGATACAGCCTGCTATCAGATGCTGCTGCTGGCAGCAGCGTCCCGTCTCCTGCTGGAGGACCCCCTGATGTCAGGTAAGTTGGGTGCTCCGAAAGGGGAGGGGTGTGTTGTGTGTGTGGGGGGGGTGTGTGTGTGTATGTTTGACTGAAGTCTCCAGCCCGGCAGCTGTTACCGCCATGGCGGAAGGAGTGGTACATTGGTGGTTTGGCCCCCAATGTCATATTGTAGGGAAAAGTACCCCAGCCTGTTGACAGTACTTTTCTCCATAATACCGCCGTCCGCCTGGGTCGTGATGAGGCGCTATATTTTTTGTCATGATGTAAATCTGTTTAAGGTGTCTCTTCATAATTTTTTTATGCATATTTTTTACTTTATATAAACAGCCCTGAAGAAGCATGTTTGAAACACACACACTGTTAGCTGTATATCGTATATAAAGTGATTCAACTAACAATTATAAAAGAAAGAATAGAGAAGATTAACAATTACAATTGTTTTTCTAGTGTATTAATGTATGTGTCAGTACTGTAAATGTTTACATTATAAATTTACCACGTTGGTGGGGACTAGTGTACTGAGATAGAAGCGCCAGGCACTATTCCCAAAACTCAACTTTTATTATTATTATATATGTTAAGTTGCATAATCATTTATTAAGCAGAAAAATCTGAAATGAGAAAGCCTATTTCGATTTAATAAAAATGTGTGTTAAACGTAATGTAAATTTTTGACTAACAACAACTAGGCCTGAACTATGCCTCACCTACATTTTGTTTTCTATCGCAGCCATAATGTTTGTTTTCATTTTTTATTCTAACACTACCCGTAATAAAAATTAGCACACTTGAAATGCTCTGTTTTGACATGCTAAACTGAATGAACCACAGAGGAAGACTTTTGCTACTTTCAAGATTTTCAAGATTCTCCCTGCTTATAATACTTTAAGCCTAAAGACTGTTTGTAGCTGACCCCAGGACCAGTGGGTCTCTCCCGAACCAGTGAGACTGGTTCCCTTACAGTCCCTAAGGACCAACTGGGGAACGATCTGGGCTTCTGTGCTTCATCACAAGGACAGGAGCACCAGAGATGAATAAAAGGAAAAAAGCTGGCACAGGGAGACAGTAGCACCAGCTCCTTGAAAAGTGTGTCACTATAGAGGTCAGGATGTCTGCTGCAAAGGCTCCCCGTGGCTAGAGTTCACCACCAGGAGCAAACTGAGACCGAAAGTCAGGGACAATGGCCTAACACTTCCACGGGTATACTCTTTTGAAGTACTGCATATTTAAACGTGCCGAAAACAAGGAACAGGTATGCCTGTGTCCGGAGGAGTTGTACCCTGCCTCTACTCCTTTGATAACTCAGAGGTTGTCCAGGAACTGGTGCAAGCATCCTAAATAATTGATGGTCTGGGAAAGGATGTATATTGGGTTCCCTCTCCAGATCTTGGCAATGATTGCATACCCTGGGCCAGTGTATGGAAAAAAGGGTCCTGGGACCCCTTCCCTGGGTCCCTGAAGAGGAAAGAAGAAGGAAGCATCATTGTGGCCCCACAATAGAAGGAAGGGTCCCAGGACCCAATTCCCAGGTTCCTGGTGAGGAATGTAGAATGAGAGACACCATTGCGCCCCCCACAATGGTTGGAGTTCACCCCTGTGCCAGTGTCTTGGGGAGTAGGGTGGCTACTGAGAAGCCACCACCCTTCCTGCATGCAGCTGGCACAGAGAAATAAAGTGCTGGCTCCCACACCGGCAAGACAGCAGAGCTGGCTGGGCAGCACGGTTGTGGGCTCCCTGCAATGCCCCACCAAAAAGAGAATAAGGGTGTCTTAGGTGGGATCAGGCACCTCCAAAGAATAACAAAAATAAAGAAATTAAAAAGAAGTTGCTGGATGCAAAACCCTGTGCAATAGACAAAGTGTTACTGAGGCTGCTCATTTATTATGCATTCCCCACTGGAGGAAACTGCCTGCAGAGCTTTGATTGCATACAGTTTCTTCCTTTTGGTAGTAGGGCAGGGGAACCATCATCATTTTAAAGGAAATTTGTGGGGGACTGCAGTCCTGAATTTAAGCATTGACCCAAAGTTTGCAGGTCGATTTTCCTCAAAGCTTCAAGCACTTTTAAGGCTGGAACTTCTGTTGTACAGCCATGAGGTGTAGGGGTTCGTCCCATGGCTGTATGGTATGTAGCCTAAAGTGGTTTAAGAAATACACAGACACGTTATGATGTTTAACAGTGCTTTATTTAAAACATATTGCTTATAGATTTTTGATAAACAATACAATACTTTAATTATTGCATATAAAATATATTAATTTCAGTGATAGAGAGATGGCTTTCTAATATGTGATTCTTGGTCTTTTAATGTGATAACTGTGACAAAGCCAAAAGTCCTGCTTTATTTAAATTGACACTCTCCCATTTTAAAATGTGCTATCTGGTATAGGTTGGGGATACTGTGCTTTTTTGAGGGTCATGACACATTAGAGGGTCAAATGTGATTTCAGAATGTCACCAAAGGTGTTTACCTCCTTATGTATATATTTGTAAATTTCTGCGTAGTATTTAGTAGTGTGTTGGTAATAAATGCATTTTTCCTTTTTCAAAGAAAAAGCACCTACTGGGCAATCATGTATTTTGTGTTGTTAGTGTGTGCAGGGAATGGTGATTAGTAGCTCACATCATATTTCCCCAGTAGGCCTTGGACTGCTCTGCTTCTCTACCCTGAGATACTCAAGCGCTGCTATGGCGTGGTTAGTTCCCAGTGAGGGGGTAATTGTGGCCCTATTACTTGTGCAGGCCTCATATTCAGCACACCTAGTGGTCCGGGTTCCTAACACTATTCAATTTGTAAGACTTATATTGTTTGTGTAACTAGATTTGTACTGCTCCCTCTGATGATATTAGGTTAGAATTGGCCACATTAATATTCAGCTATTGGCTAGTGATAGATGGTGACATTGCATAACATATAATTCTGAACTGTGATTTGTCAATTTATTGCCACATTTGAGCAAGAAATTAGGTTACTTGTTCAGTGAGGTGAAACTCAACTAAAGCAAAAACCACAGTCCTTGTCAGGGTGAAGTCACAAGCAAACCCTAAATTAACCTGTGTTAAACTCTTGAGTAGTTTGGCACAGAGCAGTCAGGTTTAACTCACAGGCAGTGTGTAAAGTGTTTGTGTAACACTTCAAACAGTAAATACAAATTAAAACACCACAGAAAAAGGATCCTACACTAAGTTAGCAAAACAGGACACATTTTAATAAATACAACAAGCACAAACCAACAAAAATGCAATCAGAAGAACCAGAGATATGCAATTGTGAATGTTTTAATGAAAATAGCTCCAAAAAGCCAAAAGTATCAACTGTAGATGTCTGGTTGCACCTGACAAGGATAAAGTCACAATTTCAGGCTGAGCCCAATGGAGGGTGGGCCAGCTACAGGTGCCCAGCTAGGCCCACTGAACAAGAGTACTTTAAATTCTGGTTGCAGACTGTTGTGAGGTCCTATGTCTAGGATGCATCTCATGGCTGCGGCAATGCATCAGTTCAGGGGAACTGCAGGGCTGCGATGTGAGGTCGTAAGATGTTTTTGCGGATCCGATCGATGAGGGCTTGCAATGTGAAGCCTGGAGTCAAGAATGCATTGTGCAGCTAAGGAGATGTTTGATTCAGAGGAGCTGCAGGGCTGAGAACTCACAGTTGCACAGTCCAGGTGCTGGTTCCAAGAGACCAGCCTTTGGAGTCCCTCTAATGCTCCTGAGTTCTGGTAACAGGTTCCATACTTCTCTTCTCATGCAGGAAAGAGGGAATCAGGTCAGCACAGCAAGCAGCAATCCTTCAAGGCAGCAGTCCAGCAGAGTGGCAGTCCTTTGAGCAACACAGCAATCCTTTTTCCTGGCAGAGTTTTCCACAAGTCCAGGAGTGTACTGAACAGTTGGTGTCTCAGTTATACCAGGTGTCTCCTTTGAAGTGGGAGAAGCTTCCAGAGATTCCCTTTGAAATTCACAGTTTTCCTGCCTCCCCTGCTCAGTCTCCATACTAACTACAGGGGGTGTGCAGCCCAATGTGTGAAGACAGAAGACAGCCTATTCAAGTGTAAGTAGGGCTGTGCCCAGTTCCACTCTTTCAGCCTGCCAGGGCTTATCCATTCAGGCATACCTAAGCTGTCTGGGTGTGACTGTCTAGGAGGAATAAACAAAGCCCAGCTGTTATCTACACCCAGTCAAGTGACCCAAAGGCAGGCTTCAGTCACTAAATGGCTAAGGCAGGAAAATGCCAACTTTCAAAAAGTTGCATTTTCAAATGTAAAATTTAAAATTCAACTTTACATAAAAGAGGACTTTTCATTATGATTCCAAAGACACCAAACATAAACTGTTCTCATTTGGAAGTTACAGCATATTAAATGTAATTAGGTGTCCTATGGGTGAGGTGGGCCTTGTAGTAGTGAAAGCAATTTTAAGAGTGCTGCACTACTAGGACATATAAAACTTAAATGTACATGGCCAACGTCTCAAATACACTGCACCCTGCACTCTGGGCTGTCCAAGGCCTACCACATGGGTGACATAGGTATTAGAAAGGACGGTTTAGGCCTGGCAAAACGTTTAAAACTGCACACAGAGGCTGCACTTGCATGTCTGAGACATGTTTGAAAGGGCTATTCAAGTGAGTGGCACAATCAGTGCTGCCGGCCAAATAATAACATTTAATTTACAGGCCTTGGATACATGTAGAACCACTTTACTAGGGACAAATTAAATAAGTCAGTTGGATTTAAGCCAATATTACAATGTTTTAACGAGTCAGTACATTCACTTTAGCACTTGTTAGCAGTGGTAAAGTGTGCAGAGACCTAAGACTATCAAAAATAAGATCAGCAAAAAATGGAGGAGGAAGGCAAAAGATTTGGAGGAGTGACCACACAAAAACTGACAGGTCTAGCAATTTGCTCACCCTATACTGACTCTACAATTTCTTTTGACTTCTAGGTGATAATGTCTATATAAACTAGAATTGTTGGTGGTGAGATAGTCTAATATTCTGACTTTCCAACTTTAGATATTAAACCCTTGTTGGTTTCTCTCATTATTTGGATTTAGAATATGTTTGCCTTCACTTCATGTCATTCTGTTGCTGCCATTTAGGCTATTTCCCAATATTGATTCAATATGCATATTGACTATCTAATATTTTTGCCTTTTGTACTGCACCATCAATTTTAATAAACCTGTATGGCTTACATTTTACCACCAACTCCAGATGGTTTGTTTTCGTTGTACACACCTTTTATTTGTTTGTGATCGGGTGCTGTTTAGGGTTACATTGAGTCATCCATGCTTGGGGATTAACATCATACCCAATTCTGCATAGTTGCTTTATTTTTATCTCAACAGAAGTAGTGACATCAGGATCGATTCATGTATTTGAAGATGGTGGCAATATATTTTCAGAATTTTTCTACAGTTAATAATATTTGTCAACTAATTCAAAATTTGGTTGACTGGAGTCATGAATCATGATTCCCAATTTTAATTGGCTTATATATCTTCAAAAGTCTTAACCCTTTCAAGCCCAAATAGCACCTTTTTTCAAATGTTCATATCTGAAAAAAATGGTAAATAGATGTACACCAAATTAACTAAAGCATGCATTTTTAAATAAAATTAAACTTTCATGTCGAGTTTAGGTTAAATCCTATTAGCGGTTTTGGCTGGCAAATTTTCTACAGAATTAAAATTGAAAAACATTCCTTTTTTACCACTTTAACTTCTTTTTCTCATCACAAATGTGCATAAAAGGCCATAGCTGACTAATCTAAGCATTTGCCAAACCTGTTGATAATCTCTTTATGATGTCAGTGGTTATAGGCCAATCAACAAAATGCCTTTTCAACGGAAAATGTGGCTGAAAAATAACTACACATTAGCGACTGCCACTGTGCAATATAGATCTCGTCAAGGTATAACAATACATTGGGGCAAGTGGTGGTGTGATAGAATAATGTTAGGGTCATATTTAAGAAAAGTGGTGCTGCACGTGGTGCAGCACCACTTTTCTTGCGCCATTTACTGCCCCCCTACCGCCATCATGTGTGCGCCATTTTAAAATTACAGTGCACCATGGCGCACGGTAGGGGGGCAATAGCGTAATTTTTTTATGACACTATTGATGTGCTCTGCAGGAGTGGTGCTAAGATTTTGGCACTACTCCTGTAGAGTACATAGGGGCCCGCTGTAAACAATGGTGTGCCCTCTTTTAATGCCTGCTCTGAGCAGGCATTAAAAGTGACAAAAGAAATGACACACGGAAATCTGTTGGATTTCCTTGCTCCATTTTTTGGCCGCCCCAACAGAGGAACATCCCATTTGCATACATTATGCCTGGAGCAGGCATAATGTAGTGCAAAGGGTTACAAAGTGGAGCAATACATGCATTGTGCCACTTTGGAAATATGGCTTAGGGATTTTGGCCAACTAACAAAACATTAGCTTAAAAAATTACACTTATGAGTTGGTAGATGGTGCTAGGGGCTCCTAAATATGCCCCTCAGGGTCAGATTTAGGAGAAAATGATGGTAAGTGTCACTGCGCCAAACTTGGCAGCATCACGCAAAGTCATTTTCAAAACGCAGGGATGCACCATATTTGCTAGAATACGGTGCACCCCTGTGTTTCCCCCTGCGCTGGCGCTAAAATCCTGCCAACGCAGCAACACTTGCACCAAAGAGCAAGTATGGCTACGTTGAAGGGGAGATTGTTTTTGTGCATGAGGGAACACCTTCCTGTGCAAAAACAATCTTCAATCTTTAATGGTGATTTGCTCTTTCACACATAGAAAGATCAAAAAACAAAGAGAAATGAAAGCATTTTCCCACTTTCTGCCATGCCTTGCTTCCCTTGGGGTGGGGTTAGATTTTGGAGCTGCCTCAGGTTAACGAAAACTTGTAAATTTGGGGCTGTGTCAAAATGCAATGGGTGTTGCTATAGCATGCTGAGCAACACCCATTGCATGCCCCTTCCATGCAAAGTGATGTGTGTGAAAGGACCGTGTTTACAAGGTGGGGTTAAGCCACAAAAAGTGGCCTAACACCACCTTGTTAATAAAGTGCAGAGCACTAAAAGAGATGCTCTGGTGGCGCTGGGCGCTCTTAAATATGCCCCCTAAAGTTTTAATATAGACCTGCAATCAATATAGAATTGCTATTGTTGCAGGTCAAAGTTTTTTGCTTCAGTATTTTGATATGTGTACCCCAAGGGATTCTGTCAGTGGTATAGTCATACTTCATGAGTAAGGGACTAGCAACTACATAGAAAACAATGACTAAGCAGTACAACACAACTAAATTAATTAAGATAAATTAGAGTGATACCACATGTCTGCATAATTATATCACTCATACTGTTTTTTTTTCATTAGATTCCCAGTGTATACTGATCATGTGGTGCATGTGAACTGTTGTAAATGTATCAATTTATTATCTTTTTAATTGATGCCTCAGTCAATTTAACTTGTGAGTGATGACTACCTGAAAATGGAAGGGCTGGTGTTCATATATTTCTGCCTTGCCAGCTCTCTCCGTTGCACCCAATTTAAATCCTTGTACAATTTCTTGAATGGGTGTCCCCATTGCAGTGACAACGGTGTTTCATTTTTTAACATTGTTAAATTTTTTGGTCTGCATGAACGTTTCATACTGTTCTAGCCCTCAAGTTCCATGTTTTTTCTTAATACAATTATTCGCATTTCAAGTAATTTCAATGTGCTGTGTTCTTGCACTGGTTTTGCTTGTTGGTGCACTTCATGAATATCATTCCCTGCTATGTATAAAGTAACCGTTCTTCATCATCAAAAAACGAAAACAATTTATTATGCTTTTCTTTAAAAGTCAAAATTTATATTTAACCAAGCTTTCACAACATTATTTGCATTCCTAAACCTGGCTTATATTTTCACTAGTTACGAGTTATTTTATTTCTTCAAAAGCATTTGCTATTTTCAAATGTTAGTTTTGTTCAAATACTTTCATTCTGATAACAAAAAGTGGGGCCTAATCTAGTTTTCGCCATCACACACTCTATTAATGGTTGAAGATGTGTTCATGGAGGCGTTTATTTATTTAGGCACTAATAAACCTTTTTTTCACATGCCTATTCTAAATTATCCTCAGATTTCAATATATCACCTTCAGGTCTGCTTACAGGGAGTTCCGACTTTCTGGAAAACTTTAAGTTATCAATTCTTCAAAAAAGTACAATAAGATGATATTCAGAGAGAGAATCTGCTTTGAGGCATCCCTTTCAGCATCTGGCTTTTATGTATTTTAATGGTTTGCCAATGTTTGAATGTGCTCTACACCAAGGAAAAAGACATTATGTGAATGGTTACAATGCTCAATTTGTATTTCATTTAGCTTTTGGTGATAGGCAATCAAGTAGTTCTTTCTTTAGACTGAAGATGTGAGTCAAGACGTGCAGCCTGTAATCAAGAGCCAGTGTATTTACTGAAGCAATAATATTTTAGTTGTTGATATATTCATTTTTGTTTAGTGAGTCTGTGCTGTTTGATGCTATAGCCTGTCAGAAAGGCATCGTTATATTCACTCATCACCCATGTTTCTGCCATGAAAAAGATTGCAGGATTTATGGCTATTTTGTTCACAAAGTAAGGACAAGCACAGACTTTGGATTTCGTAAAGATGCAGTGAACATTAAGTAGCTCTTTGTAAAAAGTATCTATGATGCAATATTTTGCCATGCATTCCTTATTAGTTGACCACTTACAGCGCAAACATTTCCTTCTGAATCATTTTTTATACCAAACTTCTTTAAAGGTACGGTTTGACTTTGTCAGCAGAGGCACCTTACTTTCAGCTGCCATATAGTTGAAGCTCAAGAAAATGCTTCATTATGCAACTTCCTTTCTAGTAGAGTTGGGGGCAGCAATCATATTTGTTTAACTGAAACCAAACACATGCCGTAACACAAAGTCAGTCCTATTGTTTTTAGGTTGAGCCTAGGCAGCATACAGCGCTGTTTGAAAGACGTGCTGTATTCAGTCTTTGGGCTTTAACCACACCCACTCTTGCCATTTGTTTTTTGTTGTGCTTGTCTTAAATGCTTCCTTTGTATTGATGCATATTTCTAAATGTCCCTCCTTTGTGTGTTTAGTTTCTTCCCAGATGATTTACCAAAGAGAAAATGTTTGTTGGCCATCACGCAAGTTTACGCATCCTCCTGTTACAGCATGTGATGGCCCCCTCCTCCCACCTGATTTCAGATTTGCCTTCTATCCCAGCTGCGATCCTTTATCCACGTGGCTCGGCGCCATGCTTTATGTTACATATTATTCTACTTCTCTGTTTACATGTGTTTTTAGCCCAGTTCGTATCACATGCTTAGTTCGATCACAGACTGTAAACACCAAACTATTGATTTTAGGACCTTTATGCACCTGCACACAGGCTACGAGCTTTACATAAAAGACACAAAGAGAGAGCATTGTTTACAGTCCGTGCCAGCCAGACACCCAAACTGCCCACCCTGCCTTCATGTTACTACGTGCTTTGTGCATCTGAACATGCAGGAAACACTTGGCGACACTTCATCTGCAGACTTCTGTTTTGAATATGGTCCATAGGGTATCTTCCGTTCTTAGCTGTATTGCCCCAGGTGAAAGTGACAAGGCAGCAATAAATAACCTTTTTTTTCTCACCCTTTCCCCAGAAATGTCACTCCAAACCTGCATTTCCACACTGTAAGCGCTTAAAGAAATATGGCATCGCTTATGAAAATGAGTTGTTCCGATGATTTTCACAAGGTGCAATTTCCAGTCTGAGCAGAAAGTCTGTCTCTGAAATTTGGGTGATTTTTTTAAAACTTCATTGTGATCAGCAGGACATTAAATGGGCCGGACCCCGATGGGCTCACCAGTAAATAAAAACTGACATTGAAAGGGTTACCTATCGGGCCCCATTGTTCACCAAACAGGCAAAATCACTGATCGATTTTTAAACAATAACTGTAAAAACTTGATGGTAATCCATGCCCCTGCTGCGGTCTTTGTTTACATTTCACTTTTTACTAAATCTTGGATTCTTTGAGTGTGTATTTTTTCCTTTACATTTTTAGGTCTCAGCTAGGCAGCGCATGCACTGTCTCAAATGCACAAATGCACAAATCTGTGGGCTTCAGCCCACCCATAGACTTACCATTTGTTCGGTCCATTGTCGCTCTCATATCCTTTGTGCCATTTTGTTCATGCCAAGCATGGCCATGGGTATTCTTGTGTTTAGCCCTCCGCCCAGAGATTGACTTAAGAACTTGTGTCCTTCCACCCCTCCCATCTTAGGAGTTACTTTTTTACTTTGTGTTTGGGCCCTAAGCAGGATTGTTCCTGTTTTTACAAGCACCCACCCGCAGCCCCAACCCTGTTGCTTCTTTTTCTTCAAAGATCAGCTTTATTATTCACACCTCATACTGTTTCTGTTCTGTTCTGTAACTTGCTTATGAAGTTTCATTATTAAAAAAATATAGATACAGACATTTCCCTTCAAAAGCTTGATTTAGTTGCAGAGCTCTCTCCCTGTGACTTTCATTCAGTCAGCTTGTTCTGCCCTCCCTGCCCATCCTCCTCCACTTCTCTTTCCTCTCCCAGCAGCTTGGTTTTTTGATCATTTGATTGTGCCCCTGCTCCTCCATGAGCCCCACTGCTCCAGGTCTCTGGCAGTCTGTTGTCTTGCTGCCATTCAGGGCTCATGATCTGTGTCCACAGCCCCCATAGGCAGTGCTGCAGGCAGAATCTTTTGTGTCGAGTGAACCCTGATGTGCACAGTCCAAGATGTGGTAAAATCACCATTTATCAACTGCACATTTTAGCTTTTCATAAGGAACTCATGCCAGCAATGACTTTGACTATATATATATATATATATATTTTAAGGGGCAGATGTAAGAACCCCTAGCGCCTCCTTGTGCCACATTAGAATCATTTAGTTTATGCTAATGTGGCCCAATGAGGATGAAATCGCAGCACCAAATTTACAAAGTGGCTCAATGCATGCATTGTGCCACTTTGTAACACTTTGCACTACCTTATGCATGCACCAGGCATATTGTTTGCAAAGGGGGCATTCCCCCATTGGGGGAGGAGGGGAAATAATGGCACAAAGAAATCTAAGAGATTTCTTTGCGTCACTTTTTGGGCACTTTTAATATCTGCTCAGAGTAGGCGTTAAAAGGAGGCTACTATTTGGCAAAGCACTGAACTAGCATAAAAAAATCTGACGCTAGTCTCCTAACTACCACCATGGTGTACCGTATATTACATACAGTGCACACACAGTGGTGTTGGGGGGGGGGGCTAAGGGGCGCAATAAAGTGGCACTGCACTAGGGGCAGCACCACGTTTCATAAATCTGCCCCTAAGTGCCTACAAATAATAGGCGTGTAGTTGCTGCAACAGCCTTGCAATAATTACCAATGTGCACTCAATCAATGCCCAAAAGTTCAAAGGGCACATAGACCCCAGAAGAACCGTGATTAGAAAAGATAAATAAATTAAGGTGAAAACAGAGTGATGATATAGTACATTTCTCAGATGTAAAAACTTCCCTCATGTAGTCCTCATGAATCCATGCCACATGATTCCACTGCACACAACACATTTAAACATCTCATAATTCCACATCACACGTCTCAGCCACACAGACTTCCACTACGCATCATTCCACCTCATGCCAAAAAAATCACAATCCAATGACAATCCAATAAATTCAACTCCACATACTTCCGCTCTGCTTTATGCCACAGAATGCCACTCCATGCAACATAATTCCACTCCAACGTACATAATTACACTTCACACCACACCTTTACACTCCTCCTAAATCCACTCAACTCCAAAACACGCAATTACACTCCACAAAATTCCACTTTGTGACATGCCACATAATTCCTCACCAGATCATGATACACAATTCCTCACAATACCACACAATTACACCCAACTCAGTGCCACACAATTCCATATCACACAACATATTTTCACTTCACATAGGACCACTCAACACCACACAATTACACTCTACTCAATACCACATAAATACACCCCACATAAATCCACTCAATACCACATAACAACAATCCACAAAAACACACTGCACACCATGCCACACAATTTCACTCAGCATAATTTCACTGAAGCCACACAGTTCCACACACCACAATTCAACTCCACACACTTCCATTCCACACCACATATTTCCACACCAACCCACATAATTCCACTCCACAACAAATGTCCACTCAACACCACATATATCCAATCAACAATACAGAATTCCACTTTATGCTACAAAATTCAACACCACATAATTTCACTCCACTACATGCCACTTCAAAACACACAATAGCACTACACATAATTACACTCAGTGTCACACAATTCCACTTCACATAATTCCAGTACACTCAATGCCACATAATTACAATCCAAATAATTCCACTGCACACCATGCCACATAATTCAACCACATATAACTCTCTCAACCCCACAAAATTCCACACCACACAATTCAACAGCAAACAATTCCACTCAAACCCACAAAATATCACTTAACACTGCATAATTCAACTCCACATAATTACAATCAACTCAATATAACATAAATACACCCACATACACCCACTCACTACCACATAAATGCACTCTACACTGTGCCACGTAATTCCACTCAGCATAATTTCACTGAATGCCACACAGTTACACACACCACAATTTCCCCAACTCCACACAATTCCATTCCACACCAGGTATTACCACATCAAACCACACTAGTCCACTCCACACCACATACATACAACCCACAACACATATTTCCACATCATGTCACAATATGCAACACCACACTACATAATTCCACTCCACTGCATGCAACTTCATGACATACAATACCACTACACATAATTACACTCTATGTCACACATTTCAACTTCACATAATTCCAGTATACTCAATACCACCTCATTACTATTCACATATTTCCACTGCACACCATGCCACATAATTCTACTACACATAACTCCCCTCAACCCCACACAATCCCACTCCACACAACTTCACAAAAACAATTCCAATCCAAACCACAGAATAGCACTCAACACCACATAATTCTACTCCACGTAATTACACTCTACTCAATTCAATATAAATACACCCAACATAAATCCACTCAATGCCACAGAACAACAATCCACATAAATACACCCTACACAATGTCACATAATTTCACTGAACACCACACAGTTGCACACACCACAATTCAACTACACACAGTTCCATTCCACACCACATATTTCCACACCAAACCACATAATTCCACCCCACAACACAATTTAACTCCACACCACACATATCCAATCCACAACACAGAATACCACATCATGCCACACAATTCAACACCAAACTACTTAGTCCACTCCACCACATGCCACTTCATGACACACAATACCACTACACACAGACACACTCCATGTCATCCAGTCCCGCTACACATAATATCAGTATTCTACACAACACAACATAATTACTATCCACATAATTCCATTGCACACTATATCTCATAATTCCACTACACATATCTCCCCTTAACACCACACAGTTCCACGCCACACAATTACACAATAAACAGTTCCAATCCAGTCCACACCTGGCTAAAAGATATTAACATTGACAATGCTGATAGCTCTTGGAGCGCAGGTTACATCTTGGAGCCACTTTGATTCACAGATTGGTCCTGGTTGTTCTGATCACTGGCTGCAATGGACAGACAAACTGCCCATTACTGTTGCATTACCTCCATGTCTCCCTTCAAGGAAGAGCAGATGCGGACGGCAAAGTGCTGGGTACAGTCACAACTATCTTTGGGGCCCAAATACAGGCGCAGTCTTGTTGCTGTTCTGCCCCATATGTGCTCTGCCCACATCACTGGAGTAGCAAAGGACGTGGTTCACCGGGATCTCACACCCCCACCCACCCTTCCATTCACCACCCCATCCCATCCCTTTGCCAAATGTACTAGGTCATCTATTGTAGAAACCTATTTGCTTTGTCAATGCTTGTTTTGTTTTTTTGTTGTCTAGCATATTACTTGTGTTTCTTGCAAACTATGAACTGAGTTGCTTTTAGATATGTCTGTGTGTTTAAGTTGCAGATGGTTGTTTATTACAGGCCACAGGTTGAGGTGGAAGGCAGTGACAATCCTTAACAGAACCTGTCAGTGGGTCATACGGTTGATGAAACCATATGCTCATTTAGTCTTTGGCCTCTCTGCATAGTGTGCAGAGCAGTGGTCATGTGGCCAGTTTTAATTGTGTTTGAAGGCAGTACACAGCCGTCGAAATATTGACAGGGAGAACTGAACACGCAGAAACAGTTGCCCAGGCGTAGCCAGGAGGGCTTCTGTTCTGAATATTGTCCACAGGGTATCTGCCGTTCCTAGCTGTTGCGCCCCAGCTGTAGGAGACAAGACAGCAGTAGATAATCCTATTTTTTCTCACCCCGTGAGCGTGGCGTTCAAGGAAAGGATATATATTGATTTATAACTTGACTTATCTTCCTTTGTTTACTTAAGATTTTAGTTCTGGGGTAGTCAGTACAGATATATAACACATTTCAAAGTGCATTTTGCTATTTGAAGTGCAATAATGTGCTTGTTAGTGTCAAAGCTTAGACGCTAAAAAACAGTAGATGTTTTAGCACGCAGGATAATGTGCTGCATGGCTAAATTTTTAAAAGGTCCAAAAGGAGAGGCGTATTGGCTAAGCCACTGCTGTTTCATTGTTTGTGGAAGTGTGTTTTATTTAATTACATAATTGCTTTGGATGCTTGTATGCCAGTCATGCCAAAATCAAAAATTACTCAATGCAAATGGCTATCTTTTATAATCGATATTGTATTGTGTATTAGTTTGAAGTCTTCATTTTCTCTTTTGCTAGTGAATGAGGTAGATTGGTTTACATCTGCTCTTTGTAGTGCTTAATATTTTCTGGCAGTTTCACTTCCTCCTTGTATTAAAACACATACTGCCACCAGGTTTGCATCTTTGTGTTTTTTCTTTTGCTCCATTACGCACAATAACACTGGAAATCATTCCAGCTCTCTAGATCAGGATATTGTTTTAGACCTGCCTCAATTTAAAGTGTATTTTAATGTTTAAAAAATAAGCTTTAAAAACATTTGTCTTTGGCATTTTTGAAGTAATGATTAAGCTCTTAAATTACTATCGGCTAGTCAAGCAAAAAACAGATGTTTGATGCTTACCAAGAGTGATTTTTGACAAATGTGCTGTAGTTTCCAACCTCTTCTTTATAAAATTAGATTTTAACAAATGATCCTACTTTTTAAGAGCTTTCCATGATCAATGTAGGCTGAAACTAGTCTTTCTATGTACTAGTGACCCACTTACCGACATTTATCTACCGACTAAGATCTTTCCATTAGTCGCAAGTGACTTTGCCACCGTCATACGTCACGGCCTGTACATCACGGCGACACAAAAGTAGATATTATATTGCTAAGTATGTTTTCTTCTCACACAAACCCTACAGCTAAAACAAGTATGGATTTGGAAACCCCTTTCAATAAATATCAACGAATGGATAATAAATGTATGTGAAAGTTGCAGTTTTAGTAAGGCTGCTGGAAAACTGTGTGTGATACATGAACTTGCACAGATTTTCTTAAGAATATCTGTCCATTAACAGAGAACAGAAATTGGTGTGGTTGGAGAAGGTGAATGTTATCTTACTCAAATTTGAAAGCAAGTTCTGACAAAGCCAGTAGTCTCTGTCCTTCAATGTGCACGCACACAGGGGAACACAACATTCTGCCACACAGAAATAATCCACAATTGTACACTGATAAACAAACCTACGGTCACACGTTCATGGTCACGAACAATTAACATGAGGACACAATCCACTCATACCCACTGTGTAACCTCTCCCCAGGGTAATACGCATTCTGAATTAATTGAAGATAGGCGCACAAGTAAGCATGCAAATGGGGGCCCTGGGAAGATATGCTTAAGGAGAGCAAAGGATGAAATTAATACGAAAATGCTAGTTATTGTTCCTTGTCACTTACATGACACACAATTAGCCCATGCTATGTTATTCTGTGTAGTGGATGGCTCGTGATATATGTCATGAAAGCACTGTAAAATGTGCCCCACGCCTAACTGTAACATGTGCCTCATGAGCACACTTCCTATTCATGGGAAGACCGAGCGTGGTGTATGAGGTGAGAACTGTGTATTGATAACCAGAGGAATGCTTTCAATGTATAGTTCAGAAGTCTAGTCAACTATAGCGAGAGCTAATGGAGGAGGTGGACCATTTAAGGGGTTTTCTTCAGGTCAGGGGCAAAGTAGTGGTCAAGTGTTCTTCAGGTAGATGTACCTCAAGTTTCGGCTTTAAGCCCCGCTCTATTCGACATTTACCTTATTTCTTTAGCATTTCTGGTTGAGTCCCAGGGAGCTAAAATAATATCTTATGCTGATGATACCCAGCTTCTTTTTACTTGGGGTAAGGATGAAATGTTCCTGGGGGAAAAGATCAGATCCTGTCTATCTGTTGTATTTCAATGGATGACGCATCATCAGCTGAAATGCAATGCCGAGAAAACAGAGGTGCACTTTTTTGGGTGGAGAGCTGAAGAGCCTTGGAAATCCTTTTGGCCAGTAGATGCCCGTCTCACCAGCACGTCAAACAAATGCTGTAAAAAATATTGCCATTAGGTTTGATGGGGAGCTCTCCTTTTGGTTGCAGGTCAAAGATGTAGTTGGGGTCTGTTTGGGTCTGTTACGAATATTGTTTTTGTATCTTCTTACGTTGCCTGTCCAGAAACTGATAGTATAGGCTGTAATTACATCCAGATTCGACTATGGTAATGCTTTGTATTAGGGTCTGCCAGACTATCTGGTGAGCAAACTACAGGTGGTCCAAAATGCAGCAGCTGGCCTATTGCTGGGTCTATCCTTAAAAACACTTGGGCCCATATTTATACTTTTTGACGCAAAACTGCGCCGCGCAGTTTTGCGTCAAAAAAATTACCGCCGGCTAACGCCATTTTGGTGCGCCGTGCGGGCGTCTTATTTATACTTTGACGCAAGGCGGCGCAAACAACAGGTGGAGTCATTAATTTTGACGCCACCGCGGCGTCAAGTCGTAAAGGAAAACGACGTTAACGCGGCGGAAATGACTGTGGGTCGATTTACGACACCGCAAACTGGATATGTGCCGTTTTTGACGCAATAGCGTAAAAAAAAAAAACGAACTCTGCCAGTTCACCAGAGGAGAGCCAAAATGAATCCCAGATGCCACTACAGACCCCAGGAAGATGACAGCAGACCAGGAACCAGCCAGGAGGATCCACACAAGAACCAGGACACTTATAAGAAGAAAAGAAAGTGTTGCTTCAGTGAAGAGGAGCAGGAAATCCTGGTTAAAGAGGTGACGGAACACCAGCACCAACTGTTTGTCACCTCAAAGTTGCCAATCAGTAGGAGAGAGGCTATATGGCAACAAATTGTTGACAAGATTAACAGTGTGGTTGAGGTACGCAGAACAGTCATCGAGTGCAAGAAACGCTGGCATGACTGCAAACGCAGGACCAAGGAAAAGATGGCAAGGAACAGGAAGGCAGCACTGCAGACTGGAGGGGGGAGTCCAGCACACCAGGAGGCCCTGGACCACATGGAGGAGATGGTCACAGCCGTCATCCCTGAGGAGATCGTCACAGGGATTCAAGGACAGGACAGCGCAGACTACCAGGAGACAACGCACATGCAGGGTAAGTCGCATGGGGAATTAAAATTCACAAATGTTAACTGCAAGCGGGGGGGATACCGATCACAAAATGCATGGAAGTCAACATATACATGGAGTGGCATGAGTAAAGGGGCATGGCATTGGGGCATGGCCTGCACAGACAGAAGCTGGGTCACAACATTACACTACACCAACAACAGTCCCATGGGGGCATGCTGTCATGCCAACGATGGAGCAAAGGGAAAGCCACGACAGGAGGGAAGGCCACTACGTCAAACTGACATCCTGGCACTCGTCAGCCAACATACCCCCTACATGAACTAGGGCCCTATTAGCAATCCTCTAGCCAAACCGACAACTGCAATGTAACTGCGACAACAGTTGCCACTACCACCTCTGATCTGAGTGCAGCTCAAGTAGCCAATGGCAGTAACCTCCCCATGAAACATACATACCTAAATTAGGGGGTGAGGATGACAACTGCAACAATCTCCAGAAGCAAGACAAAGGCCCCAGTACACTCAAATGTCAATGCCCATAGTTGCCGCTAACATCAGCCAATGTAAACAACAATAGGAGCGACACAGCACTAAGGACACACCCATGCTGCATATGTCAGGGTCCATCCTGTGCCTGGGTAACAAGGCAACATCACAAATGTCATACTGCTCAGACAACAGCATTGAGGATTGGACACATGTAACTGGTCACTGAAATACACCTGCACAGTCAGAGGGGGAAATAGGACACTGATATGATTATCAGGGCAATCCAATGTACCACACATTACCCAACATCAGCAGGACACATTAACAATGTCAACATCCATATCACATCATAACATTGCCATGCATAGGATATGCTACATGTCAATTACAATTAAGTCGATGTGAAAGATCAGGGATTGGGGCAGGTCCTGATAGCTAAGTGTGCTGCCAGGGCCATCAGAACACCCACAGCCAGTGAAAGGTCTCACCATGAGAATGGATATACACGGAGGGTCGAGTAGGACAAAAAGGTGGCAATTCTCTATTTGGCATAAAGCAACACCTAGAGGCAATGAGGCTGACCAGTCTGATAACTCAGTAACATACATGTAACACACAGGTGGGCCATAGGCCTGGAAGAATGCCCATCTGAAGGACTGCAGATATTAATACAAAACAACATCACAAAGTGAATTCATCAAAAGGCAGGCACGTCACGTCAAAATTGTCACAACACAGACACACTAATTGTACCCTGTTTCATTGCAGAGGAAGATGGATCTCCTGCCGATATGCCTGTCCCAGATTTCCCTGATGACATGGATGACGAGCCGATAAACATTCCCCAGGAGACCATCCAAAAGGTCCTTGAAACCCTCCATACCCCACCTTCACTCACAAGGAGGAGCACAGAACAAGCAGCCATCGCAGAGGATCCACCCACCACCCCAATTGTAAGACCTGCCAGCTCCAATACAGCTGAGGACTCAGACGACACTGGCACCAGCTTTGAGAGAACTGTAGTTGGAGTACAGCGGGAGCTGGCCAAGGAGGTGCGGGTGGGGATGCCAAATATGGCAGCTAGCTTTGAGGGGGTGCGTTTGTGCATGATGTCATCTGCAGATCAGGCAGCAGCTATGCAAGCCTTAACATCCATACTGCAAGGACTACAAGAAACTGTAAAGGAATTCACCACTGCAGTAAGGGAGTTGCCACAACACCTCGCACCCCAAACCTTCCACTGCATGCACGAATGTAATCATGACTCCCTCAGGGCCGACCTGGCTGCCTACCATTGTGATGTGGCTGCTATTCTCAAGAACCAGCAGATCCTCCTTGCTGCAGTACTGCCCTTAAGACCTTCACAAGGAGCAGCGACCGGGATGTCTGACTCCACGTCTTCTAACACTGAGGTGTGTGTTGCCCCTTCACAACCAACAACAACAGGGACAAAGCAGGCAACACACATATCAGAAGAAGAAGACATGGAACAGATCACATTCACAAGGAAAAGTACCCGGAAGCACTAGTCCCTGCCACATGGCCAACATTTACCAAGGTCCTGCGCTTTGTAACTTGCCAGTCTTGCAACATTTGTACTCAAGCACTGTTCTGCAAACCAGTGTATATCTTGTCACCCAGCCCAGTGATTGTCTCTCTCCTACTCTTTGCCAAATCCTGTCCCTCTGCACTGTCTGAAACAGCAACCCCAACATGACAAAAGCATTTTGGTAAACCCTTGTGTTGGATCCCAATTTAAAATGTCACTATAATGGACTCACAGAAATGGACAATGTACATATAGCACTACAGCACTTTTCAATAAATAGCACTTACACCACAAATCTGTCTCTGGGTAATGTGACATATCAACTGCGCAGTAGATAATTGGAATGTCCCTACTGTCAAATAACGTAGCTTCTCAATACAACTGTCCAGATATTATGTAGTTAGAGAAATCTGCACAGTGACCATGATTGCATCATACTCTGTCCATCCTGATGGAATAATCTGATGAAGTGAGAAACCATAGACCACCATGCTGTGTTGGACCTTGCTTTCAGCATGTATGTGTGAAATAGTTGTGGTCATCTGCTATAGGCCTTCAAAGGAGATATGTACATGATATATGTCATTAAGAGTGTGCGTGTATGTGACCATTGTATGTTAGGCATCACATAAGCTCTGGGATGTTCTGTGCCCTACTCAGTATCTCAGCAATGCTCCATGAGGCAACACTCTTATTCTTATTCTAGTAGAGATGAAGCTGTGTAAAAAAGGAATAGCCAGACTATGATATGGTGATTATAATAGGTGCTTATTTAAAATAGTTAACTAAAGTGGTGAAGGTGATCATATTCAGAAGAAATTATTTACAATCTGTTGCCGCCTGCGTATACCAGCAGCTGTGTTCTGTAGTTCCCCCTCCTGTTGCAGGCCATCATCCTCCTCTTCCTCCTCTTCAGGCATGTGTGGCTCTGGTTCCAGGAGGGGAATGTTTCTTCTGACACAAATGTTGTGCAATATTGCACATGTGAGGATGATCCTACAGACCATCTCAGGGGAATATAGGAGGCTACCACCAGTGATGTCGAGGCAGCGGAACCTTGACTTGAGGATGCCGAAGGTCCGCTTGACAATGCTGCGTGTCCTCCTATGGGCCTCGTTGTATGCACGCTCTGCAGCTGTACTCGGGTTGCCAAATGGTGTCATAATCCATGGCTGGATGCCAAACCCCTGATCAGCTGCAATATAAAATGAATGGGATCATGTTGATGTAGCTGGCACTATTGAAAAGACCTTTAATGGCAGTAGTTGTCTTGTGTTGTCTGTGTCTCTTTTGTGTACTAATGTGACATCCTATGCTTGTAGGCTATACCATCTGCATTCTGTTGTTTCCTTGGCTGAACAAGTGTTTGTCTGCTAACCGTTTGTCAGCAATATGTTTGGGGATTTTCAGTACAGTGTGCCCTCCCTAGCATTGTGACTTGTGATACAGGTGTCCGTGTGTCTTCACTGGGGGTGAGATGATAGTTCCATGCAGAGTTAAAATTGAAAGTATTATTAGCACGTTCAAATGAAAGTACCCTGGACATCCCATACCTTTAGACTTAGGCAATGTATTAATGTAGAGGTCATTGGGACACAATTTGCAAGGTGACATTTAGGCAACCACACTCATTGACGTCTTCACATTAGGCTGTACAGTAATTTCCGATGTGTGACAGGTTCAATGGTGACTTCAGAAACATGGCTAGTGATGTCACGACCTCAGTGTGTTCCTGTTGACATGTTGCTGTTGTGGTGTATGTGTTGTGTGTCCTAGTGGGTTGCTGTGCAGTGAATATATAAGTAGGTTTTTGTACTTACCAACAAGTAGTCCATTGCCATACCGTCCATCCGGGAAGTGTTGATTGATGGTGCAGTGACGGAAGATGAATGAGTCATGGACACTCCCAGGATATTTAGCCACGATGTTGGTGATCAATCCCTGGTGATCGACAATGGCCTGCACGTTGATCGAATGTGTGTGCTTCCTGTTGCGGTAGAGGTGTTCAGTTGCAGCAGGTGGCACAAGGCGTACATGTGTGCAGTCGATTGCACCAAGGACGTGTGGGAAGCCACTGATTGCGTAGAACCCCTGTTTTGTTTCCTGCTGCTTCTGCAGTGTGTTAGGGAAGCAGATGTGGCAGGGTGTCAGTCGAATGATGGAATCCAGTACTTTGGGCAAAAAGGCGGAGAATGATGGTTGTGATATTCCGCCAACCAGGGCACCAGTTGTTTGAAAAGAGCCCCTTGCCAGCATATGAAGTACGGCAAGCAGCTTTGTTTCTGTTGGGATGGTGTGGGGTGTCACCAAAGTGGGGGCCAACTGCAGTTCAGCAGCTGCTGAATAGCCTGCCAGTTCAACCGGTACCTCTGTTTGATGTCGTGTTCCCTGAGGCCCTGAAGGGTTGTTCTTGGGCGGAATATCCTCTCCTGCCTTCTGCGCTGCCTTTGGGGTCCCTGCTGGTGTTGTTGTAGCTGCTGTTGTTGTTGCTGGGCTCTGCGTCTGCGTGCATGCTGTATTAGAATGACCTCCATGGCTCCCTGTTGCTGCTCTGCTGCTCTGCTGCTCTGCTGTTTATTCTGTGTGTTCTGATTACATACAGGTGTGTTTGCCCCATTTTAACGCCAGCCCTGACCCAGGCGTTAATTTTTGACGCAAATCGGGCTGTGCGTCATTTTCTGGCTCCGCCTCCCGGCCGTGCGTCATTTTTGCCTGAAAGCATAAATACGACACACGGCCCTTTAAGCCATTTTTTGGACGGGAACGCCTATCTTGCATATAATTAACTTAAGGCGGGTTGCCGCATCCAAAAAAGTACGCACACGGTGGAAATTTGTTGTCCGCGGGCTCGGGCGTCAAAGTTTAAATACAGGGCAACGTTTGCGCTGATTGGGCATCAAAATTTTTGACGCAGAAGCGGCGCAGACAGAGTATAAATATGCCCCCTAGAGATTTGCACTGCCTTTACACTATTATTTAACGTGTGGGTCAGGGCAGGCGTTAGGGGACCTGTGGGCCTATTTCCATGGTGGAACACCATGGTATAAGCCCACAGGTGCTTCCCCAGGGACACCCTCACCTGCAACAGAGGGACAGCGGAGGATGCGGGACCCCATCTCAGGTAAATATAGGTAAGTACAGGTAAGTATTTGGGGGCCCTGAAATGGGCCCCTCTACATGGCACTGGGTGCAATGGTCATGCCAGGGGACCCTGGTCCCCTGTGCCGGCCATTGCGGTGGTGGGCATGACTCCTGACTTTTTTAAGACAGGAGTCATGTGGTATGGTTGTTTTTGCATCAGGAAATGACACTAGGTTGGTTAGAGTCATTTGTTTTTTTACTCTTACCTGCCTAACGTCATTTTGGGTGCAAAACCCCCTTCTTCCATACCGCCAGCCCCACCCAGCTAACATCATTTTTTACGCTAGCCTAACCTTTGCTCTGGCTTGCACCATTCCATAAATATGGTGCCTGGCTGATGCTCAGAAATGGTGCAAGCCAGTGCTAAACTTTTTGGTGCAAATCTGCATTAGTGCAGTTTTGCACTAAAAAGTATAAATCAGGGCCCTAGCTCTTTAAGAAGGATTAGGGTTTTTTCTCCTGATAGTGTTCACATCAGTGCTGAGCACTAGGGCGCTCCTCGGAGTACCAGCTGTGCTGTGGAAATGCAATTTACATTACATTTTACATTGTCGAATCATAAGTACTTTAGTAGGAGTACAAGAGTCTGTGTAATAGTGGCACCTAATGATGTATAACAGTGGGTTATGTTGATGTGCATTGGGTAGGCAGAAAGAGAACTTGGATTGTCCAACTACAGGTTTATAAGAGGCTCGTTCAGCTCTATGTATGTTTTATGCAGGTACTTGCAGTATTATTCCCTTTTAATTGCAGTAGCAGAAGTGCCATAATGCTAAGAAAAATGATTTGGAATGGGAAGTCTACAAATGCCCTGACAAGTTGGAAGAGTAAGAAAGGCATGTTCGCCTTTCATTTTTAATGGTGAGGGAGTTGCTGCTTTGTTTAGAATGCCGGGGAGATACAGTGTTAAAATGTTCTACTTTGTACAGGCTTTCAGGCATTGAGATAACATACAGGGGATTGCTAAAAACATTAAAAATCATATGAAGAAAACACAGAAACACCAGAGCTCCAAAGACCACAAGCCATATGTGACACATTCACCTGGACTTGCATTTTTAGCTAGCAGAATTTTAAATTTTATGATTTTCAAGAGTGTAAAGTTCTGTTGTAGTAACCAAGACGCCAAGACTGGCATAAGATGTTATGCATGACGTTGACCACTTGGCAATGTACTACTAGGTAGCTGGAAATAGGTTAAACATCTGAACGTATTTTGAAAACCTGGCTTGTTGCTGGTTTGCTGCTTTGAAGTGATATGTGTGCCTCATATAACTTATTTCATAGCCAGAGTTTCTATAGCTGTGCAGACACAAAGTAGGGGTGGGCGAAATGTTCATTATACCTGCAAAATTGAAGTTACTGAGAAATTCACTTTGTGAAGTCAGGTGCAATTTTGACAAACTAGCTAGCGCTGAGATAGATTACAACAGTAAGGGGGTCATTCTAAGTCTGGCGGGCAGCGGAGGCCGCCCGCCAGACTTCCCCCCTCCAAAATACCACTGAGGGTATTTTGGCTTTTGCACTGGGCTGGCGGGCGACCGCCAAAAGGCCGCCCGCCAGCCCAGTGCAAAAACCCTTCCCACAAGGACGCCGGCTCAGAATTGATCCGGCGGAGTGGGAAGGTGCGACGGGAATTTCACTGTCTGCAATGCATTCGGAGCCGGCTTCATTTTTGAAGGGGCTTTCCCGCTGGGCCGGCCGGCGGTCTTCTGCCGGTCGCCCGCCGGCCCAGCGGGAAAGCCAGAATGGCCGCCGCGGTCTTTTGGCGAGAACCGCTTGGCGGGCGGCGACCACCGACCGCCGCGGTCAGAATGACCGCCTCAGTCTTAAAATCAACTTTACTAAAAGATGCATTTTTAAATTGTGAGCTCAGAGACACAAACTCCAAATGTCCATCCACTCCCAAAGAGAATCTACACTTTAATCAGATTTAAAGGTAGCCCCATGTTAACCTATGAGAGGGACAGGCCTTGCAACAGTGAAAAACGAATTTAGCAATACTTCACTGTCAGGACACATAAAACACAGTACTATACGTCCTACCTTAACCATACACTGCACCCTGACCTTGGGGCTACCTAGGTCCTACCTTCGTGGGGCCTTACATGTAAGAAAAGGGAAGGTTTAGGCCTGGCAAGTGGGTACACTTGCCAAGTCAAATTTACAGTTAAAACTGCACACGCAGACACTGCATGTGGGTGGCACAACCAGGGCTGCAGTCCCACTAGTAGCATTTGATTTGCAGGCCCTGGGCACCTCTAGTGGACTGTACTAGAGACTTACTAATAGATCAAATATGCCAATCATGGATAAGCCAATTACATACACATTTTGTAAAGGAGCACTTGCACTTTAGCACTGGTTAGCAGTGGTAAAGTGCCCAGAGTAACAAAAACAGCAAAATCAGAGTCCAGCACACATCAACAACCTGGGAAACAGAGGCAAAAAGTTAAGGGAGACCACACCAAGGATGAAAAGTTTAGCAGCCTCCATACTCAAACAGCAATAGAGTGCATATCCCTGTGTATGTAAACATTTATGATTTAATGATTTGTATATATCTAGATACACGTTTTTCTTTGTACAAATAAATATAATATATAATTATCTTTAAATATATACATACTCTTTAGGTCTGATTTAACAAATGTATATTTTACCTATTGGTTAGATGTATGTATGCATGTGTATGTGTATGTATGAGTATATACATCTTATGTAGATGTGCATCTCTGTATGTATATATATATGTGGGTGTGTGTACTATTCTGTTTGATTAGATCATTATGAGTCTCTCTTTTTATTTTATCTATCACAATAGGGAAAACTATTTATCTACAAGCATTTCACTATTGAAATATTGAGGAAAGATGAAATAATGTTATAAAAGTACACAAATAAATTATCTTCAAATACTGCAACTCTTGAAAGTCTGTTTTTATATGATTCAACTTAAATCCCTCTATATTTCATTCTTTATATATATATATATATATATATATATATATATATATTCTCTTACTATGTATTGAAAAAATACTCTCTTGAAAGCTTTACTCTGTCTCACTATCACCCTATACCTCTATCATTCTATCCTCAAGCTCCACTTTCTGACTCAACCCAAACACATTCTACTACTATGATCTCCAAAAAATAACCCTTCCTAGACTCTTCCCCCATTTACCCGTCCTGGCTCACCCCAAACCTCAGTTTACTACTATGATCTCCCAAACAAGCCTACTAAATTCTCCCTCATTTATCTCTCCTTTGATTCATCCCAAACCCCATTTTACTACTATAATCTCCATAATCCCTATCTACACGTTCTTGCCTCCTCCATCTCTGCTTTACTCATCCCAAGCTTCAGCTTAGTACTATGATCTCCCGATTAACACTTCTGTATTCTTCCCTCCTCTATCCCTTCATTATTCTATTCGATCCAACTAACAGACTCACATGTCCACTCAAATTATATCAGACCTCCCTATACTAATACTAATACTGTACTTATATTTCCCTATACTAATCCACCACTAATCCTTTTAAGGTCCAGAGTAGCATGCTACTCACAGAAAAGTGTTTCACCGCTTCATAAGGGGTAGTAAGCACTACATAAATACAATTAAAATTACAATATAAGCTTTATTAAATTCCTTAGTTAATCTTAATCAATTCTTATTTAGGCATAGCAGATACAAGGATTGACTAAGAGTGGCAATTGATCACTTTAGCCAGCAAGGGGAGCAAGAAGTAGGGGAAATCCAAGGGATTATTCTAGTGATTGGATGTTGAGGGGATGTCAGAGTTTGGAGATGATTTAAAGGAGGCAGTACAGGGTAAGTTCAGGGTCCCACAGGGAATTTCTTCCATTATCGACCAATTTGGTAGAGCAGAGCTGATTTGCTTGAACATATACCACAAATGCACTTCAGTACTATCAACTGCACACATTATTCTCTAAATTTATATTGTTTTGCATTTATTCCATGTTTTGTTGTATTCAAAGTCTGTGGAGTTATTTTGTCCTTCTTGTTGTTTGACAGACTTTGTCCTCCAAACCGAGGGCCTGATTACGAGTACGGTGGTTCACAGGACTGCTGTACCCACTGTGGTGGTCCAACCGCTGCATCCCTGGTGGTCCAGCTGCCAGATTACAATGCTGGCCATGAGACTGCCAGCACATCACTTCAACCACCAGGATCACAGATCTCGATGGGTTGGCAGTGTTGAAAGTTGTGGTCAGCAACAGTGGTGGCGAGTTTGGCACCTCCGTGCTGATCACGACTTTCTTTTCTGACACTCTTTTCATGGTGGGGTCCCCGCCCTGAAACAAGTAGCAGAAAGGCAGAGTTGGGGCTACTGGGCAGCCCTTGCACTGCCCACGACCATGTCCTGGGCAGTGCAGGGACCTCCCTGTTAGCACACTCGGAATGTGCACTGTCAGCCATGGCAGACAGTGCGTATTCAGAATGTGCTTTCTGCAGCGGCATTGACACCAGTTCTCTCTGAGAGCCAAGACCAATGATGTAACACTATTTGCACTGACCATCCTGGAGGAAAAATCCTAATTTGGTGATGGGGAGGCCACTGGCTTGGTGGCCACCTTCCCACAGTTGAATTCGTGGCCTAGTGGTCGGACCACCAGCTCCATAATCAGGCCCTCAATTTTTAACCTAGTTTATGGGCCATGAGGATTTGTTTGTGATATCTCTCGTTATATTGATTCTATGGTGGTCAGCAGACCTGAGCACATTTAGATGGATCACACATGACACTGTTTGACATGCACTTTGAAAGTTGTCCTTCTAGGCCATTTTCATTAGTTCTATTTGCCATTTTTATACAACCACTTTGCACAGCACAGAATGGTTGCATAACTGTGCCTTTTAATGTCCTTTTCAAAACATGGGATAGTATTTGTACACATGGTTTTTCAGGGAATAAAAACAAATGTGGTTAAATTGGTTCAATACCTGTCAATACAGGGAGTATACAAGCCCCTCAACAGGGTCCACTTTGTGCAAATCAGATGAAGATGAGATTGCTTGCTCAGGCATTCTTGTCCTTACATCTGTCACCATAGTTTTATCACATCCTGTGAAGGCAGTGGGGAGAAACATTAGAGACTATGGCAAAAATATTAGGCAAGTTTTTCCAAACAAGGTCTGCTGATAGAAGCAGACCAGACAGGCAGATCAATTTTAAACACTTGCATCAAGTAGTGGATATCAGGAGCAAGTCATTTTTAAAGGCTCCTCTGAAATAAAAGGTGGTCTTGTAAATTCCAAATGCAGATTTATGGAATGCTTCGCATTCATGTGTTTTCAGGAGATACTTGCTAGGGGAGACTTTGAGGTCAGTCGTAAAGTTTCTTATTTGAATGATTTGACTGTTGCATGAGGAGCACAATCTTTACTTAATTACGGGTGTTCGTCAGTAGTCAGCTGAAGAAATGGATATGAAGCAGGAATTGATTAGTTAGTAAGACACTTAGCGCCGGATTTAGAACTTGGCAGAGCGGAATACGCTGTCACAAGTGTGACTGATATTGTGTCCACCGCATTACTATCCCTTCATATTCTGTGGGGATCGTAATAGGGTGGATGGGATATCTGTCACATTTGTGATGGAGTAGTCCCTCCACAAAGTTCTAAATCAGACACTTAAAGAGCTGAAAGAAAAAAGGCTATTATCAGACAAAAAACCTTGTCGAGAGAGAGGGTGGATGCTCCCAGATTCATTTACAAATTGGTGATTTTTTCCAACATTAAGGGTGACATTTGAGGACACTCCTATGATAGGTTTTGTTGAGAAAGTTTAACTGTGATGAATAGGATGCCAGCGTGTGCTCAAACATATCAAGGATCCCATGCTTCTTAATGTTAGCATTATCAGTGAATGTGGCAGAATCGGTAGTATTACGTTGCAGAGATCCCCAGCTGTAGATACGAGATCTAGTAGAAGAAGAGCAAATCTTTTGACCATGGTAGAGATATTATTTGGAATTGTCATCAAAGAGTATTAGCGAATGAAAGCTTTAATCAAGTTACAGAAGTCTTTTCTAAAAGCAATGTTGTAAGATTGATTTCTATACAGGGCAGTGAGGAAGAGGTGTTAAGGTGAGGATGCACCTCAGAAGGAGAGATGCACATTTAGTATCTGAGAATGTGTCCATTAGAACAACTGGGAATCTCCTTTGTGTGGTATGACAACTCTCCCAGGTATCACAGCCAATCATCTTCAGCAATCATCAAGAAGTCCACTCTCCCAGCCTTCCTGGTGATTGTTGAAGATACATTTACAGTCTGGTGTTATTGCTCCTTGAAAGATCTGTTTTTTGTAGTCAATCAGTAAAGTTGATTTGACAAAATGCCAGTCGCACTTAACCACAATTGTCATAACTTTAATTTTGTTTTTTGTTTTACAGAGAATTAGAATTGATGATGATGATGTATTTTTGGTATTTGGAGGAACAAGCGACTGAGGTGGAAGGTGGAAAGGTGAGAGTAGAGGAAGGGCTAAACCAAATTAGAGTGAAAAGGAGTTCATGGTCCCAAAAGGTAAAGGAGAGATGTCAATGAGTCCGAAAGGAAGAGATGGGGAAACAGAAGCATGTGTACTCTTAATATAGCTAAAATGAATGTGAGAGTTGGAAGTCGATGGAACAATGGGGGGAGCTGTCTCAAGGTGAGCATAAAAGAATGAAAGTGATTCCGGGTTCATGTGTTGATATTAAGCAAGAGGCATGTATAGGGACACAGGGAGAGTGCGGATAAGTGGTGAAGAAATAAAGATGCAATGGTGAAGGTTTAATTCAGGAGAGGGAGGAAGAGTGAAAGTAGGGAATGTGGTGCCATGAGTTGGGATGAGAACTGTTATAGAGTTGTGTTGGGGGGATCAAATGAAGAACAAGTGGAGAAAGCCATTGATGGAGATGGAGAGAATATAGATGGAAATCTAGGAAAGCTCAAGTTGGTTTAAGAAAGAAAGATAGAGGTGCTACTGCACAACATGTCTGATGATGTAGCATGGGTGATGTTTGATGGCAACCTTGCCAGCTGTAATAATAATCTCAGACACTGGAGGAAACCTATGCTTAAAAATGGTTTGCTGAACCGGAGAGAATTGAAGTCCATAAACAAACTCCCTACTGGGTTAATGATCAGATGATCACCTTTGAACAGGTCTTGGAGCCATTCCTTAATTCCCCATCCACAATGCCCTATTCCAGTACAAAGAGTGGGTTACGTTGGTGCCTTTCTGATGTGCACTGTCATTAATCATTCATATTTTCTGTGTAGATATTGTTGGCCTTTATTAGGTTCAGCAGTGTAAGACTGGCTGTAAGTGTACTGCCTCTGTTGGAATACCTTGCTTTTGGAAGTTGTATGGGTGATGGGTTGGGTGGTGGGGCCTCTGCTTGTCTAGATCTTTCTTATAGTAAGGAGAGTAACTCATGGTTCACAATTGGGTGAGGATTAGGGTAATCAGAATAGTTGTTGAATATTGCATGGTTCTGGATATTTAATATTGCATTGGTATACTTATGGGTGGTTAAAATGTGTGGTTTGTCCCCTTAGTTTGCTGTAGTCTTCTATATAGTTGATCATTATGTTATAGTACTTTGAAAATAATTACTATGTTACAGAACTTTGAAAGCATTTGCTGATATTATTATTCATGATTCTTTTGTACATGAGTTTCATTGAAATATCAATAATTATATATTGCAAATTAACACCCACACAATGTTTGAGCTATCTTGGAAAACATGCAATAGAATGGTATGACTGCAAGTAGCTGACTGCTTATTATGATCAAAACACAAGTATGGTTTTGATCAATGGTAGAGAATACTGTTTTTCAGATGCTGAAGATAGACAAATGGTTCCATGTTGTCAGAAGAGTCAAGCCTTTTAATAGATTGCTGGGTTCTATGTTTTAGGAAAGTTAGGAACAGATCACTGATTCAAGGAACTCAGAAGCCCTTAGGGGCCAGAAATAGGTCAGTCATTTACAAGGTCTTTGGCATCCACATCAGGTTTCTTTGTGATGTGTTTGATGATGGCTTGTTTGAGTTTCTGAGGAACCATGCCCTCTCTAATTGAGGAACTAGTGATAGCAGTGATTAGATTAGGAGTATGGTAAGCCTAATTTTGTCCCACTGGCATTTTATATCTTGTCAGGAGAAGATATGGTTCATATGCTTTAGCAGTTTGGTTATCCTAGACTTTGAGAATGGAAGTGCTTCTCCCTTCAGTTGGACATGCAGTGGTGGTTATATGTTGAGTTTTCAAGAGACATGGTATGTCCAGTACAGTAGCAAATATGTGCATTGTGTTAGCAATATTCTACATGTGTTTGTGCACTATTGAGCTAAAGAAGAGCACCTGCCCGCATTCAGGTAGTCTATGCTGCATTCCATGTGCCAAATGGCCCAACTTGTATCTCTATCTCTCTCTCTCTCTCTTTTTCTCTCTGCATGGGCTCAAGAGGCCAGGTGGAGAAGGCCACTCTCTCTTGCTACTGCTGTACTTTACTCTGCAGTGTGGAGAGAGAGACACCCTCTGCACAAGTCACCAGCATTAGCTGGGGCCAACACAAGGATGGTGGGTTCCAACCAGTGATGAGGGCAACAAAATTGTTGAGTTTATATGGGCCCAGACTATTGGCTTATGCTCATCTAGGAGGACCACTTGTACACTGGCTTCTTGAGGAAGTTGGCTTGCACTTAGGTGCAATATTTGGTTGCCAGGTAATCCAACAGTGCACATGCATCAATGCAGGTAATATACTAATGGCCTGTTGCAATTATAATTTGCTCGGCCTGGTGAGCCCAAAGCCCTGAGGGAACCTCCTTAGAGTAGCATAAGGGCAATACATGTCTTTATCTCTATTTGATGTGCCCAATTACAAAGTGTTTGTTTTAGATTGCTACTTGTGGCACACTATAGCGATCCTGAATGCTCATGTAATACCTCCACATTTGATGATAGTTCTTAATGGTTCTTCAGAGGCGTTTATACTGCTGCACCCTCCTTCTTAGCATCAGTGAGCTGTAACACCCTGTATCAGGCCCCTTGTTCAGCCGTTGCTATCCTGCTGATTGGGATCTTCCTGCAGAAGCACTTAATGGTCCTTACAACCAGGCATTCTTCCTGCATGCACGTCCCAAAAATCCAAGTTCTTCAAACAATTGCAGAGTGCTTTAGTGCCTTTGTGCCCAGCAAGAACTTGAGGAACACACCCTGTGGATCCCCAGGAAGCTGGTCATTCATAATATCCTGCAATTCTACCCTGTACTGGCTCAAGAAAGCTAGTGCCACCCTTTTCTTTCAAGTTGGACTCAGCACTTGCTGAGTTTTAGACACTTTGCATTATCTCCAGCAATGCATCCTAAATGGTGGAGTAAATACTCAATCTAGAGATGACAATTTGCCTCTCCAACTATGACTGGCACTTCCAATGGCCTTCTAACTCCTTTGTACAGTATTATGGGAACATTTCAAAATGTCAGCTTGAAGGGACATTTGAATAGATCCCTCTCTCTTCCTTTATCTCCACCCTTCCAGGTCTGGTTTATTTGCTCCAACCTTAAAAGCTGTCTCCCCTCACACTGGATGGCTAATGTTCTGCCTATCTCCCTTTGTTCCCTGCGGAAGCATTCTGGCAGTGCTTAACAATGAAATTAAAATAAGTAACTTGTGGAGCTTTCACCCATGCCCTCCCTTCCTCTGCAAAGAAAACCGCTAATCTCCTAAAATTGGTCTATTATTTTGGGAGGTATTGGAAATGACCATCGTTTCTGTGGTACTTTCCAAGATTTTTGCTTTAAAAAATATTTGATTTTTGCTGAACCCAATTTTGTTAGGACCTTGCACACTTTTATCCTGCTAACCAGTGGTAAAGGGCTTGTGCTCTTCCTTTTACACATGGTAAAATGGTATACAACCGATTGGTCTATTTCATTTACTTATAAGGTGGGCCACTGAAATTATGCGATTGTGTGGCCACAGAGTTTTTTCACAAAATTATAGATTTGCTGCATTTGTCACACAATCCATCATCTGCTGCAAACAGATTTTTTTTTAAAACATTTTGTTTCTAGCTCCTTTCTGCTACTAATGAGGGGCATCTAACACCCAGACAGTGTTAGCAAGTGTAAAAATGATGAAATATATTACTATCCCAAAATGTGCCACAGTACACTGCATAAGTTGCCTTTTCTTGCCACATAATTTACTGAATCCTACCATATAATTTGATTTGACCCTCTCCACATCATAATTCCAGTGGCCCTGGTTATAAGTCCCTAGTATATGGTACTACATGTAGCTAAGGCCTGTGCATTTAATGCTACTAGTTTGACTGCAGCACTTATTGTGCCACCCCCACAAGTGACGCAGTAAAGCAGTGTTCTTCAAACTAGGGGGATGGAGCCTTGGGGGGGGGGCTCAAGTGATCCCAGACTCATTATTCAGATAACAGTACTTTGTTTGAAGCAGAGAGGGTTTATTGCATTTTAAAAAAGGTAACAGAACTTAACTGCAATGTTTAAAAAAGCCTAGACACATTTAAGCAAGGCTAACTTATTAGATTAATTGCAAACAATTCTGAGGGGGGCCTGATGACTTTAGTTTTCCACCTAGGGGGCACGGCATTAAAAAGTTTGAAAACCACTACTGTAAAACATGCCTCAATCCTGCCACTGGATCCTGTAGTGCTGTTTTAAGCTGCCATTTTGCCCTAGCAAATAGATGTTTTGCTAGGTTTAAACCTTCCTTTTCAATACTTATAAGTCACCCCAGTGTGACCCTTAAAGGCTCATAGGGCAGAGTGCATGAGATTTAAACAGTAGGCCATGGATACCTATGTTTTACATGTCCTGGCAGGGAAAAAACTCCAATGTTGTTTTTGACTATAAGACTAGCTCTCCCACAGACTAACAATGGATTACCTTATTACTCTTAATAAGAGATGACTTCAGTTTGGGAACAGATAGAGAATACTTATTCTACTCATTTGAATTAAATTCAAAGCCGAATTGTAATTTACTATTCTGAAAATCATACTTTTAGAAAGTTGGCATTTTTTTGCCTTATTAAAATCTGCCTTTCTGACACGGTCTAGGGTCACACGACTGTTAATAGCTCTCTTGTGGTGTGATATATATATATATATATATATATATATATACATATCACATATATGTATATATATATATATATATATATATATATATATATATATATACATATATGTATATCCTTACAGACAAGTGACCAGAGGTCCTTGGTTGTGGGGAATGGTGTTCCTCTCTTGAGCAGGATGGCCTATGGGATTGTACTGCGTCCTTCCAGAACTTCAAAGGGTTGCATGAGGACTGTAACAAGCCACATCCTGACTTCTGAAGGTGTCTGTCGCGTCACTGACAAATGCAGCTCATACAGAGCTAGCCTGCCCTTTGTTACCCTACACAGACTTGAGCCAAACCAGGGGAAAGGGAAGAGCTGACCAGAAATAGTTTAGGGCTAACAAAGGGGATGACCCCCGTACACATGCTGGCACTGAGTATACAAGTGGCACCCTCCGAATCATTTATCAGAACATATCTGGACCAGTGGAGCCTCAGATGAAAGACTTACCTGTTGTCTGAACATCAAGGAAGACTGGACCTGCTTGATTTGAACCTAGGACACCAAAAGTGACTACAAAGACCTGTTGTCTGACCTCGTGTTTGAGGTACAGGGGCATGATAATTTTTCAGATGCTGCCCCAGCCCAGCTGATCAGTACCAACTGGACCTACCCGAACCCTGCTGATGGTCTCTACTGGTGTGACTCCTTCTGCCTCCCCCTCCACCAAAGGGAGGTTTCCCTCCAGGTCTTGGACGCTTGGCTCAATTAATCGATCAATCAACCTGTAGATTTGCCAAGCGCTACTTGTAATCTGTGAGGGTATCCAGGCGCTGGCAGGGTTCAGTAGATTAGTAAAATAGCCAGGTCTTCATAGACTTTTGGAACTCTGGGAGAAATTGGGAGGTCTGTAGATGAAAGAGTAACTTCTTACTTGTTTCCACTGCTAAGCAGGAGAAGGTGAGACCTCTGTATCTGCTATGTTGAATGCAGGGGCTGAGTGTTAGAGAAAGGGGTGCAGAGCAGAGGTGTCTGGCTGGCTGATGGAAGTTCAGGCAGTTGTTCTAATAGGTGGGTCTGCAGTTGTGTATGACCTTGTATGCATGGGACAGGAGCTTGAACTGGCATCTTTCCTGTACAGGGAGCCTGTGGAGGTTCCTGAGGTATGGGGTGATGTGGGTTAGTTCAGGGAAATCCAGGATAAGTCTGGTTGAAGCGTTCCATATTGTCTATAGTCACTAGAGGAGGTGAGCTGGATTCCGCCATGGAGAGCGTTGCCATAGTCCAGTCAGTTGTAAATGAATGTCCATGTGATGGTGCATCTGGTGCTTTGGGGTGGCCATTTCAATATCTTCTGAAGCATGTTGATAATGAAGAAACAGGAGGAGGAAACAGAATTGATCTGAGTTGGCATGCTTAACTTGTTTCAGAATGCTAGCTAGGTTTCTAGCATAGTTATTGGAGAAAGGAGAAGGTCCAAGTTCTTAGGGCCACCGGAATGCGTCCCATGGGGAGCTTTTGTTTCTGAAAATCAGTGCCTCTGTCTTGTCTGTGTTGAGCTTCAGGCATTTGTCCTTTATCCAGTTGGCGACACCTGCCATGCAATTGTGAAAGTTTGTGAATGTGTTGGTGATGTCTTCGGAGAGGGAAAGGGTGATGTGTGTCATTGACATAGGATATGATTTTGAGTCTGTGAGTTTTGGCGAGATGTGTCTTTTAAGTGTTGATGAGATTGAGGCTAAGCAAGGATCCTTGGGTTAATCCACAAGTGAAGGGGGAAAGGCGGATGTTTTGCGTTCTTCTGGGGAGAAAAGATGCTATCCGTGTAAGGGCAGCTCCTTGGATGCCTATGTAGTGCAGCCTTGTGGTGAGTATGTGGTTGGAAGCCATATCAAAGGCTGTCGAGAGGTCTAGGAGGATCAAAGCCTCAATCTTTCCTTGGTCGCATAGCTGTGATGAGAGCTGACTTTGTGCTGTGGTTGCTTCAGAATCTGGATTTGGAGGAGTCAAGTAGGATTTTTCCTTCCAGATGTGTGGAGAGTTGTTTGTTGATGAGTACATGGCTGATTCTGGCTTTACCAAAGTTGAAGATGTGGTGAGGACAAAATCAGTTGGGGCCCCTGAGTGGACTGAGTTCATGATGGAGGCGGTGTCCTGTAAGGTGAGCCGGCTCCATTTGTTTAGTCCGATGTCTGTGGTGGTAATGGGTTCATTGTGCTGCTTGAAGATGTCTGTGGTCTTGGGATGGGATTTGACATTTTGTAGCTGTTGACAATCTTGGTTGGTGTTAAAGTTTACTCTGACAACCCCAAAACTGCAAAAGCTGGACTCTATATAAAAAATCAGAGGTTCTGAGCTCTTCATGTAAAAAAGAACCATCCCTGGTCTTCTTGTGAATGCGAGTGGACTTCAAAGAGGCCAGCATGGGACATGCATGCAACTGCCAACGCACCCTTCTGGGTCACAGACCCCAGATTTCACCACCAGAGCTCTTCATTTGAAAATAACCACCCTGTATTCCCCGCCAGCACAAAATTCTGATAGTTGACCAGCTCATCATACAGACATTCACCAAATGAGTCCTAACACTTCAGCAACCTGCCATCAATGAGCACATCTCTGGGTGCAGCTTGTATCTCGAGCACCAGTGATTTTGTCAACGAGTGCTTCTCATGTGAAAACTGAACTACGTTAGAAGGTAAACTGCCCACGGAGAAAAGCATTGTCCCTTTATCTGACCTACACTCCATCCCTGACAATCTGAACTTTTGACTTTCACTCGGTCCAGAGTGACCAGATAACTGCAATTGCTTTGTATTTCTCAACACTATTTTGACTTAAAACTTTTAAAAACGGATATTTACTGTTCCACTTTTGGATTTTTGTTTGTATGATGTCATTGTGACTCTCAACCCTCTAATAATCCAGAGACAGACTTTTCAAATGGGTCCCCTACTTTTTAAATATGGTATCCTGTAAATTTTTGGGGAAATGTGCATATCCAGAGATTTGGCTATGAAATGTAAGGTACACAATGAATAATTTTCTTTCAATTATGGCCATGTTCTTATGGTGTCCCAGCATTCAGGCATAGATGTAATACCATGCAAGTGTAGATCCCTGCTGTTTTTAAGGCCTTTGCACATCCCTATGATTATTAGTTTAAATTAGATTGTATGGGTCACCAATTAGAACTTGGTGTGGTCGGCAAGTGTCTTGCGAGTTGAACAGGGAGCAATTGCAAACAGGCAGTCGGAACTTCAGTCTACAGAGAATGTGCCAGATGTATGTCCATTTCTATTTGTGAGTCTCTAGTTGAGACTCGCAAATAGAAATGTACAAATGTGACTCAGACGCATTTAGCAATTCCCAATGGGGTAGCAAATTACCCTTCTTATTAATATTCATGAGGTAGGTTGTAATTTGTGACCCCATTGGGAATGGCCAAAATCACAGCGATGGGGGCAGCAGACCACCATGTCTGTGATTGCTTTTAAATAAAGCAATCTTTTGTTTTTTAAATGCAACTCATTTTCTTTAAAGGAAAATAGGATGCATTTTTAAAGAAATTGAAAGTTTTGTAAAAATAATTTAAGTTGATAGCTCATGTTCTCCGACCTGTTTTAATCTATCTATGGACTTTTTACTATGCCCACCTCATGCCCATCACTATGTCGTTCATGGGCTTGCCTATAAAAATCCTTTGTCATCATTGGTAAATGCTTTACGTTTGTCCCTCCTTAGGGTGGTTTGGTTACCGCCTGGGACATCAACCCTGTTAAATGTATAATTGCACAATTGCCGATACACTTGGCTGCCAGAGAACTTATTTTCCCTTTTGTGTCTATCCTTCACACTCATGCTCACGACTGTGGTACTTTAAATTTCGGAACCACACTGGAGGCATGGCCCTATCATGCCGATTTTAGTATCAGAGAGCCGCAAATGGCAAATACGATATGTACGAGTGTTTTTATCGCGTTTCATCAATGGAATGACCTTGTATATGATACTGCATATTGTTCCATTTAAACGACAGCCATTTTATGATTGCCCTCACATAGGCCAATGTCTAATGCTGAAAACGAGTCTGAAGGACACGTACATCTTTGCTGACTCCTCTGTGACCTGGGCAAGCTGACTCCACTGCCTGAAGCCAAACCTGTTCGGCCAGTTTCTTTCCAAGTGGCCGAATGAGATTAGTATCAAGGCACAACACATCATAAACCTTTCATCACACACAAACCATGCCTAATCTTACACACACCTGTCCCCGTTTCCTGCTTTATGGCTTGCTTTACGAGGAGGAGGTGCCCGGTTTTATTGGGGTCTGCTGATATCTGAACCCTCGTGGGTAAATAATTGGAGGCTGTCCTAGCTGAAGTATGGGAACATCATCATGGCTCTGTTTTTGTCGTTTGTAGTGAAATATGTGAATGGTCAACTGTAATCCTGTTAAAACCCCAAAGGCTACTCACATGTTGCCTCTCTAGCTTTTCTCATTTGTTTAGGAATGTGACTGGTACAGCCCTCTTGCATGCCTAGGGCATAATAAATGATATAAAAGGTCTGAGCTAAGACCATTTCGGGAGACTGCCTCTTTCAGTTGCTATAGGTCAGCTTCTGGGAGACGTAGTCTCACTCATTTGAGTTTAATAAAGATGTCTTTTCATATTTCAGCTTCTTTGCCAAGTTCTTTGTTATATTACCCTGAGAATGAAAATCTCTAGTACTTCAGATGGCGCAGCCAACGCGGGGCTCATCAGAGAAGTGACTTTCTGTGGGAGTGATCTTGTCAGGAGACTGAAATCTACTGAGGAGGACAGAGCAGGATTCTACCAAGAAGGTACTCTGTGCGCAGGGATTCTGGAGATTCTTTGATTATGCAGCCCAGTATATTTCTGATCTTCCTGATTTTGATCCTCCACATGATGTCACCCCTGACTGAGAACCTTTTTGGCGTAAGTAAAAAAAAAAAAAAAAAGACTGTTAGGTCATTTAGAACTTGGCAATTAGAATTTGGACAACTATTTGTTTGGTATAGCTTTGATAGGTTTGTATAGGTTTGTATACGCGAATTGCAATTTGTGTAGGCAGGTAATGAAGAGACTTTTTCTCCATCTGCTTTAGTTGAAGTATAAGTGGGTTGCTCCCAGTCCTTAGTTCTTTGGTCCTTTGGTTCTTAGTTTTTGGTTCTTGGTTCTTAGTATTGGTCCTTAGTTTTATTTGAAGATTGCAATTTTCAAAAACCGAGGGTCTCGTACATTTGCGAGTGTATCGATAGAGATAGCCCCTTGAAGTTTGAAGCTCGGTTAGTGAGCGAAGATGCCTAATCGTAGCAAATTTGGTACTTGATTTGGTTTTTGGTGGCAACAGGGATTCCCGATTGGAGGATTCATGTCTGATACCTCCGATTGGAACTCCAACTTATGAGTTCTATTTTAAACACGGCGTGGGCCCCATCACGTTTAATAAAGTATGGGTCCGCTATTCTTGGAAATAAATGTCTGTGAGGCTGTTTTTACAGTTTTTTTGGAACACTATTGAGAAAAGTTTTCTTTTCTCTTGTAAATATGACTTACAACTAGGATCTGCAAACGGTTCTGTAAGTAAATTGCGACGGCGCTATTTATGAAAAATGGCTAAAGCGCGCTGTATTGTGTGTCCTGAGTGTTTTCTGTTTATATCTGAAATGAGCTCAATGTGTGTTTGTGGGTCTTCTTGATGTTTTCAGTTTGTTAAGTAAAATGTTGGTTAATTAATATTAAGTAGAAACTTAGAAAAAATCCAGAAATGAACCATGTGATGTGCTAACATAGCTATATGTTGCTCTTTAATTTATAGAATGAGCAATTGTGCACATATACAAAACTGCCTTTAAATGCTTAATAAATTAGAAAACACATTCAATAGATATAAATAGGGCCCCAAAAAAAACCTAAATTATCTATTTTTGCAAAAAATAAAAAATAAATTTACAGCATTTTTCTTAGATGCATTGTATTAGATGTTCACAGGCAAACTTTTCAACTGCAGTATATTTGATAGGAATGTTCAATTCAGCCAGCTCTTTCCCAGTTAAACACGGGTGGAATTTAGCATAACCTTCCTTTTTAAATGAAAGTGGCGCAAAAATGTGACGCATTTCAAGTTAGGCTTATGCGCTTAGGCTTGTGAGTTAATGTATCCCAAATAATAGGCAAGGGATGCAGCTTGCTTTTATATGTGGAATTATCACAAAAAAAAGAATAATTGGTTTTTTTTTTTTTAAAGAAAATTATTAATTATGGAAAAATTATTTAAAAAAATAAGTGCCTTTCAAAATCGTTTTTTAATATTTATAAAGCTTAATACCTATACTATGACCTCCTAGCATTAAAATTTAATTTAAGTTATGTTGCACCGCTAAAATGACATTTGTATGTGCAATTTTCCCTTGGCGCAGGAGCAAACAAGCTCATTTCCATAAAGTATAAGTTAATATTTTCAATGGCTGACTTATGGATTGTGTAATAGACATTCTGGTAATGCATATTATGCAAGAAAATTGTAGGATATTGATTTTTTAATGCCTAAAATATCAAAGTCGATTTTGGGCAAAAGCACTGTTTAAAATGCATTTTCTTTCATTCAGAGTACTTTTTAAAGTGTCTCAGGCTTCAGTAAATGCATACATTTAGGTTTGATATATATTTGCAGGTTGTGCCTTCTTATGATTCAATGAGTCAATGTGCCAGTACAAAGGCTTGTTTTAATATCAAGGTTGAAGGTTCTAACTTCAGCTGGGCCTACTGAGACGTTCATTCATTCGAGGTTGATGAAATATGTACCATTGCATGGGATTGCAACAAGCATTTATTCTAACAACTGGTATGTGTGTTATTAAGGTTTGTGAATTATTCACAGTAAATGTAGTTTAATAATCTGGAAATAGAGATAAAAAATTTTAGCGCCTAAAAAGGAAAAATTATTTTTTAAAATAGAGTGAATTATTGCAGGTTAGAAGGAAAATAGGAAGGCCTACTGTCTTTGACAGATTCAGAGTGGCAGAAGCTAGGAGAGCTACAGAGGCTGGCTCAAGTCACGCTGCTGAGATGCTATCTTTAGTTTTCCCATAAACAATGGAGGAGGCTGTCATGTTGACACTTGTGACCTTTTAAATTTGGGCCTTGTCTCTGTGAAATGCAGAATGACCCTACGGGCCTCTAAAAGTGGGATTTCTGGTTTCTCCAGAAGAACATCAATACAATTAAAGAACTTAATTCCAAAGGGAAAATATAAAAAAAGGGGTTTCTTCGAAGGTCCCAACATCATGTTAAATGCTCTGCAGAACTGATACATTTGTGTCTCCGCTCTAAAAAAATAAAATGATGCCTGCTAGTTGCTTTTATTTGACAGAAAACGAAGTGTTGCATTAAGTCTTAGACAGAAAATAAGATGCAGCCCTTTTCAAAAATTTTGAAGGCTACATGCCTTAATGAGAACGATTTGCCAATTAAGACTTTTTTTCACAGTGGAAATTGTAGGTGCCAAATTAATATGGAGAGTCAGTGTAACAATTTTTACTTTTAGAAAGGTAAAACTAAGGTGGCTTGATGTTGCGAAGTAACTGACAAGAGGGTAACAGTTAAGTAATGGAAATTTATTTTCGTGTATTTGGTCCTATCATGAATTGTTCTTGCTGGTCCTGTATGTTAGAAGAGAAACAGTAAAGTTATATTTGACAGCAGATTTCCATTGCCTGGTGATCTACTGTCAAAAGGAGGGTAAGGATTTTAAACCTGACAAATTAAACAGGCCCAAATATTGGGTTTTGGGCTGCAGGTTTACAGTGCATAAAGTACATGACATGGTGTTGTGTGTCAACGCTTATTCACACATGCTATTGTTTTGTCTATGCTTTTTGTGCTTGATACACAGCAAGTATATCTGATGGCTTGACGTTTTGTGCGTTTTTATTATTTTTTATTTGTTTTTTGCATGTTTGTTGCTGCTTTTGATACTATTACAAGCTCCCCTGTGTTGTGAGGGGATGGTCATGACGATGCCCATCGCTACGCAACAGTTGGTTGAACTTGTTCTGGTTACTAAATTCCACAGATAATGATATTTCATGCTGTGAACATAAGAGACAACACTTCACCAGTGCATGTCTATTTGGCTATAATGGTATTGAAGGAAAATAAAAACGAGATATACAGGATCAAAGTGTATCACCTGCAGTTAGTCACGTTACTGCCCCTTCCCTTAAAGGAACAGGCAGCCCTACATTTATGTAGCCTTGATTGGACCTAAGGATGAAATTATAGATCTGTGACTCAAGGTGGCCTAATTTCTATATTACATTAGTTAATGATGTTCTGTTTCCTAAGTAGCATATGGCTTTTGTTCCTTAAAAGAAACCAGGTTTTCATTTTTTCCTGAAGAAGGTACTGAAACATTAGCTAGGATTACCGTATATGGTGTAGTCGCCAACGGTAGAGTTAAAATTTGTGTAACTTTGGCCTTTGTGTATCTCCCGTACTCTCGGTGTTGTGTCACATGCCTGACTATCACCCAAATAATTTTTTGTTCTTCCTATAGATTTTTTCTTTTGTTACTTCCCCTGACCAATGTCGCATCATGCTTAGTTATTGAGATTTTAGCTATGTCCTAGTCCCATTTCTCTTTTTCGAATTCCTTTCACCAGTCAGCCCTTTTATTATTATTGATGTATTGTTCAGGTTCACATTTCCAGACTGCAGTGATGTACCAGGGACCCCCATGTTATGTATAATTCCCTTTGGTATGACCAGACTGGTTTTCAAGAATTTGCTTTAGGCCTGCTTCAATGTTTTCCAGCCTGACTGTCAGGGTAGCGATAGACTAGTTAACTGACTCAATATTATAGTAAGACAAGTTTTACATCTCAATAGGAGATATCTTATGTTTACCTTTTTGAACATGACAAATTTTCAATGTCTATTTTAATTTGGTTTTCGGTTCCCTTCTGTTCCTGCTACTTTAATTTTTGGTGGGATCAGATGTGTCCTAATCATGCAAATATCAGGACCCTCTAGTTCTTGTCTTTTTGTTTGCACATTTGACTATTAGCCTGTGTATTGCATAGTGCACCTGATGCACAGTTTTTAAAGGAAGGTTTCTACATGTCCCTGATAATCGGTATCATGAGATTTCTCTATAGAGATGTTCTAAGATAAGGAGGAACACCTAGACTTAATCATTGAGGAAAATATGTGTTTACCCCATTAGACAATGCCACTGTGTGAGGAAATCCATTCAGATAGAATTCTCATGTAGCTATAGATGGCAGAGAATAATGGAAAGAACCCAATTAAAGATGCTAGAGACCCTGTTTTGCCCTTCTGCCTTTGTCTTTGTATTTTATGCCCATGGTGTATGGCTACTCTTTTGAAGATTGCAGACCACCTGCTTGCAGTCCCCTTGTTAAAAACCATGAACTGTTTTTGTACTAAATTGAAGGAAACTAACAACTGTGGCACATTTCCTACGTCACTAGATTCTGCGGGTATCAAGTCATAATAACCTGCAGGACATTGATTTAAGCCTAATTCCCATCAGTGACAGCTACAGATGAAAGACGGACGTCTTGGCCCTACAGTCTCAGCACCCAGAACGTAGCAAAGCTGGACAGCGATCGCCAGCGCATGGTATCGTACTTGCTCCATCAGACGGCATTGGACATCACAAAACCAAAGTTTCAGTGTATAAGAGCTAAAGAGAAGGATTCCTGTTGTTGATGGCAGAGCTGTTTTGAGGTTTCATTTCTCTACCTGTCATGTGCTGGTAACCTCTGACAGTGTGCAATCCCTTGAGCCCCTTGGCCTGAGTTTTGGCCACACACCCCCTTTTCTTTGCTCCAACGGAAGAAGGGCAGTGCACCGGAGATTTCAAGTTTGGAAAAAGGCACTATATTGTGGTGCCCATGAAAGAGCAGCTTGAGCGTCCTCTGACACTAAATAATGAGTGTTGGAGTCTGAAAGTGCTGCTGAGCTTGAGCTATTTCCCAATTAATGGTGCTTGGGTCTGCACGAGATGATTTGTGCCCTTGATCAATGAAGAGCACATTGTTTGTAGTGTCTGCCACAGAGGAGAGACACTGGTGCATTGATTTAAGACATTGAGACTTTCGAGTGAGCTGTGGGTGTTTGCCAGGAGGACACTCCAACTAAGCAGTACTTTTCTCACGAAGAGGCCTGAATTGAGAGGCCCATGCGAAAGAAAATAACAAAAGAAAATTTGATGGACAATAGAAGCCTGCCAGAGAGGCTTTTTGAACGGACTCTGGGCATAGTTGGTTTCACAAGAGGTTTCGGTGTGATTGTATAGACTAGGTTTTAGGAGACTGATTGTTTTGCTGGCATTGTTTTAAAGTACTATTCTGTTTAGTAAAAGCAGAATAAAGTCCATTTTCTGTGGAAAGAGTACCCCTTTTCACCTTAGAGCATTGATGAGAGTCACCACTGTTCCACCTGAACATACAAAAATTACTGAAATGCAGAGGAGCCCTAAAAATTTTACTAGATAATTTTAGGATTTGCTTTTTGGTTAGGGTTGTGAAAAATTATTATTTCATTTGTAATAGTGGACACTACTTTCTCCCGTTGTCTATATGTTCTTAATAGCGTGTTTTCTAGTGTCTTTTAAACATGACGTTGTCATTTATGGGTGGGATTGTTTTTCTCTACTCAATTGACTTCTGCACCCACTTCCCAACCTATGTCTTTTCCTACTATTGTTTCTTTGCACTCTTTTCACCCTTTTCCTGAACATGAGCAGGTTAGAAGATCAGAATTCGTAAGCAATTCTTTTGTACAGCTTCTGCATCAACACTAGTTAGTAGTGAACATCACTAATTGTTGGGTGTGTGATTTTATGCCACCTACTGCAGATAGAGGTATTCCTTATTTTGTCCTGCCATATGTGGCCTTTTGTGCTACTTCATGTTCGAGGAGGCCTGTCCAGAAGAGAGTTACCAAGTACTAGAATTTTGCTCCAGCAACATCTCCATGGCCTTATGAATATAGACCCGGACTCAGATTAGTATGAGTATAGTTGTTGCCTTTGTAAGGGCAAAAGGAGGGTCTGTGGTACTTTAAATTTCGGAACCACACTGGAGGCATGGCCCTATCATGCCGATTTTAGTATCAGAGAGCCGCAAATGGCAAATACGATATGTACAAGTGTTTTTATCGCGCTTCATCAATGGAATGACCTTGTATATGATACTGCATATTGTTCCATTTAAACGACAGCCATTTTATGATTGCCCTCACATAGGCCAATGTCTAATGCTGAAAACGAGTCTGAAGGACATGTACATCTTTGCTGACTCCTCTGTGACCTGGGCAAGCTGACTCCACTGCATGAAGGCAAACCTGTTCGGCCAGTTTCTTTCCCAGTGGCCGAATGAGATTAGTATCAAGGCACAACACATCATAAACCTTTCATCACACACAAACCATGCCTAATCTTACACACACCTGTCCCTGTTTCCTGCTTTATGGCTTGCTTTACGAGGAGGAGGTGCCCGGTTTTATTGGGGTCTGCTGATATCTGAATCCTCGTGGGTAAATAATTGGAGGCTGTCCTAGCTGAAGTATGGGAACATCATCATGGCTCTGTTTTTGTCGTTTGTAGTGAAATATGTGAATGGTCAACTGTAATCCTGTTAAAACCCCAAAGGCTACTCACATGTTGCCTCTCTAGCTTTTCTCATTTGTTTAGGAATGTGACTGGTACAGCCCCCTTGCATGCCTAGGGCATAATAAATGATATAAAAGGTCTGAGCTAAGACCATTTCGGGAGACTGCCTCTTTCAGTTGCTATAGGTCAGCTTCTGGGAGACGTAGTCTCACTCATTTGAGTTTAATAAAGATGTCTTTTCATATTTCAGCTTCTTTGCCAAGTTCTTTGTTATATTACCCTGAGAATGAAAATCTCTAGTACTTCACGACGGCCATGGTGCTTTGAATAGGCTCGCTTCTGTTACCTGTTTTAATTTAAATTTTCAATTTAAATGGGAAGAAAAGTCCAGTTAGGAATGTACAACATTAACAGCTCTAACTCGAGCAAACATGAGACCCAGTGCATTGCAAATGCTTGTTAAAGAGTAGGCAGCGGTCTGTGGGACCACTCTCTGCTCTTAAACAACATTTTCGCTACTATTCTCAAAGGGAAAAGGGTCCCCTGGGGCCCCTTCCCATTTGCGAATGGGTTACAACCAACTTGAAGTTGGTGGTAACTGAGAATGTTTTGTGACCACATTCACGTTCGCAAAACATTCATATATGGGCCTGTGACTTGGTTTAAGGAAGGGTTGCCCTTGGCACGCCCCTTTCTAATAGTGACTCGCCATCCCTATTTTGCAAGTCGGTAACAAGTTACAGACTCACAAAATAGGAATGGTACAGGGCCAGAAGCATTTTACCAGTCACGACCGGCAGAAATGCTTCATACATCTGGCCCATGTTCTTTCAAGCAAACAGTATTTGGATACGTTCAAGGTTATTAGGTAACACTACCAAAACTGCATGTATTTGTCAATGTCAGGATGCAGAGATGCTCAAGAAAATAAAGAGACTGAAGTAATGTACTGTATAAGCAAACTGTGAAATACAGTTAGACAAGTTTTTGCATATTTTGCGTGCAAAAAATCGCAGAAAAAGGAATGTCAAAAGTGAAAGAGGCACAGAAACTGAAAAATATAGTGCTTTGCAGATGCAGACGCATACGCTTCCCAAGATTGTAGTACAGTTCATGACGAATAAATCTAACGAGGAGTTGATTCCAAACTCTGATTCCTAGCTTTGCTACTGGCAGCCACCCCAGTTTGACAGTGGTGAATACTCCAGATGTTGCAATTCAAAAGTCAAGTATGTGAACTCTTTCCAACGTAATACAGAATGTGAACTGAATGGAAAAGGGTTTCCTTCAGCAGAGACCAGCCTCAAGAACACAGCGTTTTTTTTTTTTGAATACAAAGGTAAAAAGATAAAGAACAGTCATGTATGTTATTTATCTTATTGGTTAAAACATGCATATTGTATTGTATGGTAGCATTTCCATGGCTCTTCAGACACCACTGTGGGGCACTGAAGCACATATACAAATAACAGAGGTCATTAGATTATACTTTTATACAGAATGCATCAAACCAAACGTACAAATACCTGTACGTGTAACTTTATATCGCAAGCTTATTTCAAAATATAAGAACACCCTCAATGTTGACTGTTAATTGAAGTGGCAGAACAACAGCAATTTGTATTTACAACGATAATTTCAGTTTACTGGAGGTGTTGAAAATGATTTATCAAATATGTAGTCGTTTACTTGCTCCACTGAAATAAGACTATTCTTGAAGTAACCCTTTGTAACAACATTGTTAGAGATTTAGTTAAACAAGCCGGACCAGAAAAAAATATTCAAAAGGGTTCCATTGTAGTTTGCTGGTACATGCATTTCTACTCTACAAACAACGCAACTTCCAGTCCCTTTCCAAAAGCAAAACCATTTTGCTCCAATGTTTTTTTGTTTTTTACAGAATGAAAACTGTTTCATTAAAATGTAAGTTATAAGAGAGAAACGGGCCGCTGTTTGAGTGCACTGTAAAAACTCCCTGGGTGTAAGAAATATATTCTTCTGGTTGTAGTGCTGTACGTTCTCCAGAGACACAGTTATCATCCGAAAGCCTTTAAAGCTATATTTCAGTTGTACACTTTGGGAGAAAAAATATTATAATAAAACAAAATTGCCTTAGTGAAGGAACTAGTTTGTAGAGAAATAAGAAGGGGCAGAGCTTGACGTGGTGCCAAGGTGGAGGTATTTTAGCAAACCTCTAAGCCCCCTCAGCTGAACTGCCGAATCATCACGGTTAGTGGGAAGTAAAGATCACATTCCACATATCAGTAACTCCTCCAGACCTTTGAAATTCCGGATCACATCGTAAGCCATTATCATGCATATGAGCAGTTTCGAAGCGCTTGGAGGCAGCTCAAGTGGCCTGGCGGTTTTAGGGGCCGCTGGAGAGCCAGTGGCGTCACATATGCCGGAGCCCATATTTATCATTTTTTAACGCAGCACAACGCAGCAAGCCACCTTACTGCGTTGTGCTGAGAAAAGGGCAGGAATGTGCCACATTTAACATTATGAAGTTCCTTCCTGTCCTTTCCTAGTGCTGGAGCCCTTTTGTTCCTGCATAGCATCATTGCTGACACAAATTTGCAGCATAGTGCAAGACTTCCTGCATTGAAGACTTCCTGTGTTGTACATAGGATTTTATTTGTGCAGGAAGGGACACCTTTCACAAAAAAATCTTCAGACAGATTTTCCTCTTTCTACGTGTACTGCAGAGTGCAGCACACGTAGAAATAGGAAAGAACTAGAAGAAATAAAGATATTTCTCCTCATTATGCCTCACCTGTAAATGCTACCACTAACAGTAAATCTGGGAATGTGGCAAAATCCATGGGCGGATGTGTAGGAACACCCACTCTCCAACCATGGTTGGCCTCCCCTAGGGTTATTTGCACTGTCTGGAGTTACTTTAGACTGTTCAAATAATGCATGGCCACTCAAGGCCTCAGGCTTGATATGCCTCACTTTAGGTTTTAATCGCCCTTGCGCTTCCTTGCATGGTGCAAGGGTGGCACAAAGCCTTTTCGTTTCTGACCCCTAGTGCCAGTGATGCCTATCAAGATAAGGGTTTCTTCTTTTGTCAATAGATGACTGCTTACAGAGGTGCAAATGCTCATGGTAGCAATGGTGTGGGAATGCCACATTGAGAGATTTATGCACCACTTCCAGGCCGGTCTGTGAGTGAAATCGAAATCGAATCACCATGAGAATACTGAGAAAGATACACCTTAGAGGCTATGATGTGCATAGCGCAGCCACTCGTTGATTGGAGAGTTGGGCCTTAAGAGATGCAAAGGCAACAGAGAGTTAAAGGCACCTCTGGCTCCTATCACAATAGATAAGAGAGGTAAAATTGAGACTTGATTGTTGATGTTTCCTAGGGGAAGCATGCATGGACACTTGTGTGTGCGAAATGGCTATTGTTCAGCCTCGCTCCACAAGGGCAAATGAGATTATAGCGATAAATAGTGTACTGTGACAGGCAGTACATAAAACTTATTACTAGATATGTGCTTCTAACTTCCGCTTGAATATCTGTATCCTTGGTGACACGGTAGATAACTCTAGTATCTGGAGCATAGTAAACATGGAAACCTACATGAAAACACATTTTTCGTATACTTGGCCGTAGAGCCTTCTCGCTTATGTTTAGGGTCGAGAGAATGCATAGGTCTCTTGGGCCCAAGCCCCCAAACAGAACCCCTCTGTGGCCTATTATCATGAAACTCCTTTATTTTTGGGACTAGGATATTATATTGCAGAAGGCCGGGAAGAAGGGGCACATACAATATCAGGGCACTGGCCTTTTCTTTTAACAAGACATCACTCAAGCTGTCTAACAGGCGCAAAACACTTTTGTCATAATTTAAAAAAAACACTATGCGAGCAGGAACTGCCATATTCTATGATGTATCAGGTGAAATTGGGAGTCAGGTGGCAAGATAAAATTTTCATATTTGTTACTCCAGACAATGCTCAATTTTTTTGAAAAAAGTACTGAACGAACTGTAAAATCAAAAGATAACGAGTCAGAACCATGACTGAAGACAGAACATAGTGAGAAAGATTGAGTGAAGGCCACTATAAGGGACGGTTAAATGTAACTTTGCAGATGATGCACTGACTCTCAATGCTGATGCATACATATAATCCACAGAAGGAAGGACTTGGATTATGAGTTGTGTACACAAACCAATACATTTAGAAGCATCACAAATAGGGCCAGATGTAGGAAACGTTTTGCATGGCACAAACAGCGAATTTTGCTGTTTGCGACATGCAAAAAGCACATTGCGATCCCCAATTCCCATTTTGCGAGTCGGTAACCTGGTTATCGTCTCGCAAAATGGGAATGCGAGTCGCAGATAGGAAGGGGTGTTCCAGTTCCTATTTGCGATTAGCTTTGTGATGCAGAATTGCTTTGTGACCGCGAACGTGGTCGCAAAGCAATTCGCAGTTACCACCAGTGTCACACTGGTGGTAACCCATTCACAAAAGGGGACCCCTTTCCCTTTGTGAATGGCCCTGAAAACTTTTTTTCAGAGCAGGCAGTGGTCCTATGGACCACTGCCTGCTCTGAAAAAATGAAACAAGTACGTTTCATTTTTTCGTTTGTATTGCAACTCGTTTTCCTTCAAGGAAAACAGGCTGCATTACCCCCCAAAAAACTGCTTTATTTAAAAGCAGCCACAGACATGGTGGTCTGCTGTCTCCAGCAGGCCACCATCCCTGTGAGTGCTGCGACTCCCAAGGGGGTCGCAAATTGCGACCCACCTCATTAATATTAATGAGGTGGGCCTTTGCGACTCCCCTGCGACTCGCAGATGGTGTCAGGGACACCATCCTGCATCCAGGGTGCGAGTCGCAAACCCGGAATTTCGTACATCTGGCCCATAGATACAATAATTGAGGTCTATGTAAGGGTTAAATCTGATAATTCTCTAAGATAGTGAGTATATCTGTGTATTTGTTGAATTGCATACACTATAACATGCTGGCTGATGCGGTGGATGGAAGGCCAGATTTATTGTCCCATAGCATATATCACCACCAGATGCTGGGGTTTTAGTTTGGTACTTGCAAACCACAGTGTGAATCCGAGGAGTGTGCTGTCTATGTTTGAGACTAGAGGGGGTTGGGGAGGAAAGGTTGGAAGATTTGTTTTTCCCTTTCTTTTATGCCCACGCACAAGTGGAACGTTGCACGTCAACCAGGACTGGTAACAAATGGTGACTAGGCTTACAGGCTGGTGCAGAGGGCACACCCGCATGTGTTATGGGACTGTGTAGCCAGAGGTATATTGATTGCAATATCCTCACATGGAAAATGCGGGGACTGAGGGCACCAAAGAAACAGAGGAGGGTGCTGGCATTCTTGGACATCCACCATGTTAATATAACAAGAGACGTATCTCCCACCAGCTTGACCATCCAAGTTAATCTCTAGAAGTAGTGTTAATAGGCACATTGCTTCATGTAGCACATACTCTTGAGGGGTTACTATATTAATTTGACAGACAATCAGCTTTCAATTAAGTTGTAGTATTCTAGATCACTTGGTCACATTGATTAACATATATGTTCCAAACACAGTCTCTACTGAGGCTTTTGATGAAATACACAATGCACGCATGTGTTTTGCGACTCAAAAATGAAATTGGGAGCATACTTCAATTTCATACTAGAGCCTACCTGAGATAGGTCAAACGCTGCACTGAGATACACTCCCACATCACTGCAAAAATAAAAACTGTGCCCTGGTGAGTTTGTATTAGAAAATACCTGAAGAACTATTTATGTTCACAGGGTAGTAGACTCGCAATACTCAGCAGATTATCATTCATCATCCTAAATAGATTCCTGGTTGTTCTTAGTTAGCTTAATGGGTTGGGACCGGGAACTGAACTATAAACTGGAGGCAATATGAGATCATGGAACTATGATGTTGCGTGTGAGGGTACCTACCAGGGCCTCCTTGCCAAGTGATTCCCTTTTGACACACTGCCAGACACAGGCCCTCATTATGACATTGGTGGTCTGCCACGAAGACCGCTGTGCTGGTGACCGACAAAAGACTGCAGTGGTGGTGGTAATCCGACTGCCCAATTACGGCACATAAACACTAAATCACCAGAACACAGCCACTAGAGTGATGTGTCAGGCTGAATGACAGCAGCAGACCACCACAGCAGAACAAGACCGCGCCCCCTAATACAAACCGCAAATCAGCACAGTGACCATAGCACAGCGGTAATCCATTGGCAGTCGGGACCACGGTGGCCAAGATGGAACCTCCACTAAAATGAAACACCACATAGGCCAATTCGAATACCCCACACCTGAAATACACACACCACATTCCCCCCTACAAAATACACATATACAACCCACAATCCCTTGCCACGACAGACATTGCACATCCACGCTGAAGTCTGCACTGCACACAGATATCACAGGTACCTGCACACCTCTCACGCAGCAAACTTTACTTAAATATTTAACACTCACACACACATCACACTCACCATGTCCCGACAAAAGAACCCCCATTTCACCAATGATGAATTAAGGACCATGGTGGACGAGATCATTAGGGTAGAGCCACAGCTGTTTGGAGCACGAGTCCAGCAAACGTCACTGACAAAGAAGAAAGAGTTATGCTGGAGGATCATCGACAAGCTGAACTCACTGGGAATCCACCCATGCTCAAAGGATGACATATGCAAGAGGTGGAACGGCAAGGGGGGACAGGTCCACTCCATGGTGTCCAGACATCAAATCGCCCTCATGAAAACTGCCGGTGGGCCCCCAACACCTCCTCTGGAGGTCACATCATGGGAGGAGAAGGTCTTGGTGATCCTGCACCTTAAGGTTCTCAGTGGAATCCCCGGAGGACTGGAAACTGGTAAGTCACCTATAGTCCACTTGTATGAAGTATACCTGCAATACATGCATCCCCATCCCCTGCATGCCCACCCTACCCCATTAACACCAATCCCAAAGTCCACACTCCCAAATGCACCCAATGCATGAACAGCATGAAGCACTATGACTCCCACAATGCATCACCCTGTAGCCACCAAACAATGCACATTCCCCTCGCACAACTACACCAGAGTCCTGAAGCATGACACACAGCACTCACCCTGCAGCCCTTGTAAAGTAAATCAGGCAGATGTGAATAACAATCCCTGTCATCCACAGTGGCCACTGAGAATGCCGTCAGACAACCAGTGCCACTTACAGCCAGTCCCCGACCTGATGAAGACCCCATTGATGACAGCGACACAGGATGTCTGGAAGTGGAAGACCTACCTGGCCCATCCAGGCGCTCTGGGCAGTCCACCTCCTCCAGTCTCACCCAGGACACCGTGGACCTCCCCAAAACCTCTGTCACCACAACACCAGTGTCTTAAGGCCACGTCAGACCACAGTGTGCCCATCTGTAGAGGGACCTGAGTCAGCACCCACCACACAAGACGACGAAGGTCCAGGTGTAAGTGGGAGTGGGCACACCATGTTTGAGACACAGGTACAGGGGGCTAGGGCCAGTGGAAGTGTACCTAGGGGACACAGGGTGGGGGTACCCAGAGATCCACCTTCCCTTGAGGCTATAGCACCATCCTGGGAACATACAACCTATCCCAGGACAAGATGGGCCAGTAAGTAGACCTGTTGGGGGAAAACCTGAGCCAGCAGAGGGAATACCACCAGGATGCCATGCAGGAGTGGCATGCCCTCAATGCCACCATGGCCTCCATGAAAGACTGGATGCAGGAGCTCGTCACAGTCCTGCATGAGCCCTCCACCCACCCCGAGGCCCCTTCCACTAGCCATCCTACTGACCAGCCCTCTACAGCTGCTGCAGCTAATGGGATGATGGCCATGCCTAAGGACACACAAGCCTCCACTGAGCCACCCCCTGTTGCTGATGAACCCCCAGACAAATGTGGTCGCAGACCCAAACATCTTGCAGGGACAGAAGCCAAGACCACCCCCACTGCCATGAAATGAGCCTATCAAGAATGGTCTCCCTGTGTGCCACTGAGGCACCTTGTTGACTTCCTACTGCCATAGCCCCATTTCCAAATGACACATGGATACTGGACCTGTGCCACCAACTGCTGGGCCTTACAGACTGATGGAATCAATCACCATGTCCCACTGCTTTGCACCCTATTCACCCTTTGGTATACACAATCAATGCACATAGACACAAGTTTTGGTGTAATGTGTTTTCTCATTGTAAAAGTGCAACAATTGTATGACATGTCACAGAAATTGAGTCCTAAAACACATTGCAGAAGTATATGTATCATGCTGTAATCCGGCTTCCTACAGCAAAGTTAGTGTCCAGACAACTCTTGGGTCCTCAGGTAGCAGACTGGGAAGAGTAGTGATACAAAATCCATAGTACATCTGCAATTGATAGCACAGAAGGTTCAACACACATTATGCTCACCAGCACATCATGATGGTTACACGATTCACTGTAGGTCCACACACTGATAGACAATCCAACGCTATTGCACACATGGCCACAACCCTGTTCAGGTACAATTTCACTAGTTAATCATTCTAATAGCAATTACCTGAGTAATAGACACTCATTGTACTAGTACCACACAGCTCACATACTTGAATGCAAACTATGCCAATGAAAAGATGATTCCATAATTGAGAAGCCACAAATGTGTGGAGAAGTAGATAGAATGTCAGAACTATATGGCCGTCAGTAAAAAAATTGGAATTACGACCATGGCGGAAAACGCCAACAAAGACAGCCACTTTAACACTCCGACCGCCACAGCAGTACAAGCAAACAGCTTGGCGGTCACCGCCAACAGACAAGCAGAGGACAATGAACCGCCCACAGTATCACAACCTACCAATCTGCCACCTTTTCCGGGGCGGATTCACCGTGGACAAAAACACGGCGGAAACAGGACTTCAAAGGGAAAACGCTCGCCTCTACACACCCCACAAGGAATCCGGATGCCATGGAACCCGAGCTCCACATCCTGCCAGCCCTCATCTTCTTGCTCCTCTACCAGGAGCATAAACGCCGGCGGCGAAGACAACGGTGAGTACTGCACCTACGACACAGGGGAGGGGAGGGAAAAAACAGGGACACACACACGCAACACCCCCACCCCCACCCTCACCCACTACAACACACACACTAATACAGCATGATACATTACAGTGGTGCTGTTGCGGCGGTGTCCTTGGCAGCGGTGCTTGTTGCGGCGGTGTCCTTGGCAGCAGTGCTTGTTGCGGTGGTGTCCTTGGCAGCGGTGCTTGTGGCGGCGGTGTCCAGTTCATCGGTGCTTGTGGCGGCAGGGTCCTAGACAGTGACTCAGCTACTGGCGGTCCTTCATGGCCGGGGGGCTGGTGCTGGCGGTCCTTCATGGCCCAGCGGGGCTGGTGGTCCTTCATGGCCCAGCATGGCTGGTGCTGGCGGTCCTGTCTGTCCCAGTGGGGCTGGTGCTGGCGGTCCTGTCCGTCACAGCGGGGCTGGTGCTGGCGGTGGCCTCCTGGGTAGAAGGGCTGGTGCTGGCGGTGGCCTCCTGGGCAGCTGGGCTGGTGGTGGCCTCCTGGGCAGCAGGGCTGGTGCTGACGGTGTCCTCCTGGGCAGCAGGGATGATGGCGGTGGCCTCCTGCGCAGCTGGGCTGGTGCTGGCGGTGGCCTCCTGGGCAGCGGGGATGATGGCGGTGGCCTCCTGGGCAGCTGGGCTGGTGCTGGGTGTGGCCTCCTGGGCAGCGGGGATGATGGCGGTCTTCTCTGCCGTGCTGCTCTTCCCAGACTTGCTGACTTTCTTGTGGCCCTTCCCCACCTTGGAAGGTGTTGCAGCTGACTCCACACTCCCACCTGTACCCCTGTGAGCGGCTTTGGTGGCTTGAGTCTTCCCCCTCTCCCGCCGGGCACTGGCCAACTTTTGATGTTTGACAGGTGGGGGACTGTCCGTGCTGTGGCTCCGTGCCACACTGGCTGCCCTGGTGGCCAGTGCACTCCAGATTCCGGTGACTACAGACACCACTGGTCCCGGAGATGTTGTGACTGAGGTGCTAGGTTGGGACCTGGAGAGTCGGGCCCTAGGAGACTGACGGGGTGGGGGAGTACTTGGCACTGTACACAGGTGGGGTTGGGTGCCACAGGGAATGCCAGAAGAAGGGGACATAACTAGCACACTCGCTCTGGCCTAGGGAATGCCACAGCCCACCTCCCCAGTCAGACATCTCCACTGCGCGCAAAATCAACAGAATGAGAGTGTACTCACCCCCTTGTGGCTGCTGTGATGCCCTCAAGCGCCCATCCAACTCCGGGTACAACACAGCCAGGATCCTGAACATCAGGGGGGTCATGGTGCGACGGGCACCCCTCCCACGTTGGGAGGCCATCCCCAGCTGGGCCTCTGCCGTCTTCTTGCTCCAGCGGCAAATGTCCTCCCATCTCTTACGGCAGTGGGTGCTCCGTCTGTGGTAGACCCCCAGGGTCCGGACGTCCTTGGCGATGGCATGCCAAATATCCTTTTTCTGGTGGGCAGTGACCTACATGAACTGTACAGGGGGGAAAAGAAAAGTTATTACCAACTGCACCGTCACAGTCATTGGCCCCCATCCCTACCCTTGCCATGTGGCACATGCACTCACCGTGGTTTCATGCACGCCTCAATCTCCCCCCCAACTTTCATCCACCCCACTCCACACAGGCATAGCCCATACAGCATGCTCCCAGTGTACTTACCTGTTTGTCTGGAGATCCGTAGAGTAGCGTGTACTGGGGGAGGACCCCATCCACGAGTTTCTCCAACTCCTCCGATGTGAAGGCAGGGGCCCTTTCCCCAGACGCACAAGCCATTGTCTCTTCCAGACTGAGGTCACAGCAGCACTTGCAGTGTAGGTCCTCTCCTGTCGAAGATCAGGTATCGAGTGATTGAACAGATAGAAAATGGCGGTCACGTCCGTGGTGGTGCGTACCGTCACCGCCGGCGTACTTTCTCATTGGCCCCTGGGACCCATAGGGTCCAATATTAACAAATGCAGAATTGCGCCGCGGTCTTTGACCGCCTACCGCGACGGTGTACAACGCCAGCGCAGTTACCTCACATCCCATTGTCCCACTTTACAGGTCAGGCAGCCGCCATTTCAGGGGCCCACATGGCTTGATTTCTAATTGCATCACACATAGCTAGGCCTTGCATCAACACTCATACAGGCCAAATTTTGGATTAGGATTCGTGTTCTGTGTAAGCTGTGGATACGTACCTCTGAGTTGGTTGACTCTGTGCTCGCTGTTGTCCTTCATAGGCACCGTCCGTTGGGACATGTGAGGAGATGGTGGCATCCTCCGATGTACAGACCACTGGTGGACTTGTCGACAATGGAGGAAACACATGTGATCATCACCTACAGGCTTGATCGTGCCACAATCCTGGAACTGTGTGCCCAGCTGGAGCCAGACCTGATGTCAGCTATCCGCCATCCCACAGGAATCCCCCCTCAAGTGCAGGTGCTGTCAGTACTCCATTTCCTTGCAAGTGGGTCATTTCAAACAACAGTGGCCATAGCATCAGGGATGTCCCAGCCTATGTTTTCCAACGTGTTGTCCAGAGTGTTGTCTGCCCTGCTGAAACACATGCAGAGCTACATCGTTTTCCCTCAGGCGGAGGATTTGCCTACAGTGAAAGGTAACTTCTATGCCCTGGGACATATCCCCAACATCATAGGTGCCATTGATGGGACACATGTGGCTTTGGTACCCCCCTGCAGGAGTGAACAGGTGTACAGAAACCGGAAGAGTTATCATTCCATGAATGTGCAGATGGTGTGTTTGGCCGACCAGTACATCTCCCATGTGAATGCCAAATTCCCTGGCTCAGTGCATGACGCTTACATCCTGCGGAATAGCAGCATCCTTTATGTGATGGGTCAACTCCAGAGGCACCATATGTGGCTATTAGGTGAGCACCTGGAAGCAAGTCAGTGGGAATGGTTGTCTGGGGATATCCCTACAGGTTAGTGTGTGTCTTACAGTTGTCCCTCGCCATTTGCAGGTGACTCTGGTTACCCCAACCTGTCATGGCTACTGACCCTAGTGAGGAATCCCAGGACAAAGGCAGAGGAACGCTACAATGAGGCCCATGGGCGAACTCGGCAGATTATAGAGTCGACCTCCAGCCTCCTGAAGGCCAGGTTCAGGTGCCTCCATATGACAGGTGGATCCATATTCTACTCACCAAAGAAGGTGTGCCAGATCATCGTGGCCTGCTGTATGCTTCACAACTTAGCTTTGCGACGACAGGTGCCTTTTCTGCAGGAGGATGGTCCAGATGGCAGTGTTGGTGCAGCTGTGGAGCCTGTGGACAGTGAAGACAAGGAAGCAGAAGAAGAGGACATGGACAACAGGAACTCAGTGATCCTGCAATATTTCCAGTGATACACAGGTAAGAATACAAACCTGCTTACTACATGTACTTTAACACTACTACCTCTCAACTGTCTGTCGTTTTCACCCAGTGTATGGTCACTGAGTTGTCACTTTTCCTTACGATTTCACAGATGTGGGTCCCACTGTGTGACATCTGCTTTGTTTCCTCATGGACTAGAGCTGTGTGACATAGGTATGTTGACATTACATTTGAAAGAGCATTTTGACACTGTAATTGCTAATACACTATTTCGAAATCACAGACTGACTCCAGATTGTTTTGTGCTTCAAGGGTGTTTCTTTAAGTGCTCAATATTGGAGGGGGTTGTAAAATGGTGAGGGGTGATGGTGGAGGAATGTCCATGGCAGAGTCCAGTCTATTAGTCTCACAGGTGCATTGCCCAAATGGGCATAGGAAGTGGAGCTGGGGCAGTTTGAGGATGGACAGGGTGACAAAATGGGACAGAAGGATGACATTCAGGGTGGTCTCATTTATTGGCGGGGGTCTTGGCATTGTTCTTTGTCTTTGTCGTGGATCTCAGAGACCGCTTGCGGGGGGGGTTCACCCTCTGCAGGGGGTGGGGTGCTGGTGTGGTGGTCCTGTGGCGGTGCCTCCTGTCCACTAGCGCCGGCGGAGGTGGTGGGCAGTTCATAGTCCAGGCTAGTGTCAGGGGCCCCTTGTTGTGCCAGAGTGTCCCTCCTGGTGTTGAGTACTTCCTTCAGCACCCCTACGATGGTGCCAAGGGTGGAATTGATGGATCTGAGTTCCTCCCTGAAGCCCAAATACTGTTCCTCCTGCAGGCGCTGGGTCTCCTGAAATTTGGCCAGTACCATTGCCATCGTCTCCTGGGAATGGTGGTAGGCTCCCATGATGTTGGAGAGGGCCTCGTGGAGAGTGGGTTCCCTTGGCCTGTCCTCCCCCTGTCGGCCAAAAAGTAGCTTCCCGGGAATGCAGCTAACCGGGTCGCGTTCTATTAAGAGCAGCACACGAGTTTCGATTCTTTTTCTACCGCCTCTGAAGTCGATGCATTTTTGCATCTACTGTCCTAAGGCACCTTTTCCATTGTCCTGAGGAGGCCGGATTCTTTAAGGCCGAAACGCGTCGAATGTTATTTCAAAGGAGTGACCGTTGGAATTCCTGAATTGTTGGACTTATAATTGGCGGATTGTATCGGACTTCTTTCCAGTGATGGGTTTCTCTCACTGAGGCCAGATACTTTCTTTGGACTACGGTCACTACCTTCTACTGTGACTGCTTGCCCCTGGATGGTTAAAGCAGCCTATGCTTTATGTATTACGGTGGTCGAATGGAATTGTGGGTTGTGTTTCTTTATGTATAGGATTTGTATATATTTAGATTTTATTCTGTGTATTAGTTTTCTTAGCTGCACAGGTAATTCGTTGACACTATGATTTAATTACCTTAATAATATTAAAAGAAATTACTTTTCAGTGAAAAATTGAGGTTTTCGCTTGGATAGTTGTGTATTCATTTTTTCCTTCTGGATAATTTGTTTGTTGTACTGTTCTTGGCCCTGTTCCAGTGGGGTTATAGGGACGTCCCCTCCTTCTGTCTGTTATCCTCCCCCGGTCGCACAGCAGCCCTCCCAGTTCCCCTGTGTTCCTGGGCCTCTGTCCCCTGGACCGTGTGCCCACTGCCCCCAGGTCCCTGTTGTTGTTGGGTTGGTGGGTTAGCCTGGGTTCCCTGTAGTGGTAGACACACTGCTGATTGACGTGTCCTGTGGACAGAGGTATGGGCCCGCTGGGTGGGTGCTGTGCTGGTGTTTCCAGATGGGGGAAGCTCTGTGGTGGCCTGTGACTGTGTCAGGGGAACCGACTGTCCAGAGGTCCCCGATGGGCCGGGCTGGTCATCTAGATCCAGTTGGACAGAGCTGCTGTCATCACTGTGGGCCTCTTCTGTTGGTGGTGTGGACATGTGTGGACCCTCCTGTCCGGTGACGTCCGGGGTCCTGCAGGGGTATAAAAGGATGTTTATTACATCTGTGTGTGGCATGGTGTGCAATGGGTGGGTGACCGTGTACCCCAGTGCTTGCATTCTTGTGTGGGACCTTGTGTGATAATTTTTTAGGGGTGTGTGTGGGTATGTGCAGTGGCCATGCATTGCTGATGGGTGTCCATGCTTTGTAGTTGCATGCAGGGCTTGGTGTTGGGATGGGTGGGTTGTGATAGTGGGACATTTATGAGGAGTTGGAGTGATGGGGGTGGGGGTGAGGGTGGGGGTATGTGATAGCATGCAGGTAGGGTGGGGGATGTAATAGTTAAGATTTGACTTACCAGAGTCCATTCCTCCATCTAGTCCTGCGAGGCCCTCAGGATGCAGAATCGGCAAGACCTGCTCTTCCCATGTTGTTAGTTGTGGGGGAGGAGGTGGGGGTCCGCCGCCAGTCCGCTGAACCGCAAGGTGGTGTCTTGAGACCACGAAACGCACCTTCTCCGTAGGTCATTCCACCTCTTCCTGATGTCATCCCTGTTTCTTGGGTGCTGTCCCACTGCATTGACTCTGTCCACTACACTATTCTTCACCATAGCTCCATCTTCCTAGCTATAGAGGTGTGCTGCACCTGTGATCCGAATAGCTGTGGCTCTAACCGGACGATTTCCTCCACCATGACCCTGAGCTCCTCCTCCGAGAACCTGGGGTGTCTTTGCCGTGCCATGGGGTGGTGTGGGTGATGTGTGGGGTGGTGTGTGTAGTGCTAAGTGGGGTGATATGTAGTGGTGTGTTGTGTGAGGTGCGTGGAAGTTATGTGGGTGATAGTATTGTTTGCCTGTGGATGCTATTGTTCTTTCTGGTGGTGTCTCTATCTGGCCTTCTGTCGCACTTGTTCACGTAAGGGTTTGTGGGTGATGTGGGTGTGTGTTTTATATTGTATTGAGTATGTGGGAGAGGTGTGTTTATGTGTATCAGGTGTGTGTATTTTGAATTCTCCAATGTGGTAGTGTTTTGGAGATGCATGTGTATTTTGAGCGCGGCGGTGTGTACCGCCAATGGAATACCGCAGTTGAAAGACCGTCGCGTGGATTCGTGGGTCATGATAGTGTGGGCATATTTCTGTTGGTGTGACGGTGGAGGTTTTGTTTTTGCCAGTTTATCACTGACCTTTGGTGTGGCGGACTTGTGTGGGTGTATGAATTTTGGCGGATTCCGAGAAGTGGGTCATAATGACCGTGGCGGAATTCCGCTGCCGCGGCGGTGTGTTGGCGGTCTTCTGCACGGCGGTAAGCGGCTTTTGCCAAAAATGTTGTAATGAGGGCCCATATGTCCTTTCGACCACCCTTCTTGTCTTCCCATGAGCCTCACTGTACTGTACCTCAGCCCTGGTCCTTGGATTCCTCACTGGTGTCAGTATCCAGGAGAGATTGGGATAACCTAAATCACCTGCGGATAGGGTAAAGAAACATTTAGATTCCACAATGTCACATACAGACTGAGTAGTAAGGCTGGGGTAACAGTGATGACATTTACACTCATCATACTCACCAAAGAGGTAGACCCTCACTTTTGTAGAGTGCCATCAACCATGGGACACTACTATCACTGAGCATGAACCAATCATGGACAGACCCTGGAAACCTTGCAGTCACCTGGGAGATGTACTAGTCAAGCAAAACAGACCATCTGCACATTCATGGAGTGAAAGCCCTTATGGTTCCTGTACACTTGCTCATCAGCCTGGGTGGTATTATTGCAATGTGTGCCATCTATGGCCCCAATCACATGAGGGATGTGTCCCAATGCATAGAAAACAGCCTTCACACTGGGCACATCTGCAGGTTTGGGAAATTGAATGTAGATGTCCATATGTTTGACTAAGGTGTACAAGACGCTGCCCAACACATTGCTGAACATAGGTTGAGACATGCCTGTTGCCATTCCCACTATACCCTGGAATGAGCCAGTGGCCAAGAAATGGAGGACTGAGACCACCTTTTCAGTTGGAGGAATGGCTGTAGGTTGTCGAATGGCTGGCAGCAGAGCAGACTCCAACTGGGTACACAGCTCCCTGATCATAGCATAGTTCAGTCAATAGTGGGAGATGATGTGGCAATCTTCCATCGTTGCCAAGTCAACCAGGGGTTGGTGCACAGGTGCACGCCTCACCCTCCACAGTAGCCGGCATCTGCACATGGCATACAACACAAGTATGTCAACGATTACTATTTGTGCATCCTACTGCAGGGTGACAAACGGTGAATCAACATCACATATGCTGCCACTTGTTGCATGCAAAGCAAACTTCATGTTATTGAGACGTTGTAATTCCCATGTCAGTTGGACATACATCTGGTATTTACAATGGATGACAAAAGTGAAATGCTTGTCTATCACTGCTACTCTGCAGTCACCATCAAAATATAAGAGCATTCCCACAATGTCATGTTGTCATTACCAGAATATGTGTACACTCTAAGTTTATGTTCCCTAATTGTACTTAACACTGTCCCAGGGCGTAACTCATCACTTGTCCATGTTGGAAAGGAGTAGTGACTTCATTAATAAATGTCATCATTACAATTGTATTGCAAAATGGCTGCTGCCTGTCCTGCATGCAGGGGACAGATGTCAGTGAGCTCATTCCTCCGTCGTATGCCGTCATGGCGGTAGGCAGTTGAAAACGCCGTGAAACTCCTCACTGGTTTACATTGATGTCTATGGCATACAAGGCCCAATGACGACTACCACTGGAGGTGATGGTGCAGACCACTGCAGCCATGACTGCAATGTTATACAGAGTATCTCACTTCACTCCTGACTATCTAGCCATTAAGACCTCCACTAAGTGTGCTGCTGTGCCTTGTTCCTGGGAGCCACAATGGCGCATGTTACAGGTGATGGGGCCCCCGCTTTCACATAGAAAGAACTAGAGAAACTTGTGGATGGGGTCCTACTCCTGTACACAAAGCTGTATGGGGCTCCAGGACAGCAGATAGATTGCATAATGGTTATATATGTTGCTTCATGGGTATGTGAGGGTGTAACAGTATGTGTATGCAGGACGTTACAGTGGACGGTGAACCTACGGGCATGACTGCTAGGAATGTTGTGGAAATGTGAAGTTGTGTACGATGTGGATTAGTTTACTGTTGGTACACCTATGAATGGTGTAGGTTGTTATGCGTACATTAATGTGCCCTTGCTTCTGTGTTTCCCATGCAGGTCAGAGCCCATCAGAAGAAGGGATTGTGGAAAGCCATTGCCAAGCAAGTGCGTACCCTGGGGGTCCAAACCCGGCGGAGAACCAACTGCAGGAAGCGGTTGGAGGACCTGAGACACTGGGACCGGAAGACTGCAGAGGCCCAGTTGAGGATGGCCTCCTAACAAGAAAGGGGTGTCCGTCAGACCCTGACCCCCCTGATGGCCTACATACTGGCAGTGTCCTGCCCGGAGTTGGATGGGCACTTGAGGGCAACACAGCAGCTACAAGGGGGTGAGTGACATAGTACATGTCCTGTACAGTTTGCAGTGAACTGGATGGGTGTGTTAGCCATGGTTTGAAGGATGTAAACTCTAGCTATGACAGTTAATGTAGGTAGGATACAGTTGTGCTGTGAACAGACGGAGCTGTGATAGGTGAGCATCTGAACATCAGGTGTACATGGCATTTGATAGTGACACATTTTTTAGACTTTACATGGACATACAAGATCTTCAGTTGGAATCCAGACCTAACTATACATGTCCATAATGGGTGACACGGGTAGCTATTACAATGTACAAATGTCACTCATTAACGGGTTTCTCACAGTAATGGTCCTGTATTCAAGAGCCCTAACAGTGTAGAGTAGTACAGAGAGTGTAATTGTAGTGGTATCATGATCGTGCATGCACATCAGAGTGTATGCAAAGTAGATGTAGGGAGATCTCCATTGACGTTGTAGGGAGTGTATTCAGGAATGTACATAGAGGCATGTTGCTGTGATGTACATATGTGCAATGTGGATTGGTATTGACTCTATGCTCCCATCTGTTTCACCCCCTCCCCTCCTTCTTGTACAATCCTATCCTTGTGTGCATTAGCATCAACAGGCAAAGGAGTAGGGGCACCGGCGAGTGGGGAGGCTGCAGCCAACGGGACCCAGAGACTACCGAAGCCAAGGGGACCAGTGGGAGGGAGGGTGAGGGAAGCACCATGGGGGAGACTGGCGCTGATATCACTGATGCAGATTCCTCCTCCAAGGGAAGCTCCCTGGTGGTGGCGGCACCTTCTGGGACCATCCCAGCACCATCCTTGTCTGCCACTCCCCCTTACCAGCACCGTACTCCCAGTATTTCGCCATCCAATTGCCCTTGCCTGCTCACCCAGGAAGTTGGGTGTCTCCTTCACCACAGGCACCTCAGCCTCTGTCCCAGTCAGCCCTGCTGCTCTCAATGCTGAAGCTATTGACTTCCTGAAGTCCATCTCCGTAGGGCAGTCAACCATCATGAATGTCATCCAGGGCCTGGTATCCCAGATGCAGCAGACTAATGTCTACCTAGAGGGCATTCACGGTGTCTTGACTGGCCTACAGAGATCATTTCAGGCTCTGGCCTCTTCATTGATGGCAGCCAGTGTCCCTAGTACTTCCATCCTCCCTCCTGCTACCTGTGCCCCATCTGAAAGCTCTCTCCCCTCTCCTAGACAAGCACTCACCCAACTTAACAGACAGGGTGCGCAAAGACAAACACAGGCACCACAAATCACATCACAAGCATGCAGACACTCAACACACAAAAGCAGACACAACATCAGCCACTACCTTCCCTGTCTCCCCCACACATCCTCCTGTGCTGTCACAACACCACTCACATCTGCCAGCACTGCATCCTCACTCCCAGCCCCTTCAACACTTTGCCCTCAGTAACCACAATATCAGACACTCATACATGCACCCCATGCTCCACACTCACCACAACCACCATCACTCACACATGGGGCACACCCACCTTACATGCAGACACAACCCCAACATTTATCCACATGACCTGTCTGTCAACTCCCACCCTCTCTTCCACCTCCCCTTCAAGGACACATAAATGCCCGCACTCAGACACTCAACATTCCTCCACCTCACACATACATACTCTGCATACATCTGCACCCATACCCAGCACACCTACACATCCTACGATCACTCCCTCTCCCTCCACTCCCAAACCTGTTTCCTAATCTTTCCCGTTTTGACCTGTTCTCTTTCCCACCCTGTGTTGCTCCTCATCCTCATGTTTCCCTCCCCATGCCAAGTCCCTCGACCTCCAAGTTGTCTTGTGGCCCCCCTTCTACCTCTGCTGCCCCTCTACCCGCAAATAAGCCATTCCCTGTCCCCAAGAAGGAAGTTGGCCGGAAACATGGTTCCAAGGCCCTTTGACTTCCGTCAAGAGCAAGGGTGAAATCCCTACCCCCTCCCAAGCCAAAGCCCAAGGACCCCCCCCAAGCCACAGTCCAAGGACCCCACTCCCAAACCCAAACCCTCATCCCCAGACCCTTGAGGTGCCTGCCTGCCCCATTGATGCCCCTACCTTGTGGAGGCCATAAGGCTGTCAGGAGACAAGTTGGCTCCTTTGACAGGCACAGTTGTGTCCATTGGACGTTGGCCTGACCTGTGGAACTTGATTCTTTATGACCTTGTTCACCTGCCTTTGCCATTTATATGGTCATGTTACCAATACCGGGTTCCTGTTGTTTTACTTCACATACAGTTGTCAAGTATTTTTATTCTCTGTTGAGTTTCCAACTATCTATCATGTGCGGTGAAATGTGCATTTCTAGAAATGTTTTCATTCAGATTCACTGTTCTTTAGTGTATTTGGGCATTGTATGTACTGTTGTGCCTTTGTGTTGGTTTGTGTGTCTCTGCTTGTTGGTGCTATTGGTGTGGTTGTGTAGTTGTGATCTGGGGTGTGTGTATGTGATGTGTGTGTTTGGCATGGCTGCGTTCTGTGTGTGTCTCAGTACGGGTGTTGTGTTGCATGTGAGCATGTGTGTCAACACTGGAGTTCGTGCATGGTGTGTGTGCTTGTGTCACTCTCCCCTTCTCCCACTTGTGTGCTCTACAGGTGTACTTACCGGTGGCGTCGGCGGTCATAGAGGAGAAAGGCGAGGAAGAGCGCTGGAAAGATTTCAAGGTGGCATTCCATGACTTCCACAGAGTCATCTGCATCCATGGAGATGAGTGGCTCCTTTTGTACTTGCTGTTTCCACCAGTCTTTGGGTGGCTGGCGTCCCGCCCCGGAAAACGTGGCGGTCTGCAGTGCTGTATTAGGGTGAGGGTGGGCGGTGCAGTGGCTATAGTCAGTCTGGGGATGGAATCCACCATCCTCAGTGGTCTGGCCACACTGGCAGTACTGTTGACAAGCTGGCTTGGTTTCAGTGAGTTGACCACAGTGGTCGTAATTTGGCAGTCTGCACCACCGGCTAGGTGGCGGTCTGGCCGCCATCACTGGTGTGGCGGATCCGTTACCACCAATGTCATAATGAGGGCCACAGTCTTTAGGCAATAAATAGACATGGTTATAAAAAATTATTTCCAGACTATAGTGGGCAGTGTGTATACCTGGGAATCGTTACTGGAGGCCTTCAAGGATGTGATTTGTGGGAAAGCTATCTCTATACAAGCAGCAGCATTTCGACCCATAAGCTGCAAATTAAAAAGAGGATTTCTAGACTGGAGAGCGATCTATAGAGTTCCCTAAGATATGGGAAAGTACTGGAAAGCCTGAAAACAGCTGCAGAAGAGTTTACTGTTTTAGTAGACTGGCAGGTGGTTACAGGTTCTGTACTAACCAGACACAGCTCTGAACAAACCTGCCTCAATGTACCGGACTGTGATATGTGCTGCAAGGACGCAGATACAGCTGGAGCAGGCCTTTCAAATTCAAACGTCCATATCCCTGACATACTAGGTCACTAGATGTATATGTTGTTCTGATGATGAAATGCTATGAAAGCACTTTGCCCCTCTTTCCCTATGGTGCCCTAGCTTTAGACCCCTAACTGGCACCATTAGACTAAAGCGAACAGTGAAATGGATAATGTAATCCGATAAATAGTTTGGCACAAATAGAATAAATACAGTGGTGCTCGCAATGACGAAATAGGCAGGTGAGATAGTGATCTGAGGCTAAATGGTTTTACTGTTGTGCACAAATTACCCTCATTTTAACTGACTACATACATCGGTTAATATAGTACAAATTCTTCCGAATAATTTGTATGAAACCTGAGAAATAACATAGAATTGTGTTAGAAATGCAAAGACTGTTGAGTGTATAGCCAATTATGGTTCACACTGGGGGTTCGGAGCTTGCCCAGTAAGCCCCTCCATCCTGCCCTCACCGATCTGTTGGCTCTGGATTGCAGGGAGTTCTTGAGGATTTCTCCTAAAAAGGGTAGTTTGGATAAAGACTTCGGCTGCCACATTTGAATGCTGGTTACAGGCAAGTGCGCTATTTCACAGGAACTCTTCCCTTGATAGCTCCAGAATTGCCAGTAATCTAAAATAGGTGTTAAGATTTTCAATTCTTCCATGATCATTTCTAGAAGATTCCACATTATCAGGGCTGTTTTCTTGCAGTCAACGTGTTTTTGTAAATACGCACTGGCATAATTACTATACTTGAAGGATAATGTTGTTTTTAGTTTACTCACAGCTAACTTCAAATGCTCACCTGGTGGCTGATTCTCTAGTTCAGCATGATACAGCCTTTTGCTTTGGGAAACCTAAACCTATTTTTTCTAGCTCTCGCTTTTAATGTCCAATTATGGTTTATACAGGTCGGGGCCTTCTGCACATAAGACCCACATGCCCGTCTGCAAGTGTGTATGGTAAAATTGTATGTTGTGGTTGTGACAGAATTCTTTGGGTGTGCAGCACTTTTATCATAAATATAAACTGTTAGTACTCTAGTTGTTCATTAGGCCACTGTGGAAGGCTGCAGGAGAACACTGGGAAATCAACTGACTTTATTCTTACATGAGTGAGGAAGATAGTCTGAATTTATGGAAGATAATCTGAATTTATGGGAAAAGTGCTCTGATTTTACATTCTGGAACACCTTTCATCTCAATGAGAAAATCATCAGAAATCTTGCTCACTAAATGCAAATATATTTATAATTGGACATCGCACAAATCCAAGACAGAGGTACAAAACAAGGGTGCCCCTTTCCCTCCAGCTTATTTGATTGTTATATTGAGCCTTTGACCCAGATGATAAGACAGTAGGCACACATAACTCTATTTAGATGGCTGGACTCTGCAAGTAGAATCAACATGTTTTCTGTTGATCTGTTGAACCATTCCTCTAGCCTAGAAAAGCCTATCCCACAAGTGTGTGAGATAGCAGATGAATTCTGTAAATTTTCAGGGTATCAAATTAATAATGTCAGACTGGAGGTTGGAGATCTGAAACATGAACTATTCTTTATGCATTATGGTAGAACATATGAGATACTTGGGTATGCAAATTACAAGTTACCTATGTGTCAGTGAGTGGAATATTGGGTGGGCTGAAGAATACTATTCTGGATAGCCCAAAGACAGAGTGGCCACTGCCAGTAGCTGCAGTGCCAACATGCATACATGTAGTAAAATGGAAGGTTTGGGCCTGGCAAGTGGGTCCTCTTGCCAGGGTGAAATGGCAGTATACAAAAATACCCACACAGACACTGCTGTGACAGGTCTGAGACATGTTTACATGGGTACTCATGTCTGTGGCACAATCAGTGCTGCATGCCAACTAATAGCATTTGATTTACAGGCCTTAGGCACACATAGTGCACTTTAATAGTGACTTACTATTAAATCAATTATGCCAATCATGGATAAACCCGTCACCAATACATTTTAGACAGAGAACACTTGCACTTTAGCACTGGTCAGCAGTGGTAAAGTGCTCAGAGTCCTAAAGCCAGAAAAACTGAAATTCAGCACAGGATCAAAAACATGAGGTCAGAAGCCAAAAAGATAGGGGGAACCACACAGAAATGGCCATTTTCAGCACACTTGTGAGATTGTCACTCGTGAAATTTTATCTTGCAATTTTGAGTAGCCTTACTACTTTGGAGTATTTACAAAATCCAATTATAAAGTTACTCAAAAGTGTGGAAATATGACTCTCTGCCCTCAGAAAGGGGAGTGGAGGTAAATGTAAGAGTGCAAGTTACTACTCAAAAATAAGATTGTAATAATTTTAGCACCATACATTGGCAGCCATTGGTACTCACACATTCTCCCTCGGAAAATAATGGAAGCAGGGACATAAATGTAAACCATGTAGGAAATAATGTTAAATACAAGTTATTCATTTCAAATAGTTAAAATATAAATAATGATACTTTAATATTGAAAAAAGAAAGTATATAAAAATAGTACATATTAAATATGTAGTTTTTAATTATGGTAATTACTTTTTATAATTTAAAAATTAGTATAACAAATGTTATTAATATATAATTAAATTACTGTTAATTAATTCTGTAAATCACTTTTAATATTTTTCACTCCATAGTAATAAATGTATAGACTTACTTTATGTTGAAATGTATTCTTAATTTAATCTTCAGAAAAATAAATGCAGTTTAATTTACTATACTTACAATAATTAAATATTTAATTCAAAATTAAGTTATTATTTCTATATAATGTATTATTTATTTCTACATTCCAAATAAATCCACAAAATTGTTTTGCATTCATATTTAACATAAATGTATTTCCCTATTTTAAAGCAGTTCCTCCGTCCCTCCAATACTCGCTAACAAAACATATACTTATGTGAGCGGAGACTCCATAGTCTTGGTGGAGACCTCTCACACAAAAAGGAGAGGTGGAAGCGGAAACTCAGCATGTAGGTTTGTGAATAGCATTGTGCAGATAGTTTGTATTACTATTGCTGTACCACAAAACATATTAAAAGTGCAGTTTGTGACTAGACCCCTCAATCTAGAGATGAACCAAAGTAAAGGTACTGCTAGTGGTTCTCTTTATGTAAAGTGCCTATCCAGTGATTAATGCCTCACACTCTGAAAGTACTCACATTCCATCTTTTTGGGCGGGCGTGAATCTCTTGGTGCAAGTCATAAACTTGCTCTCAATACCTCTTCCTCCACAGCTTAATCTACTTTTGTCTAAGTTCAGTGCATTCTTGATGGAAGGCCTGAATTCCACTCAGGCCCAGACTAGCATGTACCCTATAGGATCTTCATTGATGTTGCCAGTGTTGCAATTTTTTAGATTTTACACATTCATCTCAAAGGGAAGCTTTATCTGAGCTCTAACTATAAAGTCAGTGTCACATTTGTATTGTTTTTCATACCTGCACCACCTAGAGGAAAGCACTCCATAAAATGCAACAGATTAATCATATTCGTGCAAATTGGGTTCTACCCATTTAGTACACCTAGATTATTTGCTTTTTGGATCACCCGGTTTTGGACTTTTTACTGTGGGAGAGTCTCACTACATGGGTTTCACACACACTAATCACATAGCAAATGGACTGCGAGTGTTTACCACCAATGTCTGCATTTTACAGTGAGGTTGCTATGATGCAGCAAGGGTAAGAGGCACTTGGCTGGTTACATGTGAACACGTGTGCGCCCCAATAACTGCACATAGGTAGCCTGGTGCAATGGGGCCTCTACAGGATTAGATATTGACCTGACATAGGCCTTATAATGTTAGTATACACTAATAGGGAAAGTCAGTTTGATTTACTGTTTTGTCTGAAGTGACACTTTATTATACACATGGGGAGAGAACTTCCTCAAAGTGCAGTTTCTCTTCCCTTTGGCCTACAGAGACCATTGACATCTTGAACTGGGGTGTAAACTATGCAAGAAAGTTGATTCTGTGTTTTCCAAAATGATATATGTACACTTTCTGAGTCATCCGGGAATGTCATATTTCTCTGGCTCAGCTCAGGATCAGAGCCCAGGCCTTTAGTCACCCTGCTGTGCCAGGTTAATTACATTTCTCTCCAGCAACTGGAACAAAGGCCACCCCACACAAAGGTAGCAATTAGCAGTACTTCACACAGCTCCTGTGGAGGCAAGAGGAACAGTGAAATGATCTGCATCAATCACTCAGCTGTCACAATGCACCAGGGATGGGTCTGCCCAAGCACACTGAACAAAGAAAGAAGTCCAGACAAATGAAGCCAACTTAGGCTGGGCTTCCTTTTGAACTTTTGGTGTGCAAGTCCCTGGCAGGGATTGACATCATCATTGAGTGGCAGAGCTTAGACCCCAGGAACAGATGTTACCAGTGACTCCTAGATGATCCAACGCGCTCTGGAGGAGGGTTGGCACAAGGGTGGAGAGGGCACAAGGTATTATTGGCCAGGGGCGCCTGACTTCCAGAACCTTCCTTTTCTCTTTAAAAGCTTTTGCACAAGAGGGAGATTCTCTCTGGCCCAGAGATCTGTCTGTTTTTTGCTGCTGGATCCTGGGAGTACCATGGAGACCTGGAAGGAGGAACCCGCTGATACCCCAAAAGACTAATGACATCTCAGTTGATCCCAGGACCAGTGCGTCTCACCAAGGGCCAGTGAGACTGGCCCCTTATGCCCCCTGAGGACCAGTCGGGGAAAGCCCAGGATGTTTGTGCCCAGAAGGCAAGACCAAAAGGAAGGGTGACCCAGGAGCCAGGAGAACCCGCTCCTTGAGGACCACACCGCTTTGGAGGTGAGGAGGTTTGTTGAAACTGCTCCTGATGGCTAGAGCTCACCACAAGAGCAGGGCAGCCCCTGCTGAAGATTGCACCCTTCCCACAGGAGTGGGCAGGGAGGAGGAAGCTGCTGGCTCCTGTTGCTGCACTCAGTGATGCATGCCACGGGGGAGTTAGTGAGGCATCAAGGGGTTAACTCCCTCAGCTGCCCCCAACATTTAGGGCATGAGAGTACCTGGTGGTACGGGGCACCCCCAAATCAATGTACAAATGCTGTGCAAACCCACATGGCAGAGAAAATCCAGCCTCTCTCCCCAGAACAGTGGGAGAGCCATTAATAAGATATCCACTGCTCCCTGAGAAATAACTCATAATGCCCTGCAAGGCTTGATCATGGTGCATTACTTTTGGTCCTGATTTAGGTAGTTTCTCCCATTGTGGATGCCCTAGGACAGTAGGGTCATCACCGACAATGTAAACAATTGCAAAGCCTCCCCCCAAAAAGGACTTGAGGAGTTCTCAACCTAGGTTGGGTTTGATTAAAAAACAAGGACTACCCCAGGATTTCTAGCATACTTTCAACCACTCCCTAGGCTGGAGTTTTTGCTCTACAATTGGGAGTGTTGTTCTCTTGAGGGGATATGTGTATGGCTGCAGTTTCTGTGGCCTGAAAGTGGTAAAAGAAGATACATGTCTCTAGGGTCTGAGTCTATGGTTGCAATGCAATGTAATTAAAATGCAATGCCCTCTCAGGCCTGCTTTTACAATTTCATTTTGATGGCTGGGAAAAGTACACAAATACACAAACACATGTTTTGCTAATTTTAAATGCTTTATTGGTTTCAAATAATGTAGATAATGATTATTGGTCATAGTGTATATGTTTTATTAGCATTAGTAATTGCATTAATGTGCAAAATGATGATTTTGACATTTGGTTTGTTACTCTTGAACTTTCACCAAGCCAATAGACTTCCTTGATATGTTTGTACGACCCCTTTTGGGCTTCAAATGTGAATATGCAATGTCATCTAAGGTTTTTTCCATCTTTCAATGTATATATTTGTAAATTACTGCATAGTATTTAATAGTGTGTGTGCAATAAATGTACTTCTCCTTTTTCTAAAGAAAAAGCATTGACAGTCATTTATTGAGTGTTATTATTGCATGCCAATGGATGTTGATTACTAGCACACACCACCTCCCCTGATTAGGATTTTTACTGCTCTTCCTCGCTACCCTGAGAGAGTCAAGTACTACAAAGTGGTTCTTGGTTCTCAGTAGTGGGAATTATGGACCTATTTCTTGTGGAGTACATACAACTAATAACCAAATTTCCTTCTGTATGTATATACCATAAGCCTTGACGTAGTGTGGAATTTCTTGCAGATTAAATGATGACAGCAGTTTCTACAACACTTGAGGAACTCTTTAAACTTTACTGCTCTTTTACCATCTGCTATGTTACAAGTAGCAACAGAGAGGCCGAGAGCCTTCCCAACTGGTCACTTGAGAGCAGAGACATTGCTTTGCAATTCTCCCAGTTTGAACAAGGCTAGTCATGCCTTATCTTCCTCCTTTATTAGTGGATATCAGTGATGTTGTCATTTTCTTTTCATCGCAGTACCATGTTTGAATCATGTTATGCCTTTGAAACACTGTGTAGCTTGGCAACTCAGTTACAAACATAATGACAATGTTTAAAGCAGATCTAGACCAATGCTTGTTGTCAAGATAACCTCTGAACACCTGGGCCTCACCCAGGTAATCTAAGAAGCACATATCAGCTGTCTACACTGACCTGGGCCTCAACTAGGTAATCCAGGAAGCACATGTCAACTGTCCAGAACTGCTGGTTCTTTAATTGTGCCTCTGAATGGAAAAAAGACAGTTGAGAAACATGTGCAATTACAATAATGACTAATGAGTTCCTCTGTTTTCCCCCTGTGCTTCTTTACACCTGGTTGGGGCTGGTTATAAAAGTTGGGATTTCAGACTAAATCCTGCTTAGCCTCTTTTAACTTGGAAGCAACGCTTATCTGTCTCCAGTCTTCTGCAGCCTTCCCTTCGCAGTGGCAGTCCTCTCTTCGCAGCGGAATTCATACCTTCAAAGTGACAGGCTTCTCCTCGCAGTGACATGCTTTCTGAGTTCCAGCCTAGTATTTCGGATCTCTGCAGTCACCACAACATATGAACAAGGCCGGCAGCTTGCAATTCACCTCTTGCATATCGCTTTCTTGCTCTGGCAAAAAGACACAAATCATCCCAAAAAAGGTAACACAAGTTTTTCTTTTTAATTTGAGATCTTGATCAGTGCTGATTAATCAAATTTGTCTAAACTCAGCAATAATATTCGGATCAAGCTTGTGACTGAAAAGACATTAGAGAAAAATAATATGTCTTCTTATAGCTGCGCCTTCCTGGATCTTGTGCTCATAGTTGGTTTTCACTCTGTGTTTTTTTCTATCAGAATCTAATGTTGTGTTTTAAAGACGTTTGGGACGATTGAGAGCTATAATCTGATTGCCATTACATATTTTCCTATGAACCTTGAACTCATGAGACTCATGAACTGCTGAAGAATTTGAAGTAGTTTTGTTGTGATTAAATCAGTTGTTTCCTCTCAGTGGAATTCCTTGTACATGATAATTCTAGTTCATGATGACGCCTGGATAATTCTTGAATCACACCGGGGAATGTTTCTAGTGTGAATTATTGGTATGTTGATTTTACAATAGTTAAAGCCAAAGATTTTTTTAGTTTTTCCTGTTTTAAAGTGTGGTTTAATTATAGGAAAATTCAAGCCCAGACCCTTCCATCTGAATAATTCTGATTGTCAGTACTCTGAATCTAGAACCAGAATCCAGATCTCCTTGATCCCACCAGTGCCAGGAGTAGAGAAATCTGAAAATGCAGAAGTCCTGGTATTTCTCTATTTCTCTCTCATCTCAACCCCCTTTGCATTGGAAAGTCTTAGGTTCCCAGTGTGTACTTCATTGATGTCCTGTCAGTTCTCACTGGGATTCAGGGATTATCGACTCCCCATCGGAACCAACTGGAGTTCAGGTGAGTGGTTAGCAGCCCGGTTAGAATGGATCTCCTGCGTCTCATTCTGCTACAGTACCACAGAGGGACTGGACTCATGACAGACTTATTTTCCCTCTACCACATCCTCATCAGTACCAAAACACCCTCAGCAGCAAATGAAGACTGGCAGATGATTATTAGTGGGACATGATTCTGGAGTTACTATGCATTATTTCACCTTTACATATCCAGCTGTCAGCAATTTGCCACTAAGCATCATAAGAAAGTTTGATATATGCAAACTCTTAAATGATACCCAGAGTAAGTACACATATAGAGAGTAATAATATCAATGTAAACTTGGAATGAGGATTGCACTTCACCCACAAGAGAACTACACCAGACTGTATGATCTATGTACAGACACAATTCATATTCAGAAAAGCTCTTTAGATGATAAGTAGTACTTTGGTTTTGGTAATCAAAATATTGCAACCAAATTATACCTCAAAGAGGCTTTTTCCAGCTCCTGATCAGATCAGTGAATATTTTTCAATTAGTTCCGCAGATGAGATGTAATCACCCCATAGCATGATCAGTTGATACTTATGTGACCTCACAATTATGTTCCCTGTAAAAAGAACCCATAAAATGGTAACAATTCTGCTGTGCTCTAACATATGTTTTTGCCCTGGTGGAAGTTTCAGTTGATGGGTGTGGAAATGCTTATTATCAGATCCACCTTGGATAAGCTTTTGATAATAGTATGCTACATATCACCAGTAGAATACATGCAAGGGAAGATGATATATATGTTTGCATTTGTGTATGGATTATATACATGATGGAGGTTCCTTGCACAAGGGTGAATCCATATTAGTACCTTGTGTCCACTTCACTACTATGAAGTCTTCACTTGACATACCCAACAGCTATTTGACAAGTGTATGGAATTTACATGTTGATAGGTCTTTTCTGTTCAGTAATTACACCAGTGTGATCTTGTACTCTTGTGAAAATGTTGTTTGGGTTCAGATCCTCAGAAACTAATTTCAATGGCCAAAAGAGACAGGCAAGCTTGAAATGCTAGGATTTGCCCCTCGGTATAAGAACAAACATCACCCTAACTTCTTTATAAAACAAAAATTATTATTAGATTGCTTGAATTAATCTCAGCCAGAATCCAGTTCCCTTTTTTTGCTCATTGTCCTTACACAGAGGGGGCAATTATATAAGGCTTTACTGATCCCCAAAAGGGAGCGTTTATGCCCTTACCTGGAAGATAACAGGACTTGAGTAACAGCTAAATGTCAAACTGTGTGGAGGGCTGACTTTTGAGAAAAAAAGAGGGGTAGATTTACAAATGTTTTGCACTGGGTTATCATCACAAAAGTGATGCTGACCAGCACAAAATGTTTGTTTCCTAATTTACTTTCCAGTGCAAAATGTAATGCAAATCTGCGCAAACACTGCTCTACATTAGTTATCGCCAAAGGGGTGTTACATGGATGGTACATGGGCATTCCCATGCAACCACCTATGCCTTTTGACACAAAACCCTATCTACAAACAATAGTAGAAAGGGTTTTGCATCAAAGGCTGACGTCATTTGAAAGGAGGCATTAAAAGGAGAAATGTTTTAATTTCTCTTTTCTTTTCTGACCTTGCATGCGTTCTGCACTGCATAGCACACATTCAAAGTAGGACATTTTTTAAAGTGTTCTAAGCGTAGTTTAGTGTACTGGAAGGGTACCCTTCTAATAAAAACCTATGCTAGACTCACGCAATACCCTTGCACTACGGTGCAACAGTGTGTGTGTGGTGCACAGCAGCTAGAATCTGCAACAATGCTAGGGAGAGGGGAGGAGAGAGACGTGTCTTGCAGATATGATGTTCTCCTGCTCACTCCCTGCCACACAACGCAGTGCAGCATTTGTTGCTGCTACACTTTGTTGACTTTTTTGTAAATCTGGGCCTTAAAATGACAGAGTTGTTGGGAGCAACAGGTACTTGCAGCCCTGCAAACCAGGACCAAAGACCATTAGTGATCTTATGGAGTGTCTCTGCCTTTCAGACTTGGTCACCTCTGTCTTCCATTAAAAAAATCCACAATCAATCACCATCCTAATTCTAGATGAAAGGGCTGACTTGTGGATCAGTCTGTGTTCAGAATGAGAATCCACCAGATCACCTCTGACACTGAGTGAAAATCCCATTGACATACTGGAGTTGTTGTATCACCGTGTCTAAGACTTAGAAAAATGACAGGTTTTCCTCTCACACTCCAACCCTGGTGAATCTCTCTAATATGTGAGCTTGATGAGTGCACTCAGTACTTCTTCAAATCTCGTGCTATGCTATACAGTTTCCAGAATAATTTGCCAATGAGATTGAGGTGTTTCCCTAGCCCTAAAGGTGGGTGACCTTGTTCCTGGAGCTTACCTCTTCATACAGTGGGTACCTCTTGAACATCACGACCATGACCAATGCATTATAATATACATGGCCTGGTGAGCTACAATGATGGTAATGTCATGTTTTCTTGCATTCTTTGGTATCTTGAATATTAACCTATCAGTGCTGGGTAACAACGAGCAGAAACGATTAGGAACTTTGGGTCTTAATCCAGAAGTGGAAGCTTAGTGTACTAACCAACTCCAATTAGACCTCTCCTCCAGCACCTATTGCTAGTTACACTACATTGGATTAACTCCCCTTCCCAGCTTGATTGGCTGGTGCATTTGCTCTGGTGTATCACTACTACGCCCCATCAACACAATCTGATCAACCTATTCCTGTTCTCGTGCAAAGCAGTAGATAAAGAGGAAGGTTAGGCAGGCACGTATACATTCCTTGCAATAGCCATGTTGTACACTTAAATTATTAATTGTGGTTCAGTTTTCTGAAAGAATAAGATGCACAGAGCCATGAAAGACATCAGGGTCTACCAAAGTATTGTGAGCTTTGGCCAAACCATAACATTTGCGAAGAATACTTATACTCATTCGATATCGTGTCTTTGCATTTAAACGCTTTGAAAAATGCCTGGGCTGTGTATCAGCCTAAGTATGTGCTAAAATCTTGTAATATTTACACAGTCAAATCAAGTCAAGATACCAATGAAGCTCTCACTCTCCATTTGTAGAGCGACAGTACGGAAGAATGACGGGCAAAACTGGAAAAAAAAACTGTACTGGGCAAACTCGTTGCCACTAGTTGCTTCTTGATCCGATAAAAAGGGCTGGGACATTAACACGAGCAAAGCATGTAACAAATTTTGCCTTACATGAATTGGGCCGGTGCTGAGTAATGCTTTGTTAACCTTGACATATGAGGTGCCATGAAAAATACAATAAAAGAATGAACAGTGCTGGTGGGGTATACTTCAAAGTCGACACATTCCCACCCAGAAGCGCTATAAATGTGTTTAAAGAGGCAGCTCAGCTGTTACCCTGGAAAAACGTAGTTGTTTAATTATTCAGGCTCGAGTCTAGCTATTGGCAAGTTTCCAGGTCTGTGAGAGCGTCCTTAATTGCTTTTGTGTAATGGCATGCTGGGAAGTAAGAGAGGCAGCTCCCAGTGGAACTTTCCCAGAATAACAGCCAGTGGTAGTTGTCAAATTTGATCAAATCGTTTCACTTAGTGGTAGGGCTTGACTGAGAACACCCTCTTGAAAAGAGAGGCTGCATTTCATATGAAAAAGGCTCCCCCTCAAATCCATTTTCATCAATTCGTTGCATTTTAGGCGGAGCTGAAAATCCGTGGGGCAACACTTTTTACTGCATACATGACTGGAGCACTTTAAAACCTTGAACCCGCTTCGGTTGTGTAGCTATGCGCTTCTGCCCATTCAGTGTTTTAATTTATAATTTCAACTCGAGAGACGATTTTTGAGTGGCAGGATCACAGTTTTGGAATTAACTGGTTCGGTATGTATGGCTGTTGGACTTTTGCCCTTTTGCAGGATCATCCCCAATCTTTTTGCCTCCTGCCTCCTATTTATTCCGACCTGTTGCTGTTGGCTTTTAAACTCTGAGCAGTTTACCACTTCTAACCAGTGCTAAAGTGCATATGCTCTCTGTGTAAATTGTATTGTTGATTGGTTTATCTATGATTGGCATATTTAATTTAATAGTAGGTCCCTAGTAAGGTACACTAGAGGTGCCAGGGCCTGTAAATCAAATGCTACCAGTGGGCCAACAGCACTGGTTGTGCCACCCAAATTAGTAGCCCTGTAATCTTGTCTCAACCTGCCACTGCAGTGACCCTGTGTGCAGTTTATAACTGTAAATTCAACTTGGCAAGTGTACCCACTTGCCAGGCCTAAACCTTCCCTTTTCTTACATGTAAGGCACCCCTAAGGTAGGCCCTAGGTAACCCAAAGGGGTATGTTTAAGGTAGGACATATAATGTGTTTTATATGTCCTGACAGTCAACTACTGCTAAATTTGTTTTTCACTGTTGCAAGGCCTGTTCCCCTCATAGGTTAACATGGGGGCTACCTTTAAATATGATTAACGTGTAGATTCCCTTAGGGAGCAGATGAACATTTAGAGTTTGGTGTCTCTGAGCTCACAATTGAAAAATACATCTTTTAGTAAAGTTGATTTTAAGATTGTGTTTGAAAATGCCACTTTTAGAAAGTGACCATTTTCTTGCTTATACCATTTCTGTGACTCTGCCTTTTTGTAGATTTCCTGTCTGGGTCAATTTGACAGTTGGGCTGGTTGCACCTCACACTAGTCAGTGACACAAAGGGAGCTGGGGTGTAGTCGTCATTTCCTAATGAGCCACCTGTGCTAGGATGGAGGGGAGGAGTGGTCACTCACACCTGAAAGGGCTGTGCCTGCCCTCACCCAATACAGTCTCCAATCCCCTGATGAGTGTCTGGGGCCTGGCCTGGGCAAGGCAGGATTTCAGAATCAGGAGATGCTTTGCTTTGAAGTAGGCCTACTTCAAAGGAGAAAATGGGTGTAAGAAGGGCACCCAAAACACAGACTTTTTAACACTTCTGGAAACCAAGAGGAACGTCTGCCTGGAGAAGAGCTGAAGAGCTGAGGAAGAAGAGCTGCCCTGCCTGTGACTGTGCAGTTGCTGCTTCTACCTGTGCTAAGAGGTCAAAGATTGGACTTTGTGTTGCCTTCCTTCTTGTGAAGATCTCCAAGGGCTTGATTTAGAGCTTGCCTACTGTTGTTTGAAGTCTCAGGGACAGCAAAGACTTCTCTCTGCCAGCACCTGGAGTCTCTGGAGAGACTCCTATTCTGCCAAGGGGTGCCCATCCAGTTCCTGGGACCCTGAAAGGAGAAGCTGGCAGCCTAAGAGGAAAAAATCCACGCACAGAACGCCGCACGGGGAAAAGATCGACACGACTCTGACCACCGGCTCTGCGGCCTGTAACGCGACCCAAAGATTGACGCCCGCACTGGAGAAATGACACACAGCATCGCTGACGGAGGTTGGTGAGATCGCAACCCGCGCTGCTTGGTTTTCGGATCATCGTGCGGCTGGATTTCCAACGCAAGTACCACTGGGCATGTAAAAACAAAGCAAGGCCTGCCCAGACCCGAGAGTGCTGACCTGATCGACGCATCGCTCTACTGCAGAGAGAAGAAACAACGCACCCCGACCCGACGAAAGGAGAAACAACTTGTGAGTGAAATTGACGCATCACAAGCCCTTTTTGACACACACTCACCTGTGCGGGGTAATTTTTGATGCATCCAAGGTACATTTTTCACGCTAACAGTGTTAGTGTGTATTTAAAATTACATGAAGACTCTTTTTGCATTTTTAGTGATAACTTGATGTATTGTGGATTTTTGTCATTTTGGTCTTGTTTTATTTAGATAAATATTTACTATTTTTCAAAACCTGTGTTGTGTCATTTTGTAGTGTTTTCATTAAGTTACTGTGTGTGTTGGTACAAATCAAATACTTTACACCTAGCACCCTGAAGTTAAGCCTATTGCTGCTCGTGCCAAGCTACCAAGAGGGTAAGCAGGGGTTAGCTAAGGGTGATTCGCTTTTCCCCTGACTAGAGTGTGGGTCCTTGCTTGGACAGGGGGTAACCTGACTGCCAACCAAAGACCCCATTTTTAACCATGACCTTCTGGATTCTGTTAAAGATCAATGGTTGTGCTTCACATGCGGACAATTTAATGAGCATATTCCAAATGCCAGATCAGTGCGCCTAATTTAGGGCCTGATTATGACCTTAGCGGCTGGGATACTCTGTCACAAACGTGAGGGATATCCCATTACGCCATTTACAAGTTCCATTATATCCTACGGAACTTGTAAAATGGCAGGAGGGATATCCGTCACGTTTGTGACGGAGTATCCCATTCGCCCAGGTCCTAATCAGGCCCCTAATGTTTTTTTTCAGGTGCATTTGTATCATTCAAATCCTGCTGCTTTTTGGTAGGGTTTTTGTGCACTTGTAAAGATTTGATTTGGTAATGCATTTTAAATATCATTCATTGGGAACAATAATTTCTGACAAGTGCAAAAGCTAAATTATGTGTTCTGAAAGACATTCATGTCTGCATCAATCCACATCAATACAACATTAACCTTGGCGAGTAATGCAGCCAGTTAAAAAATGCTGAAGACCTATTTCTTGTTTTCTAGGGCTGATATTTAAACATCTGAAGAGAGTGTGAGTGCCTTGCGTTTGCCTAGCATTAGGACCTCTTCTTGTTACTTTGGTTTGGTTTGTTCTGGTTATTTATTACACGTTTACAAGCTTCTGTATTTGTTAAACAACGTGATGCAAACGTAATTGTTGCACATGCACAGTTGTGCTTTGTGCTCTTGCTACATTTACATTATTTCTGCTTCTTCAAAATTAGTTATTGGTGCTATTAAGGCTAATCCATTTCAGATTTCCTATGCACAAAAGAAAACAGAGTGGACATTTTGTGGCCACGTTTTAAGCTATTTTCAGAAAGAAGAAATCACTAATGCAGAAGCTGGAAACAAAGAATCTACATGAGATTAAAAATGATTTTGAACTAAGAAGTACGAGGTTCCTGTTGGCAACACATAAAAAGTCAATATGCAAGGTCCATTGCTACAAGGGTTGTGGGTCAACCTCTATTTAATTCTTTTAAAAGTTGAACAAAAAACAAGTTTGCTTCCATCATCAAGCCACCTGTGTTAATGAATCTTTTTTTCACTTTAAGTAATAAACAATTATTCAAGGAGCAATGTGGGAACTCTTCTTTTGTCACTGGCCTGTACAAGATATTATATGTGGGGGAAGAGATACAAGATGCAAGTATTTATGGTTGTAGGTGTTTTATGGCTTATTAATAGAAAGTGTGGGATAATTTATTCAAAGTTTTGTTGAAAAAGAGGAATTAGTCAGTGATGCTGGCACAGTCAGTGCACTTTATGAAATTATTAATTCATTGTGAGGTCAGAGAAAAAAAGTAATAAATCCACATAGCAAAACCCATGCCAGTTCCATGGCTGCTTAGGACTCATCACAGGTCGCTGAGCTGTCTTGGAAATGTCATATTACCTTTAGCTTAAAAATGAATGAAATACTTAGTACAAAGAGAGTGGTCACCTCTGGGTAGTTATAAATAGGACTACATTTCCATAAGAAAATCTTTTTTGGGTTTCCTAATAACTTTGGCACCATGTTATGAATCTTTGCAAAACTTTCCAAAAAAATAAGCATTCACCTTAGCTTATTTCTGGAAAGTTTATTTTTGATCCACAAAAAGGAGCCAAGAAGAAGGGTGGGCTCCAAAATGAGTTTAGCTTTCCATTGAAATTTCAAACACCGTTACAGACAAAGTGACTGAACGGAATTGCACCAAATTTGGCAAAAAGCTAGATCTTGATTGAAAATATGTGAATTTTTTGTGATTGGTTGCAAATCCATTTAATAGTGTTTGAGAAACTAAGTTTCAATATTTATGTTTATTTCATGCTGCTGAGGTTCTGCGGAACCGACAGATCTCAAAATAAGATCTGATTTGCAGCTACCATATCAACTAATATGTGGTGGCACTAATTTTCCAACTTGAGGACTCAGTCCCCTGTCCTGTAAAAAAAACTTTAAAAAATCACATAGGGAACTGGGCAGACATACCATGGCCCCACTGGCCTGTGGGGGTGTCCCATGGGGTCTGCAGCACCAAGGAAAAAAATCAGCCTCCCATGCTTTTTGAATATGAGCCCCCAGAATGGATCAATTCTCTGGCAGTCATTTAATTTAATTTTTATATGCATTTTATTTTATAGAGGGTATGTGGCCCCCTCCCTAACCCTTAATGGGGCTCCAATGACCCAGGCTTGATAATCATAATTAGATGAGGGATCTGCACCCCCTCCTCACCAAGATTCATTATGTCCCCAGGGACTCCACCCGTGGTGAAGATTTTACAATTTATGAGCGGGGGTATGGGAACTCACACTCCAAGGTGGCCACCAGCCCTAAGGGCCCCCTCCAAGGGGTTCTGATGAGAGCAGTGTCCTGGGAACCCCATCTCCTGGGACACTACTATTTCTGGGAGAGTGTGGCCCTTGCCTGCCCACATTCTCCCAGGCAAGAAGCAGAGCTTTAGTCCTACCAGGGTGGAAATGCAGACAAATGCTGCTCTCGTCCAGATGAGAGGGAAGTGATAGAGAGAAAGCTCCCACTAGCATCACTTTGGGTGGTGGCTGGAGAGATGGCAAGGGCCTCAGCGATTCTAGGCCTCCCTCTACGGCTCTCGACACAGGCATTTGTTATTGGTTCTCAAGAAGCACAAGTTATAGTTACTTGACATAACTATAACAGGTGAATTTCTGTGACTTTTAGAGTTTAAAAGGTTATGGTGTTACTGAACATTTCAGTTCACTATAACATTACTTTATCCTTTAACATTTAACAAATCCCTTTCAGGGTTAGAGTGACCCATAAATTATGCAAAAAAGAATAGAGAACTCTGAGTAGTTCCCAAATTTAGGTGGAGAGCAGCTCTAGTAAGGAGCACCCTGCAACACCAGCAACACTCTAGATTTGCTCACCTCAAATGTCTGTTTATCTAGCAAAGTTTTTAAGCATAGGATCAGCACAGTGCTATCCATGCCGAGGTAGATAGTGACAAAGTCTTATGCCATTTGTACAGCAAAGTCTTTAAGCATAGGTTTGACACAGTGTCAACCTTGCTAAGCTGTAAAATGACAAAAGCCATTTACCACTCCAGGCACAGCATTACAGCTTTGGACTGGTAAAATACCATCCAAGCTAAGCAGGAATGAGTAAAAGCAAACCCTGACACGTGTTTCGCTCTCATTCGCTCAGCGTTCCCTTGAGCCCGTGAGCTGACGAGCTCTGGCGATGCACTTGTGTGCCTTTGAGTGGAACTTGACCTGAGAGGATTTTGGCAGCATTTTCATCAACCCCAGATAATTTTTCTATGTTATCTACTCTCTACTGATCAAGGGCTAAACCCAGAAACACGTGTCTAGAGATATACAGCAGTGTCTGCACCAACTTTGGTGAAAAACCACAGATCATGTTCAAGTAAGCACTAACTGTGAACTGCATTTACCAGGAAGCAAAGGGGCGAACTGTGCTGGGATGAGAGGCAGTGTGCTCCCAACCCCTCTTCCTGTTTAAAAGGCTCCCTTGAGCCAGTGAGCTGACGAGCTTTGGTGAGGCACCTGTGTGCCTGTGAGTGGTACTTGACCTGAGAGGATTTTGGCAGCATTTCCAGCAACACCAAATTAGTGTTCTTTGTTCTCTACTCTTTAATGATGAAGGGCTAAACCCAGAAACACGTGTCTAGAAATATACAGCAATGTCTGCACCAAGTTTGGTGAAAAACTACACATAACTTTTAGGTAAGCGCTAACTGTGAACTGCACTTACCAGGACGCAAAAGGGCAAACTGTGCTAGGATGTGAGGCATTGTGCTCCAACCCCCCTTCCAGTTTAAAAGGCTCCCTTGAGCTAATGAGCAGACGAGCTTTGGAGATGCACCTGTGTGCCTGTGAGTGGTACTTGACCTGAGAGGATTTTGGCAGCATTTCCAGCAACCCCAGATTTATTTTCTTTGTTCTCTACTCTCTACTGATGAAGGGCTAAACCCAGAAACACGTGTCTAGAGATATACAGCAATGTCTGCACCAACTTTGGTGAAAAACTACACATAACTTTCAAGTAAGCGCTAACTGTGAACTACATTTACTAGAATGCAAAGGGGCAAACTGTGCTGGGATGTGAGGCAGTGTGCTCTTAACCCCCCTTCCTGTTTAAAAGGTTCCCTTGAGCCAGTGAGCTGACGAGCTTTGATGATGCATCTGTGTGCCTGAGTGGTATTTGACCTGAGAGGATTTTGACAGCATTTCCAGCAACCCCAGATGAATGTTCTTTGTTCTCTACTCTCTACTGATCAAGGGCTAAACCCAGAAACACGTGTCTAGAGATATACAGCAATGTCTGCACCAAATTTGGTGAAAAACTACACATAACTTTCAAGTAAGCGCTAACTGTGAACTACATTTACCAGGATGCAAAGGGGCAAACTGTGCTGGGATGTGAGGCAGTGTGCACTTAACCCCCCTTCCTGTTTAAAAGGTTCCCTTGAGCCAGTGAGCTGACGAGCTTTGATGATGCATCTGTGTGCCTGTGAGTGGTACTTGACCTGAGAGGTTTTTGGCAGCATTTCCAGCAACCCCAGATGAATTTTCTTTGTTCTCTACTCTCTACTGATGAAGGGCTAAACCCAGAAACATGTGTCTAGAGATATACAGCAATGTCTGCACCAACTTTGGTGAAAAACTACACATAACTTTCAAGTAAGCACTAACTGTGAACTGCATTTACCAGGATGCAAAGGGGCGAACTGTGCCTGGATGTGAGGCAGTGTGCTCCCAACCCCCCTTCCTGTTTCAAAGGCTCCCTTTAGCCAGTGAGGTGACGAGTTTTGGAGATGCACCTGTGTGCCTGTGAGTGGTACTTGACCTGAGAGGATTTTGGCAGCATTTCCAGCAACCCCCGATGAATTTTCTTTGTTCTCTTCTCTCTACTGATGAAGGGCTAAGCCCAGAAACACGTGTCTAGAGATATTCAGCAATGTCTACACCAGCTTTGGTGAAAAACTACTCATAACTTTCAAGTAAGCGCTAACTGTTAACTGCATTTACCAGGATGCAAAGGGGCGAACTGTGCTGGGATGTGAGGCAGTGTGCTCCCAACCCCAATTCCTGTTTAAAAGCCTTCCTTGAACCAGTGAGCTGACTAGCTTTGGAGATGCACCTGTGTGCCTGTGAGTGGTACTTGACCAGAGAGGATTTTGGCAGCATTTCCAGCAACCCCCGATGAATTTTCTTTGTTCTCTACTCTCAACTAATGAAGGGCTAAACCCAGAAACACGTGTCTAGAGATATACAGCAATGTCTGCACTAACTTTGGTGAAAAACAACACGTAACTTTCAAGTAAGCGCTAACTGTGAACTGCATTTACCAGGATGCAAAGGGGCGAACTGTGCTGGGATGTGAGGCAGTGTGCTCCCAACCCCCATTCCTGTACTTAAAATGTAGTGCACCATGGCACAGGGTAGTTGGCAACAGTTGAATTTTTGTATGATGCTACTGATGTATTCTGCAGAAGTAGCGCCAGAATGTTGCCACTACTCCTGCGGAGTACATAGGGCCCATTATAGATAATGGTATGCCCCTTTTAAATGCCTGCTCTGAGCAGGCGTTAAATGTGCAGATAAAAATGGCACAAGGACATTTCTTAGATTTGCTTGTGCTATTTTTTGGCCTCTCCAGCCTGGCGCAGGCATAATGTGGCACAACGGTTTACAAAGTGGTGCAATGCATGCAGTGCGCCACTTTGTAAATATGACGCAGGTAAAATTCCACTTCAGGGCCACCTTAGCATCACAAAAATGACGTTATGACGGCACTAAGGTGGCACTAGGGGCTCTTAAATATGCCCTGCTCTTCCTATAGAAACTAGGTACTAACTATAACTACCTAGTGGCAACTAGGTCTTTATAGTTAGGACTCAGTTTCTATAGAAAAAGCTGGGTTTTTTTCTTGCCTATATCTGTGGCACCGCTTGACAATAATTTTCCTCAAAAATGTGACAGTCACAGGAGCTGCTGTTTTGGAAGTCTCAGGATGATCCATCAAATGGTTCCTGAGATAATGGGGTGGTCATAATTAGAGCGATTTCAATGTTAATTCCCATAGGAAATTTTGAACAGCTATTGTGTCAAAACCACTGGACAGAGTTACACCAAATTTGGCAGAAAGTTAACTCTTGGTCCAGAAAAGGCCCTTTATGTTGTTTGGTGTAAATCCATTTAGCAGTTTGAGAGGTAATAAAGAAAATCCTAAATTATATATTTAGGGACGCAAAGGATTCCCAACCCCTCACGATCTTGTGCAGAGATCTGATTGGCTCCTAACACTTCAACAAGGATGTGTAGGCAGCCATGTTGGGACTCAGCTTCAGCATGGCTGGGCCCTGGAGAATGGGGTCCTGAGGGCCGAGATTGGCCCTGTGGAGGGGGCAACATGGCCCTTCTACCCCCAAAAGAGAAAGCAATTAGGCCACAGACTGTGGGTTGGGTTCCCATGGACCCAGATCAGTCTACGGAGGGGAGCCGCTCGCCCTTTCCCCCAAAAATAAATTAGGCTAGGCATCAGGGGATGAGGTCCCCCCCAAAAAATATGCTTAGACAGGGCCCCTGGAGATCAGATCCCCAGGGCCGAGGTTGGCCTAGAGGGCCATGTAGCCCAAGCCACCCTAAAAAAAAAAAATGTACTCTGGGCCCCGGGGGATGCTAAATACCCTAGATATTAGATCACTCAAGACATCTTTGAGAACATTATTCATAATATCACTGTAACATTTGCAGTAGAATTATTGATCAGCTAAATGTGCATGGCAGTCACCACAGGGTAATTCTGGTTAGGGCCTAGTTTCTGTAGGAAAAGGTTTTTTTGACTTGTCTACATCTTTGGCACCAGTAGATGAATCTTCACAAAATTTTCCAAAACAATTTGATACTCACTTTAGCTGCTGTCTGAAAAGTTTTGGGCTGATCCATCACGGGGGCTGAGAAAAAGAGGTGGCCCAAAACATGTTTTCCCCATGTTCATTTCCATAGGGATTTTGAACACGACTACTGTCAGAACCTCTAGAGAGATTTACACCAAATTAGGCAGAAAGCTAGCTCTTGGCCCAGGATGCACTTTTTAGTGATTTGGTGTAAATCAATTCAGTAGTTTTCTAGTTATTAAATGAAAACCAAATTTGTATACATGGGAATCAGAGCTGGCAAGCTGCAACCTGTGAAAAATGTTGTGCCCGTCATTTTCTAAACTGGGACCATGTCGCGGTGGATGAGTTTTGAGGCTAAATAGCATAGAAGGGGTCAGGGTAGATGTACCCTGACCTCATGGGGCCATATCGGGGGTGTCTGAGGGAACCCTTGTGAGCTTTAAAATGCCTACGATCCATTTCTTTAACATGCATGGGGTCGCAACTCTGTTGTGATGCTCAGCATGGCCCCCAATGTAACACTATGACTCTGTTGCAAACCTTGCAGAAAAAATAATTTAAAAAAAGTATTTACACACCTAGTCACACACTAATGCACACACTCAGAGATCTACTCAAACACTCATGCACACACTTAGATTCTCATACACCCAGTCACAGACCCACTCAGGGTCTCACACACCCACTCACAGACCCACACAGACACTCACACACACACTCACATAGGCTCTCTCACACCCAGAGAAATACCTACTCTCACACTCATAAAGACACCCACCAACTCTCACACCCACTTAGACCCTCTCGCACTCAGACAGATGCTCTCACACCCAGAGACACCCTCTCACACCTATTCTCACACCCAAAGAGAGAGTCCCTGCAGCCAACCCACGGCATGGGGTTGGGTGACTACAGTGGTTGGCCACAGGGCCTTGCCACAGGGCACATGTGCAGCACAGGGTTGGGTAGTTCTAGGGGCTTGGCCACAGGCCAAAGCCATGAGCAGCATTGGTTGGATTAACATATAGTAATTAAAATTACTTTACATAGGAATTTGCTGAAAATAACAAAGGTTACAGGGACATTATAGTTAGAAAATAAAATTTAAAAAAAACCATAGAAATTCACTTAGTAAACTAAAGGCTACATGGTCTTTATAGTCAGGTTCTGAATTTACTTGCTCAAAACCACAGAAATTTAGTAGTTATAGTTAAAGTTATTTCAAGTAACTATGACTTGCGCTCTAAGCTAACTATAACATTCACCCTCGCCAAGCACTGCTAATTATCCCAGATATTACAGCACTTATGACAATTTTCATAACATCATTAAAAATATCAATGAAACATTAGCAGTCAGATTATTGAAGAAAAGACTGTTCATGGTGGGGGTGGGAGTTATAGTTACCTTAGGGCGTGAGTTCTAGTTACTTGCAATAACTGTATAACTGCTAAATTGCCATGGCCAGTAAATTCAGAACCTAACTATAACATCCCTGTAACCTTTGTTTTTTAAAGTGAATATGTATATATTTACCTTTAATAATTACCATGCGTGGTAAAAGCCTCTGCATGGTAGAGTTCTGCGTTGAAAAGGCATGTGCAGAAAAAACTGTGCATAGGATCTTTCCCAAAATACAGAACATTGAGCCCATATTCCTTTGGAGTGGGCAAGGGTTTCTCTCATAGTGTAGTGCAGATTTGGGTCCCTGTCCCAAAGAACGCCATCGAGGAGCACACATCCTTTTTAACAAAGGGACACAGGCAAAGACAATCTTTCATTTGAATCTGACCATATCCACATGTAAATGAGTGAATACTCTCTTTACCTTGCACATGCACCAAATATGACAAATTACAATGCTTTTAATTATACGATCTGCTAAAATATTAGCAACCCTATTTTGAATATGAAAGGACTCCTATAGCCTGAAAAGACAGCTCAAAGATACAATGCCCTTTTGGGTCTGTTTTTATGAAACCTGTAATTATCATCAATCAATCAATCACAGACATTTATAAAGCGCGCTACTTACCCGTTAGGGTTCCAAGGCACTGGGGGGAGGGGGGGGGAGGAGACTGCTACTGCTCGAAGAGCCAGGTCTTGAGGAGTCTTCTGAAGGCTAGTAGGTCCTGAGTCTGTCGGAGGTAGGTAGGGAGCGTGTTCCAGGTCTTGGCGGCGAGGTAGGTGAAGGATCTGCCGCCGGAGGTGGTTCGTTGGATGCGGGGGACGGTGGCGAGGGCGAGGCTTGTGGATTGCAGTTGGCGGGTCGGTGTGTAGAAGTTGAGTCTGTCATTGAGGTAGGAGGGGCCGGCGTTGTGGAGTGCTTTGTGTGCGTGGGTGAGGAGCTTGAAGGTGACCCTTTTGTCGACGGGAAGCCAGTGGAGCTCTTTGAGGTGGGGGGTGATGTGGCTGTGGCGGGGTGCGTTGGTGATGAGTCGGGCTGAGGCGTTTTGGATGCGTTGGAGTCGTTGGAGGTGTTTTGCTGGGATTCCTGCATAGAGTGCGTTGCCGTAGTCCAGTCTGCTGCTGACGAGGGCGTGGGTCACTGTCCTCCTGGTGTCGGTCGGGATCCATTTGTAGATCCTGCGGAGGGTGCGGAGGGTGTTGTAGCAGGAGGAGGTGACGGCGCTGACTTGTCTGTCCATGGAGAGTGCAGAGTCGAGGATGAATCCCAAGTTGTGGGCGTGGTCGGTGGGCGTCGGAGCCGTTCCAAGGGTGGTGGGCCACCACGAGACGTCCCAGGCGGAGGGGGATGTCCCGAGGATGAGGATTTCTGTCTTGTCGGTGTTGAGTTTCAGGCGGCTATTTCTCATCCAGTCGGCGACTGCTTTAATTCCTTCGTGGAGATTGGCTTTGGCGGTGGCAGGGTCGTTGGTGAGGGAGAGGATGAGCTGGGTGTCGTCGGCGTAGGCGATGATGTTGAGGTCGTAACGGCGGGCCACTTGTGCGAGGGGGGCCATGTAAATGTTGAACAGCGTTGGGCTCAGGGAGGAGCCCTGGGGGACGCCGCAGATGATGTTGTTGGCTTCTGAGCGGAAGGGTGGGAGGCGGACGGTCTGTGTTCTGCCGGAGAGGAAGGATGAGGTCCAGGCTAGGGCTTTTTCCTGGATGCCGGCTTCTTGGAGGCGTGATAGTAGGGTGCGGTGGCAGACCGTGTCGAAGGCCGCGGAGAGGTCTAGGAGGATGAGGGCGGAGGTCTCGCCGTGGTCGAGTTGGCGTCTGATGTCATCTGTGGCGGCGATGAGGGCGGTCTCGGTGCTGTGGTTGCGTCTAAATCCGGTGTGTGAGGGGTCGAGGACGTTGTTGTCTTCGATGTGGCGTGTCAGTTGAAGGTTGACGATCTTTTCTGCGACTTTTGCTGGGTAGGGGAGGATAGAGATGGGGCGGAAGTTCTTGAAGTCCTTGGGGTCGGCTTTGGGTTTCTTGAGAAAGGCGTTGATGTCTGCGTGCTTCCAGCTTTCCGGAAAGGTGCCTGTTTCGAAGGAGGCATTGATGATCTTGCAGAGTTGGGGCGCGATGATAGAGTCGGCTTTGTTGAAGATGTGGTGGGGGCAGGGGCAGTCAGTGATCTGGAGTGGATGGAGTTCATGATTTTGTGTGTTGCGTCGTCGTCGACGTTGGACCAGGCGGTGATGGGGTTGTCAGTGCTTGAGTTCGAGGTGGTGAAGGAGGTGGGCGTGGTCGGGGTGTTGAAGCTGCTGTGGATGTTGGCGATCTTGCTGTAAAAAAATGGCTACATATAAAAAAGTCACTTTATTAGTAGGTGATCACAGACATGATGGTCTGCTGACCTAGCAGGTCACTGTAAGGCTGATGGTCAGTAACTGCAGTGACTCACAGTGTGCAACATAACTCAATAATATACATGATTTAGGTTGCATTCCAACCCATTCCAAATTAGAATGTAATAAACTGCCTTATTTGTCCATAGGTCAGTTCATTAAGAGCCAGATATAATAAAATCGGAAACAATGATTTCCTAATTGCGATTTTCTCTGAATAGCAACTAGGAAATCGCTACTCCTAAAGTATGAAACTTTCCTTTTTAAATTTGTGATTTCTAGTGGGTTGTGAATTGACCTACCTCACAAATAATACCTGTGTCAGCAGACCACTATATGTGTGATTTCTTTAAATAAAGCAATTTTCATCTTCAAAAACAGCTCTTTCACCTTAAAGGAAAAAGGGATATGTTTAAACAATGGTTACACTGTCTTCTCTTCAACATTCACAAACATGAATGGTTCCTGTTGGAAATGGCCTTTTCTGCAGGATCATCCCCAGAGCTTTTCTCCTCCTTAGTTTCTGACCTTGCTTTTTGTTTGTTTTAGGATTCTGGGCACTTCACTACTGCTGACCAGTGCTGAAGTGCAGGTACTCTGGGGGTTATTCTAACTTTGGAGGAGTGTTAATCCGTCCCAAAAGTGACGGTAAAGTGACGGATATACCACCAGCCGTATTACGAGTTCCATAGGATATAATGGACTCGTAATACGGCTGGTGGTAAATCCGTCACTTTTCCGTCACTTTTGGGACGGATTAACACCTCCTCCAAAGTTAGAATAACCCCCTCTGTACTCTAAAACATGGTAACATTGGCTTATCCACAATTGACATTTAGTTAATTGGAAGTCCCTAGTAAAGTGTGCTATATGTCTGAAGGGCCTGTAACTTAAATGCTACTAGTGGGCCTGCAGCACTGATTGTGCCAATCACTACAGTAGCCCTTCAAACATGTGCCAGGCCTGCCAATGCAGAACTTGTGTGTGCAGTTTTAAACTGCCATTTCCGCCTGGCAAATGTACGCACTTGCCAGGCCCAAACCGTCCTTCTAAGTCACACCTAATGTAGGCCCTACTTAGCCCCAAGGGGAGGGTGCAGTGTATTTAAAAAGTTGGGCATGTACATTTAAGTTTAATATGTCCTGGTTGTGAAAAACTATTAAATCTGTGTTTTCACTACTGCAAGGCCTCACCCCCTCCAATCCTGCACTTCGGAAGTGAGTTCTGTAGCTAATACTTGCAAAACATCTGCACATTGCCATCAATAGCGAATCAGTAGCTGCCCAATGATAGCAGATTCACAGACTCAGCGGCATGATAACGATGCTCTGGTAGCCCGATCATGACACATGACATTCACTTCCATGGAGTCTGACAACAATGCAGTGCCCTGAGTGCAGTAAAAATATTGATGCATTCCTTGCATTGCTCCATCAATATAGCCAGCCTACCCTCCATTATGGTCCGCCTGGAATTTGGATTTGCACTGGTCCCTTGCGTCCTCATGTAATCGTTTGACCGCTCATGACTTCTAAGCATGTTTTCACATTTAATCTTTAAAAATTCACATCTTGATTTCTACTTATTGGATTTTTGTCATTTTGGTCTTGTTTTCTTGCTTTAATCACATAAATATTCTCTATTTCTCTACATTGGCGTGGAGTATTTTAGTTGTGTTTTCACTATGTTACTGCAATTGTGTTTGGCATAAATACTTTACACATTGCCTTTTAAGTTAGGCCTAGCTGCTCTGTGCCACGCTACCAGAGGGTGAGCACATGTTAATTTAGGGTATTTATCTGACTTACAATGGCTAGACATGTGGTCACTACTTTTACAGGGTGCAGACCTCTGCCTATTAGAAACCCAGTTTCTAACTTTAGTGATCAGCAGTGAGGAGAGGACTTGTATTTGTGCAGTGCCTTACAGTAATTATGGCCAGATTATGAGTATGACAGCCATAGGACCGCCTTACCCACAGTGGTAGTCCGACTATCACATCCTTGGAAGTCTGACTGCCAGATTTATGCTGGTGGTCGAACCTCCGCCATCACCAGGATCTTGGATCCTGACGTGTTGGCTGTGGGGAAAGCCGTGGTCAAGCACGGCGGTGCCTCTGAACACAACTTGCATTTCCACTGGCCTTTTTATGGTGGGGACACAGCCATGAAAAGGCTGGCAGAAAGGCAGAGATGGGGATACGGGGGTGCCTGCACAGCCCCCCCTGTCAGCACATTGGCAACAGTGCGCATTGTGACTGTGCAGGTGGCACAGTCAGTGCAACGGCATTGGACTTGGCTCTCCCTTACAGCTGCCGCCAATGCTGCTGAGCTGTCTCTGCCATCTGGCCCCAGGGGAACATCATAATATGGTGGTGGGAAGACCGCTGACTTAGCGGCATCCTCCTCTCCATCATACTGGTGGTCTGGCAGTTGGACAGCCAACTTCATAATTAGGCCCTCAGTGTTCAATGCTACTCACCTCTAGACCAATTCAAATCAGTTGTCTCTAATCCCCATTTGCATTTTTTTTCTGCTCTCTTCAACTGACATTTTTTTGTTTTTCAATTGTCCCTAATTGACATCTTTGAGTTTTACTCTAAATCGTGCCACTTGTTGGAGGGTCTGCCTCTGCACCTGCAAGGATGGAGTTTGAGCTGGCCAAGCTAGAGGACTACATTGTGGCCTGATCAAGGATTTCTGTAAGGGTTTTGGGCTACTTGCAAGCAGCAAAAAGGTAGAATTGCAAATGGCACTGATAGTCTATTCAGAAGCCCATGCTGAAAAGAATGAGCCCTCAGAGGAGACGGAGGAAGCGCTGGTAGGTAGGACAATTCGACCCAGTGCCTGGGAGGAATCCTTGGGCTGCTATCTGTGGGGGAGGTAAGCAACTTACTCCCAGGAATGAGGGCCCCTTCCAAGGCAGGGAGTAGTGTATCATCCTAGGAGGAAGAAGAGGACAGGCAGGAGGAGAGAAAAATAAAACTGGACCTGGCCAAATTGAAAAAAAATGGGTGGAGCCAACCACGGAGGAGAAAAAGAAGATGTTGGCTCAGGACTTGAGTCTGAGAGAGCTGGACATCAAGGCAGGTGGAGTCCAGGAGTGATGGTAGCAGTAACTATTTTGTGCCCTTTCGCAGGAAGGTCCACATACCCGAGGGACTAGTATCTGATTTTGTGGTGAGAGACAACATAGACAGATGGTTTGAGGCCTACAAAATTGCTATGGAAATGACCAAGGTCCCTGAAGCAGATTTGGGAGTTAGTTTGTACAGGCACATCCCTAGTGAAGGGAGGGATAATGTATTGGCCATGCCAGGGATTGACAAGGTGAGGTATTCATCAATGAAGGAGGCTGTATTTAGGAAATTTGGTCTGACCCCAGAGAAATATAGACAGAAATTTATGGATAGACAAATTATATCCCAATAGACCTGGGTAGATTGTGTGGAATCTTTTGGGAAGGAACTGGATGATTTGATGAGGGGCATTGAGGTAAATCATTATTAGGGGTTGTGCAATTTGTTTGCAACACATCACCTGTTCAGTCTTTGCTTTCCAGATTTGAGCCAACACCTTGTTGACAGCAAGCTAACTAACCCCAGAGAGCTTGCCAAGGAGGCAGATCACTGGATTAGCACCTGGGTCCAGAAGAAGGTCGTGATCCCAAGAATGGTGGTTCAGGTTCCCCCCAGCAGAGTGAGGCAGAGGTCAAGAGAGACCTAGGTAAGTCCCAGGGTAAGGGAGGAGGAAAGGGTTCCCATTTCTCTTCTGAGAAGAAGGAGGCATGTTCTGGTGAGCGGTGGCCCCGGGTGCCTCATTTCCAACTTGCTGCTTCAATTGTTCTAAGCTAGGAAACAAGCAGAGGGACTCTATCCAAAGAAACCACCCACCCACTTGTGGGAACTCCAAAGGAGTGGCCAATGTGGCCTTAGGTGTAAGTAGCCCCCAGGGGCAGGTCATAGGCCATGCTGTGATCTCCCTTATTTGGGAGATGGACTCAGAAGGTGAACTGGTGATCCCTGAGGGTGGGTGTCATCATCCCCACCAGATGAAAATGAATGGGGTCCCAGTCACTGCTCCGGGGGACACCGGGCTAGCCATACCATGATGGTGAAAAAGCTCATTTCCCCAGAGCAGCGAACCAGCCAGGTGTGTAGGGTGACAACAGCCCATTGGCAGGACTTTTTCTGCTCTATGGGCTTGGTATCCCTTGAGTTGTTTCTGACCTTGTTTTTTGGTTTTCAGGATTCTGGGCACTGCTAAAATGCAGGTGATCTGTACTCTAAAACATGGCAACATTGGTTATCTCCCCAACCCATCCCTTGAGTGGAGTGGGGAGGTGACCCAGAGAAAGGTCATTGTTAGTCCAGAGATGCCATAGACTGCCTTCTGGGAAATGGGATGCCACCAGTGTCAGGGGAACTGGTTGGGGTGGCTGCCACAATTGCCCTAAAGGTTCAGTTGTCTGGGGGTACCACGCCAAAGGGGATCATATAGGACCCCAGATGAAGGAGCAGGGTGAGGGAGAGCCCTCCCTGTTTTCTGTTCATCCATAGGGCACAGACCCTAGGCTGGGTGTCTAGGTTCAAGATACCACCCCTGCACTGTTGAGATGTAGAGTGGAAGAATGGTGCAAGCACCTGGGGACACTGCCCACCCATCTCTGATAAACCACAGAGGTGAGAGACTCCTGAAAGACCTGGGACCTGGATGTTGACACTGACAGCTGCCACTGGTCTCTGATGGGTGTTGATCTATGGACAGAGTTTTCCCAGGGTTGGGGACAGAAGTCAGACCCAGGGGGTGCAATGGGTCACATCACTTTGTTGGCCATGGCAGTACTATCTGCCTAAAGGGAACCCATCTGTGAGCAAGTTAAAGTTAGGTGCTACACAGACAGGGTCCACAGATGTGGAAAAGGGCTCCCCCTCATTCAGTTCCTTGGCTCAGGAGAATATAGACAAAGGAATCCAGCTGGGTTCAGAAAGGCATAGAATTGACAAGTGCTCCTGTAGTAGTGGGCCATTGGCCATGTTCTATCGCCCTAAACAGGGAATCGTATCAAGGTATTAATTAATATACCGTGGCTTTAGGCTGGAGGAGGATTGTGCTGGAAATGGCCCTTTCTGCAGGGTCATCCCAGACTTTTGGTTTCCTCAGTTTCTGCCCTTGTTTTTTTGGTTTTCAGGTTTCAGGGCACTGCGAAAATGCAGGCGCTCTGTACTCTAAAGCATGGCAACTTTGACTCATTCACAATTGGTATATTTAATTTACTTGTAAGCCCTAGTAAAATGTAATAAATGTTCCCAGGGCCTGTTAATACTATACTACTAGGCGGCATTCAGCACTCATTGTGCCACCCACTAAAGTAGCCCTTCAAATATGTCCCAGGCCTGCTACTGCACTGCCTATGTATTCAGTTTTAAACTGCCATTTCAACCTGCCATCTGTACCCACTTGTCAGGCCCAACCCTTCCTTTTTATTACATGTAACTCATCACTGTGGTATGCCCTAGTTAGCCCTAAGGGCAGGGGGCAGTGTATTTAAAACAAGTCCATATAGTGAAAAACTATTAACTTCATTTTTCACTACTGCAAGGACTATCTCTTCCATAGGTTATCTTTGGGGATACCTTGAAGCAGCTCTTAAGCGTAACGTCCAATTGGGAAAAGATAGAACTTTGGAGTTTGGTGTCTCTGGACTCACAATTTAAAACCACAACTTATAGTGAAGTCCTATTTTAAATTGTAAGTCTGAAAATGGCACTTTATTCTGTGCTTCTGCCTGTCTCTGAATACACATCTGGGAAGGGGGGCAGCTGGGCAATGTGCAGTCCCCCTAGACAGTCACACAAAATGGCAGCTTAGGTGTGACTTAAAGGGCCTTAATGGGCCATAAACTGGCTTGATGGGTGGAGCTTAGCACTGCCTCACCTACACCTGAATAGGGCTGTGCCTCTCTCCACACAAATGGATGCATAGCCCCCTATAGATTGCCTGCAGCCAGGGAAGGAAGGACAGGGACCTAGTGATCTTCAAAGGCCTCTTTGAAGTCTCCTGCACATCAAAGGCACATTTGTATATAAGAACTGGACCCCAAACCCTACTATGAGGAAGTGCCTCTTTTGCCATGGTTAGCCCCCCACATTTAGCCTGGTATTTGATGTTGTTTCAAAGTTGTAAGGGGCCAAGACCCCGGCGAAACAGGTTCTCAGGGTCAGATCTCTTTTCCAAACCTGTTGTGATGCATTGGCACAGTTGCCAACACCCTGCCAATATAGGTCTCTAGTAAATAGCACTTAGGTACTCAGGGAGTGGGGTACTAAGGGTAGGACCCTGAGGGCAGCAGCACAGATTGTGCCACCCTCAAGGATCCTGCATCCAAGTCCACACAGCACTGCCATTGCGGGCTGAGTTCCCTGGTGTAATCCTAAAATGCAAATATGACATAGCATACAGCCTGTGTGACCTGTTCACTACACCCTGCATGCAATATAGGTAACCCACTACTCTGGCAGCCCTTCAAGCCCTAAGGCAGAGTACACTATAAGGCTGGTGTGGTCATAGGTGCATGAGCAATATGCCCCTACTGTGTCATTTATAAGCCTGGGACATAGTAACTGTACAGAGCAGCCATTTCAAATGCATGTGCTGGCCTCTGGTCAGTACAAATTTCACAGCTACATGATGGCCACTCTGAACCCTGGGTTGTTCGGTATCAAACAACTCAGAACAATAAATTAAACTGGTACCAGTACTGGATTTATGCAAAATGTACCCCGGGGCAGAGGTGACCCCTGCAAAGTTAACTAACCCTAGCATGGTTGCTGGCCGGTCCTAACCAGCCTGCCACCACCAGAAAAGATTATGGATCACTGTGGTGAGGGCGTTTGCTCTCTAGAACCAGAAAACAAAGCCATCGCTGGACAGAAGTGTTACACCTCCTCTCCCTGGAATGTGCATAACCCTGCTGCAGGACTCGACAATCGCCGCTGAGGGGTTGACTGGACAGCAGACGGATTCTAAGAAACCCAAGAGGACCTCCAACCTTCTAAAAATTCCCAAGAACCTCCCTCAAAGATAAAGACATCACTCTCTGTAACCAAGAAGCAAGAATCAGTGAACTCCAGTTCACTGTCTGGCTACTGACCAAGGTACTGGACATAGAAGCTGGCCTAAATTTTACCCGACATACTAGGAGGACAAACCTTGCAAAGGTTCCAGGTTTGGTGGCATAGGAACCTCCACTGGCTGAACCATGCAATAGCCAGTTGCACTGGACTCCCAATGTTGGACATGCAGAAGGAAAGTCCAGTCCGGACTCTCCGAGGACCAAAAGCAATTACCAGTCAAGGGGCTTCAGGGCACCCAGAGTACCCCTGATGACCTGCAATCCACCCTCCAAGTGACCTGCCTCCTGGTGCCAAATGCTCCTTTCTGCACAGTTCTTGGCTGACCTAAATGCTCTGCACCTGGCCTCCCTGGCCCCTGCACCCGAGAACCAGCATTATTCTAAGGGTCCCCCACCCCTTGCTATATCTACAACCCAAGGCTACCCACCGGATTGACCTTGAAGTCCGCCTGTGCCATGCATTTCCAAGTGGTCCCCCTCACCTGTCCTGCACCAGCTCCAAGACTTTCAGCAGCTGCTCCCTTTCAAACTGGGAACCACCAGACCTTCTCTGGCTGGCCCACAGGACATCTCAATGACCTCCAAAAAACAGAAGGAAACATTGGTAAACACATTGCCTGGTTTTATATGCATTTTGAATTTTTTCTCTTATTGATTCCTATGGTGGGTAATTACGCACAAAAAGACTATTTCTTGTGAACTTTGAAACATCATAACTTAAAAAGTACATACCCGATTATAAAGATTTTGGTCTTAAAAATGTTATAAAAATCTGAAGTATTTTTGTAAATTGGTCTTGAGTTATTATTTTGAGTGTGTGTCCACATTTATTGATACTGTGAATACAACAAATGCTTAGCACCACTCCAAAATTGGCCTAACTGCTCGACCAAGCTACCACAAAAATTAGAGCATTAAGTGGTCTTGTTTTCATGTCTGTGGGGTTGCTCAGACTATCTACACAACACACGTCATTTCATAATGCTATTTAGAGAGGAAGCTTACTACACCCACCAAATCACATCTCTACTGGAATCAAGGACACTCTGCCTGGAAGAAGGACTATTGTGCTGCCAAGAGGAATTGCCACTCTGCAACTGCATTGCTGTGTTGTCCTGCTGCTCGGTGTGCATAGGAGGGGCTGCTACTTTGGTATTTGTTTTGTTGTGTTGGCCTGCTGCCTGTTGCTTCTTGCCTGCAGTGAGAAGGACTGGACTTGATCTCTACACTCTTGAACCCAAGAATCTCCAAGTGCGCCCAACAACAGCGGATTCACAGTCTGCGAGGCCCATTGACAATGCATCACATTAACTTCCACGCAGCCCTGAACGTGGTAAAAATACGGACACATCATGTCCTAGCTGTTGACACATTGCTCCATCAAAGGTACTGTTTAAGCAGACCATGCATGGTTTCTGTAGCTGGCCACCCTCAAACACAGACATCCTGGATTTTGAATTTGCACCAGTCCCTCACGACCTCAAGTACCCTTTTGACCGCTAGTGCCTTTCAAGCACCCTTTTCACATTTAGGGCCTGATTTCTCTTTCGGCGGGTGGGTAACTGCATCACAACAGTGACCGATATCCCATCCTCCAAAATATTAGTCCCACAGGCAATAATTGGATTTATATTTCTGCAGACAGGATATCTGTCACCATTGTGACAGAGTAACCTGTCCACTGAAATCTAAATCAGGCCCTTAATTTTTAAAAATTCATATCTCAACTTCTGCTGATTAGATTTCTGTCATTGTGGTGTTGTTGTAACCAGACAAATATACTTGAGTTCTCTTAACTATTACTGAGATTAAGTGTTGCACAAGTACTTTACACATTGCCTCTTAAGTTAAGCCTGACTGCTCTGTGCCAAGGTACCAGAGGGTGAGCACAGGTTAATTTATGGTGTGTATATGACTTACCCTGACTAGGACTGTGGTCCCTACTTGGACAGGGTACATACCTGCTTAAGACCCAATTTTTAACAGGTCCCTTGGGGACCCTTCCCTGTTTGTGAATTGCTTACCATCTCCTTTGAGGATGTGGAAAACGTTTAATGATATGCAGCCATAATTCTGTCACAAAACATTGATACATAACATCCCATTTGGTTATTTGAAATGGACTCCCTTAAAATGCCACTTCCAAATACCAAAGCAGTATTAGCTTGCAAACACAAATCGTGATTCAGTAACTTGTTACACATTCGCAACTTGGGTTTGGTTCATCAAAAAAAGCTTTTTTTCACACACAAATGACACAATTGGCAGAAACAGGCAATTTGCAGTTGTAAAAAGGCTTCGTTCTCCTGGCCCTCAATTATTTAATGGTTGCAAAAACACTGTTTGCAAACTGTGACCAGATTTCTATGATTAGATCTTTGTGCAGCTGGCCCTTAATATTGCACTTAGTAAGTTTTTTTTTGTCTCTATTATATGTGGTTAAACTATAGAGAGGTGGGCACTTATTGGGTACCAACTGAAAGAGAGTGTCTGGTAGTATCTAGAGTGTCAAAGAGCAGAATGTTCTACTTTCCCTAACTAAATGCATAACGATTTCTTTCTAATTAACAGCCTTCAAGAAGAGTTTTGAAATGAGCTCATGTTGTTTTGAAACCTCGGGTCCACTTTAGCGTGCTTAGCGTCATTATTTTTACGCTAAGGTGCGGTAATGTGGCCTTTTCACCAAGCCATATTTACAAAGTGGTACAATGCATGCATTGCATCACTTTGTAATCTTTTGAACCACATTATGCATGCTTAATGTATACAAAGGGGAGTTCCAGAGCAAGGAAGCCCGCAAAAATGTTGCAATTAAATCTGTAAGATTTAATGGTGCCATTTTTAGTGTCATTTTTAACGCCGGCTGAAACAGGCGTTAAACTAATGTAGCCATTGTAATCAATGGGCCTCTTTGCACTTTGCTCCACTAGCGCTAGTGAAGCAAAGTGCCACAATAGCGTAAAAAATGTTGACGCTATTGTTCCTAATACCTGCATGGTGTGCCATATCATAAATAAGGCGCACACATGGTGGCATTAGCGGGGCACAGGAGGGCGCAAGAAAAGTGGCACTGCATTGAATGCAGCTCCACTTTTCTTAAATTCGGCCTTTCGTACATCTGGAAACCACAGAAGAAAGCTAACTTTAAATATCAACTCATACATATCAAATAGCAGTTCTTTTATTTCTAATATTGAATGCTACATTGGATCGCATCAAAATACTGTTGGAAATATAAAAAATAAAATACTAAGAAGAAACAAAGAAGCTTGCGGTATTTCCTTCACAGATGGAAAAGGAAATTACTTTTGCATCTACGCACAATTCAAATCAGCTCATATACCCTGTTCTTAGGTCTCATTACGTGTGGTTTAGTTAGCTGAGAAAAGACATCCTCAAAGCTAGACATCAATGTCTTTAAAGCTTCTCCAGGGATGGAAAAGACTTTCTCTCTTCAAGCCACTTAATTCTGTGTCTCCAAATTAATATTTTATTATTCCTTGGAGCCAGTGACATGGGCAGCATGGTTTTAAGATGTACAACAACCGCTATACATACAAAATATTAAATTAGCTTTTCAAAAATCCATCGAGAGAAGGTGCTGAAACTAAATATTTTATTACATAACAAAAGTAATTAACTGTGGAAGAGAGGTTGAATCTTTTGATAGCTATTCCTCTCTGAGAGGCGATTTTTGCACAAATGAAATAACAGAATCTCAGTCCTAGAGACATCAATTACATTATTTTCATCCTAAAGCATGTCATATTTAAATGTGTTGTTTGAGTCCCCAGGTCAAACGTAGACGGTTTCTAGCCCATAAACCGCGTCACACCTCTATTTTCTCTTGATGAGAACGTGCAATTTGATTTTGTTTTTAAATCAGTTTTGTTATTTTTATATGAAGCTCTTTTTGAGTTAGCTTGTTGCACACTTTATGGTTTTTAACGCGTTCATTAATCTTAGAAAATGATTTCGGGAACCCTGGCATCAGATTGTGATTAAGTAGTTAAGCACAGCGGGAAGCAAATATTTGTATTTGTGTGTGAATATAGGGAACACATCACAGACATTTTTACCAGATCTGGATGTTTCTACCTGTAATGCCCTCTGACATAAAAGAACAGCTATTATGACACATAGAAAACAAAAATAGATGAACTTCTAGCTGCTGTGACATAGGACATTGGTAAGAGACTGAGGAGATGTGGTGTTGGAAAATGGGTTATTGGTAAGGGCAGGTAGGCACCTACACCTAGCAACAAGCCACTAACCTCCACCTAGGTACAGTTAGGTCTCAGTAAATTAATCCCAGCTCAACCCTTGGTAGCTTGGCATTGAGCGTCAAGGCTTAACTTGGGAGACAAAGTGTAAAGCATTCAAATATCACAAAACAGTAATCAAATAAAACACAGGAAACAGTTTAAAAATCCAAAACCAATTTATAAAAATAGTTTATATTTTTATCTTTAAAATGACACCAAAACGAATAAAATCGGATAAAGGGAACCGGAGATATGAATTTTTAAAGAATTATTACTTTTCTAGCGCTTAGAAATAAAAAGCGCCAATCGGGTCATCTGGTTGCACCTCGACAGGGGCAAAGTCAAACTTTCAGGCCGACCGCGATGGAGCCCTGCTCGGCTACAGGTCGCGGGAGGCCTCGGTTAAAAAGTTACCTTCTGATTTAGTCTTTATTTTGAAGATTTTTCTTCAGCGGGACGAACCTGCCAGTCGAATCCGACCTCCTGGAGCCCTTGTCCGGATACGCGATGCTGGATTCCTCGGTGGAGATTTTTACCTTCGGACTTAGTCGTTTTTTCGAGGTGAAAATCCTTCGACCGGGGTAAACCTGGATCTTGATCCGACGTCCGTGGAGCCCTTCTCGGATACGATGGCTGGGAGGTCCCGGTCAACTTTTTACCTTCGGACTTAGGTGGTCATTCTGACCCTGGCGGTCTTTGACCGCCAGGGCGGAGGACCGCGGGAGCACCGCCGACAGGCCGGCGGTGCTCCAATGGGGATTCCGACCGCGGCGGTAAAGCCGCGGTCGGACCGGCACCACTGGCGGGGTCCCGCCAGTGTACCGCGGCCCCATTGAATCCTCCGCGGCGGCGCAGCTTGCTGCACCGCCGCGGGGATTCCGACCCCCCCTACCGCCATCCAGATCCCGGCGGTCGGACCGCCGAGATCCGGATGGCGGTAGGGGGGGACGCGGGGCCCCTGGGGGCCCCTGCAGTGCCCATGCCACTGGCATGGGCATTGCAGGGGCCCCCGTAAGAGGGCCCCTACATGTATTTCACTGTCTGCTGCGCAGACAGTGAAATACGCGACGGGTGCAACTGCACCCGTCGCACAGCTTCCACTCCGCCGGCTCGATTCCGAGCCGGCTTCATCGTGGAAGCCTCTTTCCCGCTGGGCTGGCTGGCGGTCTGAAGGCGACAGCCCGCCAGCCCAGCGGGAAAGTCAGAATTACCGCCGCGGTCTTTCGACCGCGGAACGGTAACCTGACGGCGGGACTTTGGCGGGCGGCCTCCGCCGCCCGCCAAGGTCAGAATGAGGGCCTTAGTCTCTTTTTCGGAGATTTTTCTTTACCGGGACGAACCACCAAATCAGGCCGGGTCGCGGTTGAGGCAAGCCGGCTAGAATTTCCGCGGCGGGTCGGTCCCTCTATGGAGCTTTTTTTCAAAAATTCTAAAATCTTCTCCAAACTTCTGGGGCTTCACCCAGATGTCCTTTTAAGGTTCTTTTGGGGTCCACAGCTCACCCCAAGGGTCCAGAAGTTCTGTGATGGTCCTTGGGGGGTGCGGAATTCAACTCCCAGAATGCACCTGGCACAAACTCTTTTTTGGCCACTGGACAGTGGTCAGCTGGTCGCTTTCTTCAGGAGTTGGTGCAGGGGACTCTGGATAGCAATTTTTCACCTGTAGCAAACAGGGAGTCCCTCCTTGAACCAGTTGAAGCCAGGCAAAGTCCTTCTTGTGGTGAAGCCCAAGTGTGCAGCTGATGCAGTCCTTCTGAGTGCAGGTTCCAGGTGCAGGCCAGGGGTCCAGCAGGGCAGTCCTTCTTCTTCTTTAGTTCCTTTCTTGTTGAATTCTGGAGGGGATCTGAGGTGTGGGGGCAGGTCTGCCAGTTTTATCCTTGCTCCTGGGTGAAAAGCAGTGGGGCCCTGGTTCTCCAATCAGGGACAGGGTCGTCCCCCTGTGATGACCACTTCCTGGGAAGTGTGGCAAAAATCCATCCCAGAAGGCAACAGTCTCTAAAAATCCAACAGGGATGAATCTGATTTTTGGAGGTTACATCTGGCTGAGCCCACCCACTGGTGTGGCTAAAAATCATAAACACACCCCTCTCCTGCCCTCTCCTAATCTAATCAAGGGGGCACCTAATTGTCTGGGGTTGCAGGATGTGGGGGTGTTGCTGGGTGCTGCAAATGTCCTTCTCTGCCTTTGAAGACCAGTTTGGCAGCCCTCCCCCTTCCTGCCTCACCATCTGCTGAGGGGAGATTCTCTCCCCCAAGCACATTCCTTTGTGTGAAGCCAGGCCACTTCACACCTCATCAAGGCAGCCTGGCAGAAGCTGCTACAGGCTGGCCAATCAGAGCACAGCAGCAAAAACAATGCAGAGCTGAAATTGGCAACTTTTTAGGTAAAGTCTAAACTTTTTACCTGAACAAGTTATATTAAATCCAACAACTGGAAGTTGTGGGATTTATTACAACAATTAATTTGATACCAAATTCTTGGTATGTAACATTTAAGGAGACTTTAAAATTTAAAATAAAGCCTGCCCATTCTAGCCTATGAAGGCCATTTACTTCAATGAGGGAAAAACAAATTTGGCTGTTTTTACCTCACCAGGGCTTATAAATCTATTTTGATAAAGTCCCTGCTTATAGTTACATGGCACCCAGCCCTAGGGGCACATAGGGCACACCATAGGGGTGACTTATATGTAAAAATAAGGTAGTTTAAGACTTTGGAAGTACCTTTAATTCCAAAGTCGAATTTGCATATAACTTTAATTTAAAAGCAACCAGCAAGGCAGGCTTGCTTTTAAAATGACACTGGGCACCTCAGCAGTGCACCTAGGTGTGCACCACCTATGCTGTGGTCCCTAAACCTACATGCCCTACCATATACTAGGGACTTATAGGTAGGTTATCTTAGCCAATTATAATTAGCCTAATTTGCATATCCATTTTACACAGAGCACAGGCCCTGGGACTGGTTAGCAGTACCCAGGGCACCATCAAAGTCAGGAAAACACCAGCAAAAAGAGGAAAATAGGGGCAAAAAGTTATGGGGCCTCTGCAATCAGCCCTGTTTTCTCACACAACCCCCCCCCCCCTGCCCACATGCCCAGGAGACTCAGCCCAACCCTGGGAGAGTCTTCCTGGCTTGTTAGGCGAGGAAGACAGTGAAGAAAACTGGCTGTCCCTTTGCAGGGCCTACTCTGCCTTATATCCTCCTGTCAGGGTCACTCCCTATGGGTAGTGAAGCCATCCCAACAGTAAAAGGACCCAACTCAAACTGAAACTTTCCTCTAGGGGGGTCTTCCTCCTTTCTCTCTGCCAACTTGGGTAGTGAGGGGCCCACCTCCCCTACTCCAAACTTTGCTAGGGCAACACCTAGCTTACCCAAAGAGGTCACCCAACACTTGAGCAACCCCACCATGACCATTAGGGTCAGGGGGCCTACTTTGCTATTGGCCCTGGGGTCTGCCTCCCAGGCCAAGTACATTGCTGCCAGGAAGGCTAGCACCCAGCAGAGGCCGCTGACAGCTGTCAGTACCCAGAACCACACCCTAAGCTCTCCACTGACAGGTGGCTGAGCTGCTTTAGGGGCTTCTTTGGGGTCCTGGCACCCCTCTTTCTGTCTAGAGTGGGGGGCTACCACCTCCTGTGGCAGACACCCTCCTTCCACTCTCCCTTCTGTCAGTGCAGGGGCAACACCTTGCATCTGGACAGCTGCCTGACTACTCAGGACTTTCTTGGGGTCAGGTGAGGCCTCACCAGTGCCAACTCTGGGCTCCCCCCTTACTGGGGCAGAAGGCCCTTGGCTCCCTGGAACTCTCTTTAAGAGTGGCCTACCTTTCCTTTTCTTCTTTCCTTTTCTTGGGGACCCCTGTCTCCTAACTGTAGGGACTGACTCCCCAGGACTTTGGGTTGGGGGGGCGCCCTGGGCGACCACCCCATCTGTGACCAGACTCACCTCTGGGAGGTCATTGCCCAGGATACAATCTAGGGGAAGGTCAGCACTGACTACCACCCTAATCCAGTCAAGGATACCCTCCCTCTCTAGGGGCACTATGGCTACAGGTTTGGAGGTGACCTCCCCTGTGGCTATCCTGACTTTCTTTGTCTTTCCTGGGACATACATGTCTGGGGTCACTAACCGGTCACTCACTATAGTGTGACTGGCACAGGTGTCTCTCAGGCCAGTGGTAGGGATCCCATTCACTTGAATGTGGTGGAAGTGCCTACTCCCACCCTCAGGGATCACCAGCTTACCATCTGGCCCTGTCTCCCAGCTCAATGCTAGGAGGACTTCATCATCTGAGGAATCCTCCTCTATGGCTACACTGGACAGCCCAGTGCTAACCACCTTCTTTAGACAGGCTGCATCTCCTCTGAAGTGACCTGTCTGCTGACAGTCAAAGCAAGCCCTACTGTCCAAGAGCTTTTTTAACCCTGGGTCTAACTGTCTCTGCTGGTCAGAGTGGGATTTACTCTCCTCCTTCTTAGGGTTCTGGGGTACAGAGGGAGTCTCTGTGGTGGGCTTACCACCTCCCTCCTTAGGTTTTTGGGGACCTGTCCCCCCCTTCTTGGAGTCTCCCCCCTGGGACTTGACAACCACCTTGGTTCTCAACCACTCATCAGCTGCCTCCCCTAGCTCTCTAGGGTTGGTCTGCTTAGAGTCCACTAGATGCTGGCGTAACCTTTCTTGGGTACAATTGGTCAAGATGTGCTCTCTCATGATCAGATTGTATAACCCCTCATAAGTATCTACTTTGTTACCAATAATCCAGCCCTCTAGTGCCTTTAGTGAAATGTCCACAAAGTCAACCCAAGACTGGGTACTGACCTTCTGGGTGTCCCTGAACTTCATTCTATATTGCTCTGGGGTCAGACCAAACTTCTTGGCTAAGCACCTCTTCATACTAGGGTATGAATCTGCCTCCTCCCCCCTTAAGGTCAGAAGCCTATCCCTCCCTGAGTTGGGGACCAACTCCCACAAAAGGGAACCCCGGTATTGAGGCCTAACCCTTCTCATTTGGAGTGCCCTCTCAAAGGCCCCCAGCCACTTATCTATGTCATCCCCCTCTACATAAGCAGGAACCACCCCCTTGGGTAATCTGGGGCAAACTCCCCCACCCATGGACACCTCAGCTTCTTTATCGCTGCCTCCATCTCTTTTCTCTTTGTATGCCCACTTTTTCTTTTCTAGGGCCAGCTTCTCTGCTTCCAAAGCTATGTATGCTAGCTGGGCCTCCAGCTCTCTTTCTCTGATGGATGGGTTCTCTCCTCCTGAAAGGACCCCCTTCCCACCACTAGCTTTGGATCTGCCCCTAGTGACTGTATTTACTGAGGACCGTTCTTCCTCATCCTCACTTGGGCTCAGATGCCTTCCCTCCCCTGAGTGGTTAGAGCTTACATCCTCCCTTCTTTCTCCCTTCTCTGGAGCTTCTTCTGACTCTACCTCTTGGGCCTCAGCCCATGCTGTCAGGGATGTGATCAGGATTTGCTTCCTGAGATCAGTGGTTGCAGGCAACCCTCTTTCAATACACAACCCCCTAAGCTGGACTACTGTCAGTGTGGGTAGGCTAGCCAGATCAAGCTCCATGGTTCCCTAGTTTTGTGTCAACAAAAACTTTTTGCAAAAATTGGAAACAAGAATTTAGAAAAATTACAAAAATTCAATAATTGAAATTAATCCAAATTAAAAATTAAAAACAATTTTTGCACTAGGGCAATTTAAAGGATTTTTAATTTGTTTTACCTAAAACTGTAACGTGATATTGAACACAAGTACAGGATCCCGTCGCTGCTTCCAATTATGTTGGAAAATGGGTTATTGGTAAGGGCAGGTAGGTACCTACACCTAGCAACAAGCCACTAACCTCCACCTAGGTACAGTTAGGTCTCAGTAAATTAATCCCAGCTCAACCCTTGGTAGCTTGGCATCGAGCGTCAAGGCTTAACTTAGGAGACAAAGTGTAAAGCATTCAAATATCACAAAACAGTAATCAAATAAAACACAGGAAACAGTTTAAAAATCCAAAACCAATTTATAAAAATAGTTTATATTTTTATCTTTAAAATGACACCAAAACGAATAAAATCGGATAAAGGGAACCGGAGATATGAATTTTTAAAGAATTATTACTTTTCTAGCGCTTAGAAATAAAAAGCGCCAATCGGGTCATCTGGTTGCACCTCGACCGGGGCAAAGTCAAACTTTCAGGCCGACCGCGATGGAGCCCTGCTCGGCTACAGGTCGCGGGAGGCCTCGGTTAAAAAGTTACCTTCTGACTTAGTCTTTATTTTGAAGATTTTTCTTCAGCGGGACGAACCTGCCAGTCGAATCCGACCTCCTGGAGCCCTTGTCCGGATACGCGATGCTGGATTCCTCGGTGGAGATTTTTACCTTCGGACTTAGTCGTTTTTTCGAGGTGAAAATCCTTCGACCGGGGTAAACCTGGATCTTGATCCGACGTCCGTGGAGCCCTTCTCGGATACGATGGCTGGGAGGTCCCGGTCAACTTTTTACCTTCGGACTTAGGCCCTCATTCTGACCCTGGCGGTCGGTGATAAAGCGGCGGCCAAGCCGCCAACAGGCCGGCGGTCTAAAATATGCAATTCTGACCCTGGCGGGAACCGCCAACACAGCCCGCCAACTTAACACTCCGACCGCCACAGCGGTACAAACAAACAGCGCGGCGGTTCCCGCCAACAGCCCGGCGGCAGACAAAGTACCGCCCACCCTATTACGACCCACCAATATGCCACCTTTTCCGGGGCGGGAGCACCGCCGATAAGAACACGGCGGAAACAGACTACGAACGGGAAAACGCTCACCTCTACGCACTCCACGCGAGATTCCGGCAGTATGGAGCCAGAGTTACAGGTCAACCCCGCACTCCTATTCCTCCTCATATACCAGAAGCACGCCCGGCGGCGCGGAAGACATCGGTGAGTACTGCACCTACGACACAGGGGAGGGAAAAGATTACCGGCACACACCCACCCACCCACACCCACTACAACACACACATCAATGCATTCCCACAGATCACTGTCACAACCCACAAACCACCCCCCTCCGAAATAATGCAAAGACCAAAAGAAGAGATCATAAACGGGCAGATATATTGAAATATGTACGCCATTAATCCCAAAAAATAAATAAACTATGTACAAAATATATACAGCTACTAAATGTAGTCCAACCACTGTCCGTGGATCACAGGGGTCCTGTGCAAAGGGGCAAGGCCCAGTCCCACGACAAGAACTCCACGGAGAGAACACTGCAGGGGCATCAGAAAGAAAATAGGACAGGCACCTCAGGGGGAAGGGAAGGGGGGGCACCTCAGCCACTTGAGTACACGACGCCAGATCCACGAGGGGACTCCATGACCACTGGCCCATCCTGGGGAGAGCAAAGCCACAGTCCATACAGTCCATACAGTGGGTGGCCTGCCCACTGGGCCATCCTGGGGAGAGCAAAGCCACAGTCCATACAGTCCATACAGTGGGTGGCCTGCCCACTGGGCCATCCTGGGGAGAGCAAAGCCACAGACCAAACAGTCCATACAGTGGGTGGCCTGCCCACTGGGCCATCCTGGGGAGAGCAAAGCCACAGTCCATACAGTCCATACAGTGGGTGGCCTGCCCACTGGGCCATCCTGGGGAGAGCAAAGCCACAGTCCATACAGTCCATACAGTGGGTGGCCTGCCCACTGGGCCATCCTGGGGAGAGCAAAGCCACAGTCCAAACAGTCCATACAGTGGGTGGCCTGCCCACTGGGCCATCCTGGGGAGAGCAAAGCCACAGTCCATACAGTCCATACAGTGGGTGGCCTGCCCACTGGGCCATCCTGGGGAGAGCAAAGCCACAGTCCAAACAGTCCATACAGTGGGTGGCCTGCCCACTGGGCCATCCTGGGGAGAGCAAAGCCACAGTCCATACAGTCCATAACAGACCCCACTGCCACTGGAGGAGGCAAGTTGGCCAGAGGACATCCTGCAGCCCTGCCCGAGATAGATCCTGCCCTGCCACGTCTGCCAAAGGGCCAGCGGTTCTTGCCCTGAAGGGCCCAGTTCAGCGGTTCTTGAGACGGCGGGGCCCAGTTCAGCGGTTCTTGAGACGGCGGGGCCCAGTTCAGCGGTTCTTGCCTTGAAGGGCCCAGTTCAGCGGTTCTTGCCTTGAAGGGCCCAGTTCAGCGGTTCTTGAGACGGCGGGGCCCAGTTCAGCAGTTCTTGAGACGGCGGGGCCCAGTTCAGCGGTTCTTGCCTTGAAGGGCCCAGTTCAGCGGTTCTTGCCTTGAAGGGCCCAGTTCAGCGGTTCTTGAGACGGCGGGGCCCAGTTCAGCGGTTCTTGCCTTGAAGGGCCCAGTTCAGCGGTTCTTGAGACGGCGGGGCCCAGTTCAGCGGTTCTTGCCTTGAAGGGCCCAGTTCAGCGGTTCTTGCCTTGAAGGGCCCAGTTCAGCGGTTCTTGAGACGGCGGGGCCCAGTTCAGCGGTTCTTGCCTTGAAGGGCCCAGTTCAGCGGTTCTTGCCTTGAAGGGCCCAGTTCAGCGGTTCTTGAGACGGCGGGGCCCAGTTCAGCGGTTCTTGAGACGGCGGGCCCAGTTCAGCGGTTCTTGCCTTGAAGGGCCCAGTTCAGCGGTTCTTGCCTTGAAGGGCCCAGTTCAGCGGTTCTTGAGACGGCGGGGCCCAGTTCAGCGGTTCTTGCCTTGAAGGGCCCAGTTCAGCGGTTCTTGCCTTGAAGGGCCCAGTTCAGCGGTTCTTGAGACGGCGGACGGTCTATGGCCAACTGCTAAATGCCTGGTGGTGCCCTCCTGGGCAGCGGGGATGGTGCTCCTTCACTGCCCACCTGGGCTGTGGGTGGTGGGGCCCTCCTGGCCAGCTGGGCTGGGTCCTCCCTGGGCAGCGGCTATGGGGCTGGTGGGCTCTCCCGGGGCAGCTGTGCCGGTTCCTCCCGGGGCAGCGGCTATGGGGGTTGTGGGCTCCTCCTGGGCAGCAGGCCTGCTGCCTGACCTCTCCAACTTGCTGCCCTTGCCCTCCTTAGTCGTCGGCCTGTGGCCCTTTCCTCCCTTTGGAGCTGTGGCTGGTGACTGTCTCTGGGTGGTGTCCGGGGGGGATGTAGAAGGCGGGCTCCTGCGGCGCCCCTTCCGCCTTCTGCTCCTCTTCCCAGGGGGTGGGCTGGCAGTCCCCTTGCTGCTGGGCGAAGATCCAGACATGCGGGCTGGCGGGCTCCAATACCCCTGCACCCTTGTCAAGGGGGCTGCAGGGCTGGTGGTGGCTGAGGTGCTCTTCTTACCCCGACGAGAAGGAGGGGGGGGCTCAGGGTCAGGAAAGAAGTTAGTAGTGGCGAGGAAGAGCTTCTTGGGACAATGGAGAGTGGTAGGTACAGTGGGAATGGGAGTGGAGGGAGAGGATGTGGTTGTAGGTGAGTCACGTTTGCTGTCTTTGGGTGCAGGTGCAGGAGGGATAGGCTGTCGTGAGGTGGATGGCTGTTGGGTGGGTGGGTGGCTGCGTTTGTGTGGTGTGGAAGAGGGGGTGACAGACACAGTGGGAGAGGACACAGGGGACGTGTAAATGGCAGTGGGGGTGGTGACTGCACGTGTGCGGACTGGAGTGGAGGGTGTGCTGGTGATGGAAACACTGGCTGATGGTGAGGTGAATGGAGGTGTGAGTGTAGACGTCACAGGGAGGGAGGAGGGAGACGAGGAGGTGGGGGTCACAGAGGTGGTAGTGACTGTTGGCATGTCTGCATCGGAATGTTGCGTGTGTGAATGTCTGCGTGATCTGTGGTGCTTATGTTTGGATGAGCTTCTCTTGGGTGTTGAGGTGTGTGCAGGCTGGTCTGATGGTGTGGGTGGGACAGGCAGAGGAACAGGAGACTGGGAGGAGGGAGTTAGTAGAGGCAGGCAGGAGACAGGGACAATGGCTGCCGTCAGTGCTGAGGCCAGAGCCTGGAACGATCGCTGATGGGCAGCCTGACCCGAATGAATGCCCTCCAGGTACGCATTGCTGCGATGAACCTCCCTCTCCACCCCCTGGATGGCATTCAAAAGGGTAGTCTGCCCAACAATGAGCGTTCGGAGGAGGTCAATGACCTCCTCACTGAGGGCAGCGGGGGTAACAGGGGCAGGGCCTGAGGTGCCTGGGGCGAAGGAGATGCCCGGCTTCCTGGCAGAGCAGGCACGGGGAGAACGCTGAGGGGCTGCTGGGAGGGCGGAGATGGTGCGCTGGGTGGCGGCTGTACCTGTAATGGCGGGGGGCACGGATGGTGCCACCCCCGCAAGGGAGCCCCCTTCCGAGGACGTGTCCGTGTCGCTGCAGGGTCCAGTCGTCCCCGTCGTGGAGCTCCCCTCGCCCTCCGTCTCACTGGTCCAGTCTGACTCTGTGGCATGGCCCTCCTGGGCCATGTGAGATGCAGCTCCCTCCTGCCCCGATGCCACTTCTCCTCCGCCTGATGATGCTGATGCACACAAGCACAGAAAGACAAACAAAAAGGGGGGGGGAGAGAGAAATAAAGGGATATTGATTACATGGATCTCCGGTACAGTTAGCGGACATGACAGACACAGATGCCCCCTGCACTAAGTTGCGCACTTGGGGTCCGCTACGCATTCCGTGGAACATGCCCTACACGCCTAGAGTTGACAACTGCACCCATGGATGACACAGCCCAGGGATGGCTGTACTGACAAACTACTGAGGGTGGTGGCTGGGGACACAGGGGCTTACGGGGGTGCCCAGCCTACAGATATCGCCCTGGCCTAGGGGGACCCACAGCCCTCCTCCCCCACCCAGACACCTCCACTGCGCGACAACAGAGTAGATAATGCTTGGACTCACCCCATTGTGTCTGCTGTGCTGCCCTCACGCGCCCATCCAAATCAGGGTAGGCCACCGCCAGGATCCGGAACATCAGGGGGCTCAGTTGACGGCAGGCACCCCGCCTACGTTGGGAGGCCATCCCCAGCAGAGACTCGGCGGTCTTCTTGGTCCCGCGGCGGATGTCCTCCCACCTCTTGCGGCAGTGGGTGCCCCGTCGATGGTGGACCCCCAGGGCCCGGACTTCCTTGGCGATGGCACGCCAAATCCCGATCTTCTCATGGGCGCGGACCTATGTGACACGTACAGGGAGGGAGAAATACCACGTTCAAGTTACTCAGCATTTTCCTTTCCAGTGGCCCAACGCCCCCCATCCCCGCCAGGCCCCCCGCCAGGCCCCCCGCCATGCCCAACATGCCCCCCATCCCCGCCAGGCCCCCCGCCAGGCCCAACATGCCCCCCATCCCCGCCAGGCCCCCCGCCATGCCCAACATGCCCCCCATCCCCGCCAGGCCCCCCGCCAGGCCCCCCGCCATGCCCAACATGCCCCCCATCCCCGCCAGGCCCCCCGCCAGGCCCCCCGCCATGCCCAACATGCCCCCCATCCCCGCCAGGCCCCCCGCCAGGCCCAACATGCCCCCCATCCCCGCCAGGCCCCCCGCCAGGCCCCCCGCCATGCCCAACATGCCCCCCATCCCCGCCAGGCCCCCCGCCAGGCCCCCCGCCATACCCAACATGCCCCCCATCCCCGCCAGGCCCCCCGCCAGGCCCAACATGCCCCCCATCCCCGCCAGGCCCCCCGCCAGGCCCCCCGCCATGCCCAACATGCCCCCCATCCCCGCCAGGCCCCCCGCCATGCCCAACATGCCCCCCATCCCCGCCAGGCCCCCCGCCAGGCCCAACATGCCCCCCATCCCCGCCAGGCCCCCCGCCAGGCCCCCCGCCATGCCCAACATGCCCCCCATCCCCGCCAGGCCCCCCGCCAGGCCCAACATGCCCCCCATCCCCGCCAGGCCCCCCGCCAGGCCCCCCGCCATGCCCAACATGCCCCCCATCCCCGCCAGGCCCCCCGCCAGGCCCCCCGCCATGCCCAACATGCCCCCCATCCCCGCCAGGCCCCCCGCCAGGCCCAACATGCCCCCCATCCCCGACAGGCCCCCCGCCAGGCCCCCCGCCATGCCCAACATGCCCCCCATCCCCGCCAGGCCCCCCGCCATGCCCAACATGCCCCCCATCCCCGCCAGGCCCCCCGCCAGGCCCCCCGCCATGCCCAACATGCCCCCCATCCCCGCCAGGCCCCCCGCCAGGCCCAACATGCCCCCCATCCCCGCCAGGCCCCCCGCCAGGCCCAACATGCCCCCCATCCCCGCCAGGCCCCCCGCCAGGCCCCCCGCCAGCCCCAACATGACCCCCATCCCCGCCAGGCCCCCAAGCCAGCCAGTGGCCCCAAATCCAGATTGAATTAAACTCACTTGTTGGTCTGGAGGACCGTAGAGTAGCGCATACTGGGGGAGGACCCCATCCACAAGTTTCTCCAACTCCTCTCCAGTGAAGGCAGGGGCCCTTTCCCCAGTCGCAGCAGCCATTGTCCCTTCCAGACCGAGGTCACAGCAACACTTGCAGTATAGGTCCTCTCCTGTGAAAGTTCAAGTCGCAAGTGGATAAGTAGATAGAAAATGGCGGTCACGTCCGCGGCGGTGCGTACCGCGGCGGTGCGTCCCGCCACCGCCGGCGCCCTTCGCCATTGGCTCCTGAAACCCATAGGCTTCAATGTTAACCAATGCGGCTTCGCGCCGCGGTCTTCGCCCGCCGCCCGCCGCGGTGTGCCACGCCAGCGCATTGACCTCACATCCCATTGTCACACTTCACAGGTCAGGCAGCCGCCATTTCCAGGGCCCACATGGCTCAATTTCAACTGCGTCACACAGGCCTAGGCCTTGCATAGCCACTCAGACACGCCATTCACTGCATAGAGAATCGTATACTGTGCTAGCTGTGAGTACGTACCTGTGGGTTGCCTGACTGTGTGCTCCATGTTGTCCTTCCTAGGCACCGTCCGCTGGGTTGGGCGAGGAGACGGATGAATCCTCCCGTGTACCGACCGCTGGTGGACCTGTCGACAATGGAAGAACGCCACATTATCCTGACCTACCGTCTTAACCGTGCCACTATCCATGAACTGTGTGCCCAGCTGGAGCCCGACCTGATGTCCCCCATCCGCCAACCCACAGGGATTCCCCCTCTGGTGCAGGTCATGTCAGTACTACATTTCTTGGCAAGTGGGTCATTTCAGACAACCGTGGGAATTGCTTCCGGGATGTCTCAGCCCATGTTTTCAAAGGTGTTATCCAGAGTGTTGTCTGCCCTGATGAAATCCGTGAGGAACTACATCATTTTCCCTGAGGTGGGCGAATTGGCTACAGTGAAGGGTGATTTCTACGCCCTTGGACATATTCCCAACGTAATTGGTGCCATTGATGGGACCCATGTGGCTTTGGTTCCCCCAAGAGACAGGGAGCAGGTGTACAGGAACAGAAAAAGTTACCATTCAATGAACATCCAGGTGGTGTGTTTGGCTGACCAGTACATCTCGCATGTAAATGCCAAATTCCCAGGGTCAGTGCATGACGCCTACATCCTGAGGAATAGCAGCGTCCCTTACGTGATGGAACAGCTACAGAGACACCGTGTATGGCTAGTGGGGGACTCTGGGTACCCCAACCTGTCGTGGCTACTGACCCCAGTAAGGAATCCCCGGACCAGGGCAGAGGAACGGTACAATGAGGCCCATGGGCGTACTAGGAGGGTGATCGAACGCACCTTTGGCCTCCTAAAGGCCAGGTTTCGCTGCCTGCATATGACCGGTGGATCCCTAATGTACTCACCTAAGAAGGTGTGTCACATCATCGTGGCCTGCTGCATGCTTCACAACCTGGCTTTGCGCCGCCAGGTGCCTTTCCTGCAGGAGGATGGTCGAGACGGTGGTGTTGTGGCAGCGGTGGAACCTGAGGAGAGTGACGAGGAGGAAGACGACGGGGCTGAAACAGACAACAGGGACAGAATCATTGAACAGTACTTCCAATAGGACACAGGTAACATTTCAAAGATAATTTAGTAAATGTTAACTACTCTGCAGCATCTCTGCTGCCTGTCTATTTGCCCCAGTGTATGATGACTGAGTTTTGGCTTTTCCCTCCCTATTTCAGATCTGGGGTCCCCACTACGAGTCCTGTGCTTCGTTTCCCCATGGACTACAGCTTTGTGGCAGCTGTTTGTTGACTTCACCATGTACAAGGAAATATTTGCACTGTCATGTCAATTACAATCTATTGAAATCACAGCCAGACTCCTGATATTTTGGTGCAAAATAGGTGTTTATTGAAGTGCTCAAAATGGGATGGGTGGTTTCAAGTGGGTGGGGGCTATGGTGAAGGAATGTCCATGGCAGAGTCCAGAGTAACAGTCACACAGGTGCATTGTCCAGAGGCCTGTGGAGAGATGGAGCATGGGCAGTTCGAGGATGGACAGGGTGACAATGTGGGACAGTGGGATGACATCAGGTGGTATCCATTGCTGGCGGGGGTCTTGACATCCTACTCTGTCTTGCGAAATCTCAGGGCCCTCTTGCGGGGTGGTTCTTCTCCTGCAGGAGGTGGGGGTCTGGTGGGCTGCTGCTGTGCGGGGGCCTCCTGTCCACTAGCGCCGGCGGAGGTGGATGGCTGTTCTTGGTCCAGGCTAGTGGCAGGGGCCCTTGGGTGTTGTTCAGTGTCCGCCCTGCTGTTTACGAGGTCCTGCAGCAGCCCTACCATGGTAACCAGGGTGGTGTTGATGGCTCTGATGTCCTCCCTGTACCCCCGATAGTGTTCCTCCTGCAGCACCTGGATCTCCTGGAACCAGGCCAGTACCGTCGCCATCGTCTCCTGGGAGCGGTTGTATGCTCCCATGATGGTGGTGAGGGCCTCGTGGAGAGTGGGTTCCCTGGGCCTCTCCTCCCCCCCTGTCGCACAGCTGCCCGCCGAGTTGCCCTGTTTCCCTGGGCCTCTGCCCCCTGGCCGGTGTGCCCACTACCACTGCCCCCAGGTCCCTGTTGTTGTTGGGGTGGTGGGTTATCCTGGGTGCCCTGTAGTGGTAGACACACCGCAGATTGACGCGCCCTGGAGACAGAGGCATGGGCCCGCTGGGTGGGAGCTGTGCTGGTGTTCCCAGAGGGGTTAGGGTCTATAGTGGCCTGTGCCTGTGTGAGGGGAACCGACTGTCCAGAGGTCCCCGATGGTCCGGGCTGGTCATCGGTGTCCAGATCGACAGAGATGCTGTCATCGCTGACGGCCTCTTGGGTGGGGGGTGTGGATAATTCTGGCCCCTCCGCCGCGGTGTGTTGACGGTCGGGTCCTGCAGGGGTATAGAGGTATGGTTATAGTTTCAATGTGTGGCATATGGGTGTATCTGTGGGTTCCCGTGTCCCCAAGTGCTGGCATTCGTGTGTGGGGGCTTTGGTGAGGGTGGCTTGTGGGGGGGATGTGTATATGCATTGGGCATGCTTTGGTGATGGGTGTCCATGCTTAGTGGACGCATGCAGGCCTAGGTTTTGGGATGTGTGGGTTGTGATGGTGAGACATTGGCGGGGAATAGGTGTGCTGGGGGTGGGGGTGAGGATGGTGGTGGGGGTGAGGATGGTGGTGGGGGTGAGGGTGGGGGTGAGGATGGGGGTGGGGGTGAGGGTTGGGTTCGAGGATGGGGGTGAGGGTTGGGGTCTGATTTGGCATGCAGGTGGGGGGGAAGCAGTATTGAAGCTTCAACTTACCAGTATCCATTCCTCCGCCGACTCCTGCGAGGCCGTCAGGATGCAGGATGTTCAAGACTTCCTCCTCCCATGATGTGAATTGTGGGGGTTGAGGTGGGGGTCCTCCGCCAGTCTTCTGCACGGCGATGTTGTGCCTGGATACCATGGAACGCACCTTCCCCCGTAGGTCGTTCCATCGCTTCCTGATGTCTTCCCGATTTCTGGGGTGCTGTCCCACTGCGTTCACCCTGTCGACAATCCTCTGCCATAGCTCCGTCCTCCGGGCAATGCTGGTGTATTATATCTGTGTGCCGAACAGCTGGGGCTCTACACGAACGATTTCCTCCACCATAACCCTGAGTTCTTCGTCTGTGAAGCGGGGTTGTCTTTGGGGTGCCATGGGGTGGTGTGTATGATGTGTGGGGTGGAGTATGTGTATTTAAGTGAGTTGAGTGTGGTGGTGTGTGTTGTTTTGTGTGTGGATAGTGTGTGGGTGATGGTGTTGAGTGGCTGTGGCTGTTATGTTTTGGATGCTGGTGTCTCGCTCTTGTCTTCTTTACGAATTTTTAAGCGTAGGGGTTTGTGGGTGATGTGGGTGGGTGTTTTATATTGTATTGTGTGTGTGGGAGTGGTGTGTGTATGTGTATCAGGTGTGTGGGATTCAAATCGTCCAATGTGGGTGAGTTTTGTTCGTTTGTGTGTATTCTGACCGCGCCGGTGTGTCCCGCCAATGGAATACCGCGTTTGAATGACCGCCGCGTGGATTCGTGGGTCGTAATGGCATGGGCGTATTTCTGTTGGCGTGGCAGTGGAGGTTTGGTCACCTCCACCTTTCCGCCGACCGCTGGTCTGGCGGTCTGTTGTGGCGGTCGGATTTTCGGAGGTTTGCCTTCTGCGGGTCAGAATGACTGTGGCGGGTTTCCGCGACCGCGGCGGGATTATGGAGGATTTCTGACCGGCGGTAGGCGCCTTTTACCGCCGAGGTCAGAATGACCACCTTAGTCTCTTTTTCGGAGATTTTTCTTTACCGGGACGAACCACCAAATCAGGCCGGGTCGCGGTTGAGGCAAGCCGGCTAGAATTTCCGCGGCGGGTCGGTCCCTCTATGGAGCTTTTTTTCAAAAATTCTCAAATCTTCTCCAAACTTCTGGGGCTTCACCCAGATGTCCTTTTAAGGTTCTTTTGGGGTCCACAGCTCACCCCAAGGGTCCAGAAGTTCTGTGATGGTCCTTGGGGGGTGCGGAATTCAACTCCCAGAATGCACCTGGCACAAACTCTTTTTTGGCCACTGGACAGTGGTCAGCTGGTCGCTTTCTTCAGGAGTTGGTGCAGGGGACTCTGGATAGCAATTTTTCACCTGTAGCAAACAGGGAGTCCCTCCTTGAACCAGTTGAAGCCAGGCAAAGTCCTTCTTGTGGTGAAGCCCAAGTGTGCAGCTGGTGCAGTCCTTCTGAGTGCAGGTTCCAGGTGCAGGCCAGGGGTCCAGCAGGGCAGTCCTTCTTCTTCTTTAGTTCCTTTCTTGTTGAATTCTGGAGGGGATCTGAGGTGTGGGGGCAGGTCTGCCAGTTTTATCCTTGCTCCTGGGTGAAAAGCAGGGGGGCCCTGGTTCTCCAATCAGGGACAGGGTCGTCCCCCTGTGATGACCACTTCCTGGGAAGTGCGGCAAAAATCCATCCCAGAAGGCAACAGTCTCTAAAAATCCAACATGGATGAATCTGATTTTTGGAGGTTACATCTGGCTGAGCCCACCCACTGGTGTGTCTAAAAATCATAAACACACCCCTCTCCTGCCCTCTCCTAATCTAATCAAGGGGGCACCTAATTGTCTGGGGTTGCAGGATGTGGGGGTGTTGCTGGGTGCTGCAAATGTCCTTCTCTGCCTTTGAAGACCAGTTTGGCAGCCCTCCCCCTTCCTGCCTCACCATCTGCTGAGGGGAGATTCTCTCCCGCAAGCACATTCCTTTGTGTGAAGCCAGGCCACTTCACACCTCATCAAGGCAGCCTGGCAGAAGCTGCTGCAGGCTGGCCAATCAGAGCACAGCAGCAAAAACAATGCAGAGCTGAAATTGGCAACTTTTTAGGTAAAGTCTAAACTTTTTACCTGAACAAGTTATATTAAATCCAACAGCTGGAAGTTGTGGGATTTATTACAACAATTAATTTGATACCAAATTCTTGGTATGTAACATTTAAGGAGACTTTAAAATTTAAAATAAAGTCTGCCCATTCTAGCCTATGAAGGCCATTTACTTCAATGAGGGAAAAACGAATTTGGCTGTTTTTACCTCACCAGGGCTTATAAATCTATTTTTATAAAGTCCCTGCTTATAGTTACATGGCACCCAGCCCTAGGGGCACATAGGGCACACCTTAGGGGTGACTTATATGTAAAAATAAGGTAGTTTAAGACTTTGGAAGTACCTTTAATTCCAAAGTCGAATTTGCATATAACTTTAATTTAAAAGCAACAAGCAAGGCAGGCTTGCTTTTAAAATGACACTGGGCACCTCAGCAGTGCACCTAGGTGTGCACCACCTATGCTGTGGTCCCTAAACCTACATGCCCTACCATATACTAGGGACTTATAGGTAGGTTATCTTAGCCAATTATAATTAGCCTAATTTGCATATCCATTTTACACAGAGCACAGGCCCTGGGACTGGTTAGCAGTACCCAGGGCACCATCAAAGTCAGGAAAACACCAGCAAAAAGAGGAAAATGGGGGCAAAAAGTTATGGGGCCTCTGCAATCAGCCCTGTTTTCTCACATGTGGCTTTAGAACTTTCTTGTTTGAATTATTTAAAGCAGAAGACAAGGTGGATAGCAACAATTCCTGATCTATTTATTTAATTTTAAGATGAGTTTTTCACATTGCAGAGCTAAGCAGATAGCCACTTGCCGCCCAAGGGGGAGGGGTTAATGTTATAGGGACAATCAGCAGGTGTCCAATGGTTTTGTAGTCCTGAGTCTTCTTGGGAAAAGGGAGCTGGAATTCCAAAGTCCCAAAAAGAGCACCAGAAACAAGAGATGCCCAGGTGGTTGGACAGACCAATGTGAAGTTGGGTGCTATCCTTTAGAAATATTTATAGAGACTGTCTGAGATAACAAAATCATGATGACAAAGTCTCAAAAAAAGAGAGACTGATCACTGTGTTCTGAGCAGTTGACTTGTTGTGTCAAGAGCTTGTCCTAGGAGACTGACTGACCACAGAAGTGTACTAGTGAGCAAACATTGATGTGCTTGAATGGGTGGAGCATGGAGGAGTTGAAATAACTCCCATGCTTCTAAATGTTGGCTGATTTAAAGGGATTGGTCTTTATGCAATAGACTATGTCACACATGTCATTTTATGCCAAATTTCCCTTTCATTTAATATTTTGGGGAAACATATTTTGAAGTTTTCTCATCCATTTTAAGATTTTTGTATCCATATAGCAAACACTTTCTTTGTAGACCTTGAGTTTCTGATGACCTTTTAACTGTAGCTTTTCCCCTCTTTAGACCAAAAGACTAAGGCCCATATTTATACTTTTTTAGCGCCGTATGTGTGCTGCTTTTTGAAGCAAAAGCGGCGCAAGCTTACAGAATACAATTGCGTTTAGTAAGTTTGTGTCGCTTTTGCATCAAAAGCACCGCCAATGCAGCGCTAAGAAAGTATAAATATGGGCCTCACAATGCAAAGAGAGGAGAATATTCTTCAACTGTGATATGCTAAGTAAATCTGTCTGATAAACCAGTGGCAAAACATGGAAACAAGAACATTACTTGTGTAATAAATATCAGTTCTCCAAAGCCAAATACAATCCTGACAAAAAGATCATCAGAAGGAACTGTAGAAAACGTGACTTTTCCCTCTATTCTGTCTTCCCCTTTACACCAACTTCATTTGGCATTTAAGTAAAGATTGTTTTGTAAAGTACTCTACATTGTTTATATTTGTCACTGATTCAGGACATCAAAACCCAAAAGTTAACTGGACTGAATATACAATTAGATTTGAAGTTGGCTAGAGATTAAAAGTTATCAATTATAACATGGTCATTGTGGGCAAGGCAACAGTTGATAACAATGGACAAGGCATTTAGCCCTCCAACAGCTTCTTTGGTGCACTTCGGTCTTTCAGGAATGATTTTACCTATTGTTGTGTGACTTTGTTTGCAGTGATGAAGGTACACCATCATGTTTCCATTAATGCCTAGACTACATTAGTTTCAGAATATCTATGGACAGGCGATTTGTTCAGAGGTAGTGTTAGACTTTTCATCCTTGGTGTGGTATCCCTTAACATTTTGCCCCCGTTTCCCAGGTTCTTGATGTGTGCTGGACTCTGTTTATGTTACTCTAGGCACTTTACCACTGCTAACCAGTGCTAAAGTGCAAGTGCTCCTATACAAAATGTGTATGTAATAGGTTCATCCATTATTGGCATACTTAATTTACTGGTAAGTCCCTAGTACAGTGCACAGGAGCTGCCCAGGGACTGTAAATCAAATGCTACTAGTGGGCCTGCAGCACTGGTTGCGCCACCCACATTAGTAGCCCTGTAATCATATCTCATACCTGCCACTGCAGTGTCCGTGTGTGCAGTTTCAACCTGCCAAATCGACTTGGCAAGTGTACTCACTTGCCAAGCCTAAACCTTCCCTTTTCTTAAATGGAAGGCACCCCTAAGGCAGGCCCTAGGTAGCCCCATGGGCAGGGTGCAGTGTATGTTTAAGGTAGGACATATACTAAAGTGTTTTATATGTCTTAACAGTGAAATACTGGTAAATTTGGATTTCACTGTTGCAAGGCCTGTCCCTCTCATAGGTTAACTTGGGGGCTGCCTTTAAATATTATTAAAGTGTGGATTCCCTTTGGGAGCGGATAGACATGTGGAGTTTCCGAGTTCACAATTTAAAAATACATCTTTTTGTAAAGTTGATTTTAAGATTGTGTGTTTGAAAATGCCAGAAAGTGAGAATTGTATTGCTTATGCCATTCTGTGACTCTGCCTGTTTGTGGATTCCCTGTCTGGGTCAGTTTGAAAGTTGGGCTGTTTGCACCTCTCTCTAGAAAGTGACACAAAGGGAGCTGGGGTGTAGTCTACATTTCCTGATGAGCTATCTGTGCTAGGAGGGAGGCGAGGAGTGGTCACTCATACCTGAAAGGGCTGTGCCTGCCCTCACACAATGAAGTCTCCAACCACCTGGTGTGTGTCTGGGGCCTGGCCTGGGTGAGGCAGGATTTCATAAACAAGAGAGACTTTGCTTTGAAGTAAGCCTACTTCAAAGGGCAAAATGGGTATAAGAAGGGCAACCAAACCCACAGACTTTAGATCACTTCTAGAAACCAAGATGAACCTCTGCCTGGAGAAGAGCTGAAGAGCTGAGTAAGAAGAGCTGCCCTGCCTGTGACTGTGATTTGTGGAGCTATCCTGCAGTTGCTGCTTCTGCCTGTGCCAGATGGCAAAGACTGGACTTTGTGTTCCATCCTTCTCCAAGGGCTTGAATTAGAGCTTGCCTCCTGTTGTTGAAGTATCAGGGACAGCAAAGACATCTCTCTGTCAGCACCCGGAGCCTCTGCTGAGACTCCTAACCAGCCAAGTGGTGCCCATCCAGTTCCTGGGGCCCTGAAAGGAGAAGCTGGAGAAACAAGAGTAAGAAATCCACACACAGAACGATGTGCGAAACAAAGATCAACGCAACTCTGAGACGCAGCTGTAAAAATCGATGCACCGCCGGCTTTGCAGCTGAAATCGTTGCTTGCCTTCAGTTCAGCTGAAAGATTGATGCACGCGGCTAGAGAAACGATGCGCAGCATGGTGATGGAGGCTGGTGAGATCACAACTCACGCTGTGTGGTTTTCGAATCATCATGCAGCAGGATTTCTGATGCAAACATCAATGGGCTTGTAAAAATGACACAAAGCCTGCACGGACCCGAGGGTGCTGTTTGGATCGACGCATCGCTCTCTTGCAGAGAGAAGAAATTACACACATTGACCCGACTGAAGGAGAAACAATGCAAGGTCTCACTCAAGAGTGATATCAATGCATCGCAAGCCCCTTTTGACGCACTCTTGCCTGTGCAGGGTTATTTTTGACGTGTTCAGGTACATTTCCATGCTACCAGCATTAGCATTGTGTTTAAAATCTCATGAAGACTCTTTGCTTTTTAAGTAAAAACTTGACTTGTCTATAGTGGATTTTTGTTGTTTTGATCTTGTTTTGTTTAGATAAATATTTCCTATTTCTCTAAACCTGTGTTGTGTCGATTTGTAGTGTTTTCATTAAGTTACTGTGTATATTGGTACAAATACTTTACACCTAGCACTCTGAAGTTAAGCCTGCCTGCTCGTGCCAAGCTACCAAGGAGGTCAGCAGGGGTTAGCTGAGGGTAATTCTCTTTTACCCTGACTTGAGTGAGGGTCCTTGCTTGAACAGGGGATAAAAACTAATCACAATCAAGAGGGGCAGGGAGATTTACCAAGGTCCAGTGTACAGCCTCCCTAAATCATGTAAATGTCAGAAAAAGGTACACTGTTCCTGAGAAACAAATTGTCAGTACAACAATCCAGGCACAGGTTCAAACTAAAAAATGACTGTTTCTTGACCGTTCATAGTTCAATATACACTTGACACCCTACCTTCTATTTTTCAATTTTTTAAGGCCATCCCTCAAAGTCTGTGGACTACGCACTTGACTTTTTATGTCCACTTTGGAGGGTTTAAGAACACAATACAGGGTTAATGCATTTGCATAATTTATTACATTACTGCCAATTACCTTCTTTTTATAAACCATGCCCTACCATTGTATTGTATATCTCCTTTGCAGTAGGATGTTATTAATTGCTGCTGTACTCGTGTCCTGACCAAATTCGACACGTTTTCCTTTGTTTTCCTGTTAGAAGCGGTATGAATTAGACCAAGCCCCTATTTGTGATACTATCCATGATTTGCATTCTGTCACTAACAATTTAAAGTGCAATAAACCACTTCTTACCTGCAACACGCAACGCTTTGTTACTTTGCTCATGCATGTGCTTTTCAAATGCGCGAGTTTATCGCTGCTCAAGAGAGGGGGAGTGACATTTATTAGGCCGCCATTGGTCACACCTAGCAACATTACAACATTTGGATTGGCTCTGTCATGCGTACGGACCTTTTACCTGGCGACGCTGTTCTCTTGCGTTCACTTTCGGTAGGTCCTCGGCGCAGAACCGTGTCAAACTAATGAGTACTTTTTCTCTGACAGTACAGCTGTTATCGCCATACCCCTTCTATCTACATTTAGAGTCTTAGATAATGGCTGCGCTTGGATTGGGGACTTGGTAAACAAATGCGTACAGCGTCTTTTTTGTCTTTACAGTGATTCAGTTACTCTGACACGATCAAATACGCTGGCAATTCGGTCATTTCCTTTTTGCTTTTTTTAGCTTATCAGCACTACGGAGATACTCATATTTCTTGATATAGGTAATAGATTTTTAGTGAGCCTGTTCCGTTTTTAGCAAGTGCTTTTGTCATGTTGACATACTGGACATTTTTTGTGGAGACCTTATTATTAATTTTCAAAAGAACGTTTTTTTCCCTATCTACCTTAACATCATAATTTGATGGGTCATGAGAAGAGTGCACCATGGCACATTCTTGTTCTGTCTAGAAGTGAGCTATTTTTTCACCCTTGATTAGCCTATACCTCATAGAGCAATACAGTGCCATGCTCAACTTACTGTTCAGATAATATTGATGTTCAATGAATTGTGCATAACAGCTCTGTTGACTTAATTTGTTTGTGATCCACACAGAGTGACGTGAGTCCATTAGGCCGCTCTGTCTCAAGGAACCTGATCCCTAATATGGGAGGGTAGGCAACTTCTGCACCTTGCTTTGTTTCACTCTTTTTGCACGGTAGCACATGACACTGTGTCATCACACTAATGGGTGATTGGGAATTACTTCATGTTCTGTCTAACCACATCTTCTCCCTTATTTCTCTCGCAGGTTCACCTACCTTGGCTATAGTTAGTATAACACTCTATGTAAGTAATATATTTTCCAAAAACCTGATTAGGGGTCATTTTGTAGATTAGGAGTTCTTCATTGTTTTCTTTTCTTTTTTGGTCCTGAAAGAAGTGCCGTTTGATCTGTAGGGACATCTGGGGTGCACATTAGCTTTATTTTCCTTTTGTTGAGTGGTGAAACCTAATTTTCTTCTCCACTCCTGTGTGTTTTTAATATTGACCAAGGTGTCTCCTTGCCAATAAAAAATGATTGTTGGGCCCGTCAGACGTTGCAGCGCTGGTCTGACGAGGAGTGGACCCTATGATGAAGCATGACATCCAATGGATGTTTGTGGGTTCTCACTCCTGAAACTCAAAGGATTGTTGTACTGCCTATTTTTTTCTCAGGAACAGTGTACCTTTTTCTGACATTGGACAGGGGGTAACCTGACTGCCAACCAAAGACCCCATTTCTAACAGGCAGAATATCAATGTGTGCTGTTTATAGACCATACACACATTTTCTGCAGATACATGGACCTGCTTGCTTGAATTTCAAATTACAAAACATGGTTGTTTGAGTGCCCTCATGTAAGTGGAGTTTGGCATTCTAAATTTAAAAAGTAGCTCCTTGAACCAGCAAAACTGTAGAAGGGCTGAATTCATGCACTGGAAAGTCAGATAATACAGCAGCATAGAGATGAAGGACAAGAGAAGTGACAGGTTGACAAAATATAATGCAACCTATATGAATTACTTTCTTCGGTCTGATAAAATGTCGGAAAGTGTCACATATCTTTATAAGTAAATGGTTTTACATGTGGGTATTGCTGCACAGGTGTTGCCAGTATGTGCATGTTCATTAGAAGCAGTAAATTAGTTATCTTGCTGTGTCTTACTGTCCACACAGAGCACCGAAATAATGAAAGCATCAGCTTGCACTTTCACATCTTAGCTTTGGGGCTGTGCCTGATTGTGGTGGGAACTAAGTCAAGAATTTAGCAGATTAATTGTTAAAAGAGAACACTTCCACCTACTGTACCATTGTTTGCTTTCTATTCCTCTATTCAGAATTAGAAGTACATCCAAAAAGAATCGAACAGGGAGAATGAGAACTCATACACTACTCAGAGGCAACTTTGGGCATAATATCACAGAGCAAGCAGGACTCATAAATGAAAGTTAGTTTTCATCTAGCAAAAGCATACTATGAAATATGAAATCTCATGCACAAACACTTCTTGGCCATACCTACATGTGCAGGTTGCATTCACATTTGGCGTCATACCTGATGCCAGCCAACATATATGTGAGATGCAGGCTACCTTGGGGACATGTTGAGAATTTTATGACACCTAAATATCACTGTTACATGATGCTTGTTAGCAAGAAGTTGAGGCACGATTAATGTAACGCTGCCATTTGGACAAAGGGTAAAGGGGATAATGTGTTGCCAACAAAGGACCAGATTTGATATGGAAAGGGATACGCAGGCAGATAGGAACATGGAGAACAGGGAGAAGATGGATAGGAGCAAAAGGCAGGGAAACGGTGGCATGATGATATTTTACCATGTTACTTGACATTTCTGTATGTCTGGTTGTTGATTGTGTGACACCTATACTATAAAACGTCGAAAGAAGAAAGATGCTCTGCATTACAAAAGCAGGTTCATAAAAAAAATACCAAAAAATGTATTTTGGTATCATGCTTTCCAATCAGTTAGACTGATAGGATATTCAAACTATAAACAATACCAATGGGAAAAAATAAATAATGAACAATAACATTTCCAAACAATTTAACTCACTGTGTATTCTGCCTGGAACACAACCGAGTGGAAATAATCGAATTGTTTTCAATAGACAAACCAGTTGATTTGTTAACAGGTGGTGCAAACAATCACTTCCTAACCGATCTGCAAGATTATTTTGCACCACTACGTTTTCAAGCCAAATCATCTACCAATAGAATGGGCAGATAAAATCACACATAAAAACGGCAATTGCATGTTTTTATTCCATGCAACACTGCTTACACGCAAACATTTGGAGTGACCTTTGTTGCATATACACATTTTATTATACAACAAAATAAATGGTTGTATAATGAAACAAAAACATGTAGCGTCTTATTTTTTTAATATAATGCTAATCTTAGGACATTCTGCAACTCTGAGAATGAAGTAAGAGTTCTCTGAACGAGGTGAGAATTGGCTTTAATCTTGTGATGCAAGTGAACATATTAATTCCACAAAATGTGTGGAACCAACACCTTTGGGGCCCACAGCTTAAAAGTTTCCTAGTTGAAGAAACCTCTGTTTCAATACATTGTTTTGTCCAGATGTTTTAAAGTTTAAATAATACATTGATCACCAATAAATTGTGTATCAGAACCACCTGTTATTTGTAGTACTTCTATCAACAGCTAATACTTACAGTGCTAAAAAGTGAAAACCACATTGCAAAGTGACATATAAAAACAACATATTTTATTGTTATTATTTTATTAATATTATTATTCTTAGTAGTGCGGTTAGTAGTAATAGTAGCAGCAGTAATATTGTTGTTGTGTTAGTTGTTGTAATGATTACCAGGAGATAAGACTTAAGAATAGGATGTGCCTGATGTGGGGAAATTAAATTTAACGTCTAAAATAAGACAAAAAAAGGAGTTTCGGTTTGTAGGTTTTCTGAAGATTGTGCTATGAAGTTTGTTTGCCTTGTGTTTAATAAGACATCCATATTATTAATCTTTATTTTATGGAAATGTGACATGCATTTTAACTCTCAGTTTTGATAACTGAGTGAGAGCACGAGCTCGTATTGTTAAACGCCAGACCTCAGCCAAAGCATAAAAACCTCATCAATATGTCTGTGGCACTGTTAAGCACAGATCTTCATGACAATAATTGGTGTGTCTTCTGGGTGCAGAATTACCTTAGTGGTAATGTCAGATGCCAGGTTAAGAAGGCGGTCTAGCAATGCCCCTGACTACAAACCATAGAGGAGGTAACGAACTGGAGAGCAGTAAAAAAAACTTGCAAACACGTCAATCAGCAGGTGAAGAGCAGGAATATTCAGGAACTCGAACTGAAGAGCATCAGAGTCCACAAGGTCCAGTGAGAAAGCAATGAAGCAAAGCAATTGTGATACAACTGAACCAACAATTGACACTTTCTTTTAGAGTGAAAAACAGGACGTGGCATCATGTTAGTAAGATTCAGCCATCTCAGCGTGGGAGGCAAAGTAAATGTAGGACAGGTGTTATCAAGAATAAAACAGAAATAAGTATTATTCAGGTGTCTAAATGCCTAAAAATATCTGTATGTGCAGAATCCCGCTTTATTTAAATTAATTGGTTCCTTTAATTTAAAGAAATTGCCACTTTCATTGATTGCCCAATCCAAGGTGGCACCCATCGAGGACACTATTGCATCCTTCCTGGTGGTGCGAGTATCCAGCAAAAGGAAACCATATGTGCTGCCGTTATCACTGAGGAGAGGAACATCAAAGGCCAGCATGACAGGCCTGTGTCGAGGAGGTAAGAAACTCTTACAGCCACATGATGATGATGGTAGAAATGGACTGTTGTTAGGGTAAGTGATTTGGCACTCAAAATACCCTTACATAAATTTGCTATGTTTGGATCAACACAAGTTCCCAAAAGCAACACCCTTACATTGTGAGAATGGTTCTGACTTCAACATGAAATAGTTGTTTGTTAGACCAATTCTGGTAAATTCAATAATGACTTGTGTCAGGATGTTTGTTGTTCAATGCTTGTCTGGAGAGCCTTATTGAGAAATAAAAGCACCTATTCTTGTGGAATATCTTTACATACAGATGATATGTCAAGCATAACCAGGAGCTCTTAATTCAGTTTAAAGTTATGAATCTCAATATTGTTAATACAGTCTATGCTGCTCCAGACATAAGATGCAAATTTTTGAACTAGTCATTTTAGGGAAAGGTCAAAATATTGGCAGATGAGTTCCAAGACTGAGTCATACCCAAAAACCAGGGGACATGCTGTGCTGATTATTATGTACATGCCAGTCTTTTTTGTTTATGGGGATGGCCATGCTGTGTATTTTTCCTATCTATGCAGCACCTTGATATTCCAACTATCTCAACCCAGGCTAATATGTATGGGCTTCCTACCTACTTACTTTTCTGCACTTCCTCATTGTGCTTCATAAGTGAAACTTAATGGTGCTAGCACCCAGCTACGTCCTCTAAAATATGTCTATATGTGCATCAGCAATTGTTAAGACAGAAGTCTTAATTATTCTTAACCTCATGCCATTTCCTAAATCAGATGAAGGCTGATAATATCCCTTGTTTGATCTAAAATGGTGGCTGTGACGTCACATAGGTAACCTCTTTTCTTTAGTTGGTTTGTACCTGACATAGATAAGCGGATTAGCGGGCCTGCTCATCAGATCTCTGGGTTTGCAATGGCTGCCAGAAAGAGCCTCCATGCACTTAGCATACAACGCCAAACATAGCTGATTTAATGGCAGAGAGGCAGTGGGAAAGTTGAGTGCATGCCTTAGCAATACCCTTTGCGGAGAGGACAGACACAGGTGGCTCGTGCACTAAGTCGCGAACTTGGGGTACACTACTCAGTACTTCTGACTAGGCAAACAGGTCTAGGGACAACAGACGCGCACATGTGTGATGCTGGAGCATGGGTAGCTGCACTTGGCACCCTACAGAGGTGGGGGGCGGGGGCACAGGGCCATGCCTAAGGGAGAGGACTACACTACAGAGAGCGCCCTGGCCTAATGTCACCCACAGCCCTCCTCCCCCACCCAGACGCCTCCACTGCGCATACAGATAGGAGAATGTGCAGATACTCACCCCCTTGTGTCTGCTGTGCTGTCCTCAAGCGCCCATCCAAATTAGGGTAGGCCACCGCCAGGATCCGGGACATCAGGGGGGTCATGGTGCGACTGGCACCCCTCCTAGGTCGGGAGGCCATCCCCAGCAGTGTTTCTGCGGTCTTCCTCGTTCCGCGGCGGATGTCCTCCCACCTCTTGCGGCAGTGGGTGCCCCGTCTGTTGTAGACCCCCAAGTTCCAGACTTCCTTGGCGATGGCACGCCAAATATCGATTTTCTGATGGGCGCTCACCTGTTTGACATGTACAGGGTGGGAAAGAGAAACCGTCACATATCTGCATGTTTGGAGTACATGTCCCCCCCTCCCCAACCTTGCCATGGTTCCCATTCTCTCATCTGTCGTGCGTTGCACTCCTCATTCCCTCCACACCCCACCAACTTACATCCCCCGCACTCCACACAGGCATAACCCATTCAATGTGCACTGAGTGTACTCACCTGTTGGTCTGGAGGACCGTAGAGTAGCGCATACTGGGGGAGGACCCCGTCCACGAGCTTCTCCAACTCTTCTGAACTGAAGGCGGGGGCCCTTTCACCAGTAGCAGCAGCCATTGTCACTTCCAGACCGAGTTCACAGCAGCACTTGCAGTATAGGTCCTCTCCTGTGGATGATCAGGTCTCGAATGATTGAGCAGATAGAAAATGGCGGTCACGCCCGCGGCGGTGCGTACCGCGGCGGTGCGTACCGCGACCGCCGGCGCACATCGTCATTGGCTCCTGAAACCCATAGGCTTCAATGTTAACCAATGCGTCTTCGCACAGCGGTCTACGACCGCCTACCACCACGGTGTGCCCCGCCAGCGCAGTGACCTCACATCCCATTGTCCCACTTCACAGGTCAGGCATCGGCCATTTCAAGGGCCCACATGGCTTAATTTCTAATGCGTCACACAGGCCTAGGCCTTGCAATGGCACACATACAAACATATCAAACCATACATTTACCTGTACTGTGCAAGCTGTGTTGTACGTACCTGTGAGTGGATTGACTCTGTACTCCATATTCTCCTTCCTAGGCACCGTCCGCTGGGACTAGCGATGAGAAGGAGGAATCCTCGCGTGTACCGGCCGCTGGTGGACCTGTCGACAATGGAAGAACGCCATATAATACTACGATACCGACTTGACCGAGCCTCCATCCATGAACTGTGTGCCCAGCTGGAGCCAGCCCTGATGTCCCCCATCCGCCAACCCACAGGAATTCCCCCTCTAGTGCAGGTTCTGTCTGTCCTCCATTTCTTTGCAACTGGCTCATTCCAGACAACAGTGGCCATGTCATCTGGGATGTCTCAGCCTATGTTTTCCAAGATCTTATCCAGAGTGTTGTCTGCCCTGATGAAACTCATGCGGAGCTACATCATTTTCCCAGAGGAGGGTGATTTGCCTACAGTGAAAGCTGATTTCTATGCCCTTGGACACATCCCCAACATCATTGGTGCAATTGATGGGACCCATGTGGCTTTAGTCCCCCCAAATGACGATGAACAGGTGTACAGGAACAGGAAGAATTACCATTCAATGAATATCCAGGTGGTCTGTTTGGCTGACCAGTACATCTCCCATGTAAATGCCAAGTTCCCAGGGTCAGTGCATGACGCGTATGTTATGCGAAATAGCAGCATTCCCTATGTGATGGATCAGCTACAGAGACAGCGTGTGTGGCTAATAGGTGACTCTGGTTACCCCAACCTGCCGTGGCTATTGACCCCAGTGAGGAATCCCAGGACCAGGGCAGAGGAACGGTACAATGAGGCCCATGGGCGTACTAGGAGGGTGATTGAGCGAACCTTTGGGCTCCTGAAGGCCAGATTTAGGTGCCTGCATATGACAGGTGGATCCCTAATGTACTCACCAAAGAAGGTGTGCCATATCATCGTGGCGTGCTGTATGCTTCACAACCTGGCTTTGCGACGCCAGGTGCCTTTCCTGCAGGAGGATGGTCCAGATGGTGGTGTTGTAGAAGCCGTGGAGCCTGTGGAGAGTGAAGAGGAGGAAGACTCTGAGGACGACACAGACAATAGGGACAGAGTGATACAACAGTATTTCCATTAACACACAGGTAAGAATCACCAACGCCATTTCACAATTGCTTATAGCCTCCTGCATCTGTACTTTCTGTAGTTCCCCACAGATGTTTTTCATTAATTTTTGCCTTTCCCTTCCCTTCTCAGTGCTGTCTGACTCAGTACCTGACTTCTGCTTGGTTCACCCATGAAATACAGCGTATTGACATTGGTATGTTGTCATGACTAATTGACAGAACAGAAATTGAACAGTAATATGTAATACATTTGTTAATAATACAGCATGACTCAAAACAGATTTGTGTGCAAAATGTGATTTATTTACAGTGCTAGATATCGGTACATGTGATTCTAAGGGTGATGGGTGGGGGTGGAGGAATATCCATGGCAGAGTCCAGTTCTCAGTCTCACAGGTGCATTGTCCTTTTGCCTGTGGAAGGATGGAGCATAGGCAGTTCATGGTTGGACAGGGTGGCAATGTGGGACAGTGGGAAGACTTGAGGGGGTATGTCCTGCTGGCGGGGGTCTTGACATCCTACTCTTTCTTTTTTTTTGGTCTCAGGCTCCTCTTACGGGGTGGTTGTTCTTCAGCAGGATGTGGGGTTCTGGGGGGCTGTCGAGGTGTTGGGACCTCCTGTCCACTAGCGCCGGCGGAGGTGGTAGGCTGTTCCTGGTCCGGGCTAGTGACAGGGGCCCTGTGTGGTGCACCATGGTCCCGCAACGCGTCCTCTATCCTGTTGAGGGCCAGGACGATGGTCCCCATTGCGGTCCCGATGATTCTCAGCTCCTCCCTGAACCCCATGTAGCGTTCCTCCTGCTGTGCCTGGATCTCAGTGAACCTGGCCAGTACCGTCGCCATCGTTTCTTGGGAGTGGTGGTAGGCCCCCATGAGGGTGGTGAGGGCCTCTTGGAGAGTGGGTTCCCTGGGCCTCTCCTCCCCCCCCCTGTCGCACAGCAGCCCTCCGAGCTGCCCGGTTTCCCCCGGCCTCTGTCCCCTGGACGGTGTGCCCGCTACCACTGCCCCCAGATCCCTGTTGTTGTTGGGGTGTTGGGTTAGCCTGGGTGCCCTGTAGTGGCAGACACACCGCTGATTGAGCTGTCCTAGAGACAGAGGCATGGGCCCGCTGGGTGGGAGCTGTGCTGGTGTTGGCAGAGGGGGTCGGGTCTGGTGTGGCCTGTGGCTGCCTGAGGGGAACCGACTGCCCAGAGGTCCCCGATGGTCCGGGCTGGTCATCAGGTTCACTGTCGACAGAGCTGCTATCCTCAGTGTGGGCCTGTTCCGGTGGTGGGATGGACACTTCTGGACCCTCCTGGCTGGTGTGTTGTCGTTCGGGTCCTGCATGGGGTAAGAGAGTTTGGTTATTGTTTCTGTGTGTGCAATAGCGTGCGTGTTATGGGTGCCCTTGTCCCCCAGTGCAGGCATTCCCTTGAGGGAGGTGTTGTGAGGGTAGTTAGTGGGGGGGGGGTTAGTGCAGTGGTCATGCTTAGGTGATGTGTGCCCATGATTTGTGTTGGCATGCAGGAGTTGGTGTTGGGATGGGTGGGTTGTGCTGGTGAGACATTGTCAGGGAGGATGTGTGCTGGGGGGTTGGGGGTGAGGGTGGGGGTGTGGGTTGGCATGCTGGTGGGGTGGGGTGGATATAGTAGTTGAGATTGGACTTACCAGAGTCCATTCCTCCGGCTACTCCAGCGAGGCCCTGAGGATGCAGGATTTCAAGACGTCTTGCTCCCACGATGTAAATTCGGGAGGGGTGGGTGGGGGTCCGCCGCCAGTCTTCTGGACCGCGATGTTGTGCCTGGAGACCATCGATCGGACCTTCCCCCGTAGGTCGTTCCATCTTTTGCGGATGTCCTCCCTATTCCTGGGATGCTGTCCCACCGCGTTGACCCTGTCCACGATCCGCTGCCATAGCTCCGCCTTCCTGGCTATACTGGTGTGCTGCACCTGCGAGCCAAAGAGCTGGGGTTCCACTCTTAGGATTTCCTCCACCATGACCCGGAGTTCTTGGTCCGAAAAGCGTGGGTGCCTTTGGGGTGCCATGGGGTGGTGTGGGTGAGGTGTGGGGTGGTGTATGTGATGAGGAGTATGTTGGTGAGTGGTGCTTTGTGCTACTATGTGGTGTGTGTGATGGTGTAGTGTGCCTCAGTGTGTCTTGCTATGGATTGTCTGCTGTGTCTCTTTCTCCTTCTCTCAGTAATTATGGTCGCAGGGGTTTGTGGGTGATGTGGGTGTGTGTTTTATAGTTGGTTGATTGTGTGGGAGTGGTGTGTGTATGTGTATCAGGTGTGTGTATTTCAAATTGTCAAATGTGGCTGTGTTTTGGTGATGTGTGTGTATTCTGACCGTGGCGGTGTGTAGCGCCAATGGAATACCGCGTTTGAATGACCGCCGTGTGGATTCGTGGGTCGTAATGGCATGGGCGTATTTCTGTTGGCGTGACGGTGGAGGTTTGGTCATCTCCAGTTTATCGCTGCCCGCTGATGTGGCGGGCTGCAGTGGAGGACGGATTTTTGGAGGTTTGGCCGTTGTGGGTCAGAATGACCGTGGCGGTTAACCGCGGCCGCGGCGGTGTTATGGCGGTCTTCTGACCGGCGGTAAGGGCCTTTTACCGCCGAGGTCAGAATGACCCCCTAAATGCCTTTGTTTGGAGTCACTTGTAAGCGTGCTGCCGATCTGGATTCATTGTACCCATGAGTCGTACCTGAGCACCAATTTCTCATTGACTCTGCACCACAGTAAGGATTAAGGCTGCGTGTTTGGAAAGTGCCACATGTTTTTTCTGTTAGGACACAATCAATGCATTGCCTTCCCTGCCAGCAAGGAACTGGCGCATTGTCTCACCTGCAAGAATCAATGCCTCACCTTCCCTGCGTTGTTAAAAACTGATGCAGTGGTTTGCTTTTCCGGCACCTCACCTCCCCTGTGGCCCACATCGTCTATGTTTTGGACGCATCCCAGGTACTTTTTTGCCAAAGAGATACATCCATTGATTCCTATGGATTAAGACTTGCTTACACTTTTAAAACGTTTTTTTTTACACTATGCTGATAGAGATTCCATCTTGCATGAAACGAGGTCCCTGCAAAGTATTCAGGTGGAAAATGTCAAAGTTATGCTGTTACATGCAAAAGCAAAGGAGCTCCTTTGTGGCGGTGAAGCAGCAGCTCCGCACCTTCGGCCTGAAGTACTTTCTTCTTTTCTTGACACAGCTTCAGGTGGTGGATCAGGGGCAGACAAACATTTTCAATACCCCTGAGGTGGCATGGGACTGGCTGGAGGCGACAGACCAGGCTCGCCGGCCTGCTACACTGGAGGCACGAAATGGGGAATAAGGGACGTGACCCTACCACCATTAAGCTGGGGTGGAACAGCTGTGCAGTGACTATTGCATGCTCTGGACCTTGAGCAGATCATAAGGGACAACAGAAGCGCACTACAATTGACCGCGGCCATTGGTGACCCGGCCCGTTGCTCGGACTTGGAGGAGGAGGGGAGTGACATGGCCAGTCGGGATGAAAACTCACTGAGTGGGAGCCTTTCTGAGACTAGGACAGTTACCTCGCCGGTGGTGACACCACAGACGGCAGATGATATTGTTTGAGTAACAAATTGATGTAATGTTATGCAGGGCGGGTGTGCTGTGATTACACAGAGTTGCCAATATGCACCGGTCACCTGATGACCAATAACATGTTTAGGGGCAATTGCATGCTCTTATTGAATCTCTGCTTCTTCCAGTCGCTGTTTCCCTTGGTTGGTGCCCCTCCCCCTTTTTTTCTTTTCTTCTTTCCCTTCCCCTTGCTGTGCCGGGACCCCCCCAGTGAGTGATGTTTCACTGGTTGAACAAGCGGAAACTGAATGTTTTGGCTACTGGGGGGTTATAGGGAGCCGTCTTTATGCCCCTTGCAGTGCCGACTATGCAGAAATACTGGACTGGGCTTTCTGTGTGAGTTTTCCCCGCATGAATTCCCCCATAGGTGTTTTTCTATCTGCTGCGTTAGACCAAACATGATAGTATGTTTGTGCTTTGTTTTATTGTTCTGTTGTTGTTAGGAGCCTCTGCTGTCACTCTCGCTCTGTTCCCACTCTGTAGCCTATAAGAGACATAGGTCCTCACCCCCTTCACAATTCTACCTCCGCTTTCATACACCATACACATGGCACCCATTCCTCATGTGGAATGTAATGGATATGCATACACCAGCACGCCGCTACGCAATTTCTTCTTATCTCAAAAGGCATTCAATACATATCGGGTTCCTACAAGAAACGCATCTTGTTTTGATGGAGGCCACCAAGCTACAGAGGCGCTGGCGCGGACAAATCATGGCCACGCATTACTCTTCCTTTGCTAGGGGGGCGCTCATATGGATTAGGCCAGGTACACCCTTTCTAGCTGAAGAGTAGGCAGTGGACACAGAAGGTCATTATGTTTTTGTACAAGGCTGTTTAAATGGTTGTGCATTAGTTTTGGGGTCCACATACGCACCAAATACCAAATACAGAACAAGCGTGCTTTTTGCCTAAGTTGTCTAGTGTTTTGTCCCGATGGAGCGCTCTTCCATGGCTTCTGGGTGGAGACTATAACAGTGTTCTCGACCCGGGCCTGGACCGTTCCTTTCCACCGTTGCCCACAGCGCCAGCAGTATACGCTGCTGCATTGCTGCATAGCTGGCTCAAACATTGGCACTTGACGGATGTATGGCACCATCGCCATGACCCAGACTGAGTATATTCCTATTATTCAGCCCCACACGATCTCCATGTACGGTTAGACAGGATCCTCTGCACTGAAAACTTACTGTCCACCATATCCCATATGGAATAGCTAGGTCACACACATTCTGACCATAATCCACAATATGTGCGGATTGTGGAGGAGAGCCAGATCCCAGCTATCTCTATATCTGGCCAATATGGCCGGAGGCATTGGAGGATCCGCCCTTTCGGGAATTGCTTGTCGGGGCTATCGAGTCATATTTTGATAAAAATGCCCAAACGGCCTCCTCGAGACACCTGAAAGGGATGTGTTTAAGGTAACGCTACGGGACCACTGTATGGGAGCGCGGTGGAACATGCGCAAGACAATTGAGACACACCCAACGAAGATAGAGGAGGATTTACTGGGGCATGAGACAGAAGCTTTGCGTGATCCGCTGAGGCGCTGCACCCTGGCGGATTGTAGCCATGAAGGAGAATTTGTTAGAGCGCCTGTGATGTCTTAATTATGCTTCTCACTCAGCTTGCAAACATGCTGCAGCGGATCAATCGGTATGCCTGTTGGCGTGACAGATACAGCAGGAGAGTGCCGCTGCCCCATTGTTGGCATTGCACACAGCGACGGAAGTTATGTTATACACCCAACGAGAAATACACACTGAGCTAATGCATTACTTCAAGCAATTATACCGATCAAAAGTATCGGCTAGCCTTGAGGAATGCAATGCTTTCCTTACTCTGCTACATCTGCCCCATCTTGGAATGATTAGCGACTGGACTTAGAGTAGCCCATGACGTTATCTGAATTGTAGGAAAGTATACGCGCTTTAACTACTGGCAAGAGCCGGGGCCCTGATGGACTCCCAACTGAGTTTTACAAGACCTATGCGCATCTGCTTGCCCCCGCCTCCTGAAGGTGGATGAGGAGGCGCTCATTGTGAGTGAGCTCTCTCTTTCGCAGCGCGAAGCATTGCTGATCTCCCTTCCAAAGCCCGGTTATGACCAGACACTACTGGGCTCATATAGGCCCCTAGCTATGTTAAACACGGACTATAAAGTACTGGCTAAGGCACTTGCCACATGAGTGACACCATTGATCCCCCAGTTGGTCCATTTGGACTAAAATGGATTTGTACCCACCTGCAGCACATCCTTGAATATCCGACGCTTTTTCCGGGTAAGGGGATACTCCACGCAGGATTGGTCAGGTGTACGATGCCTGGTGTTAGACCTTGAAAAGGCCTTTGATTCATTGAAGTGGGCCTTTTTATTTCATGTCCTGACCCGATACAGTTATTGCCATGGTTTCTAAGGGTTAGTGAAGCTATTATATACTCAACTATCATTTAGAGTGCGTACTGGCTTGGCTATTTCTGCTCTGATACTAATGGGCAGGGGCACTCGGCAAGGCCACCCTATTTCCCCCATACATTTACTAACTATAGAGCCACTGGCAGTGGAGCTCCGCCGTCGAGGTGAAATTGGGGCATTCCACTAGGGGAGGGTTTACACATTGTGTCCCTTTATGCGTATGATTTATTGCTCTATTTCAGGTCTATTTCGGGAGTGCCTGCTGAAGTGGCAGAAGTGCTGAACCTTTTTTCCTCATTTTGGGCCTACAAGTTAAGTGGCGTAAATCGAGCCTCTTTCCCTTTCACCCGGACTCGGGAGACCCAGCCCTATGCCTGTCCGGTACCCCGGTGTTGTGGCAACCCAGATCCTTCAGATACCTTGGGGTTCGAGGTTTCACTCAGACACTGACTTACACAATGGCAATACTAAGAACATGGTCACCTCCATCTGCGCACAAATGGCCTTCTGGCAGACACTACCGTTGTCTGTGGTGGGTCGAGTGTCCCTCCTGAAAATGGTGCTGCTTCCCCGTCTTTTATGTTATTTTTCAACTTACCCATTTATAAACCAATAAAGTTTTTCCGGGACTTGGAATCTAGGATAAGAGAGTTCATCTGGGGTGATGGTCGCGGCAGTGTGGCATTAACTAAATTATACGTGTCCCTGAACAGAGGTTGCATGGCTGCGCCTAATCTAGAACACTATTATTTAGCCGCACAATTACAATGGGCAACCTATTGGCTCTCGAGTCATAATTTGTCGGATGCAGCCGCGGTGCTTCCTCAATGGACACAGGTTAGCCTATCTCATTCATTCCACCCAAACACACGTACCAGGGTACCAAACTCTCTTCTGTTAGGGGTGGTGCACCACTATTATCGTAGGAGCTCAACGATTTCAGGACTGATAACTCCTAATGCTCCAGCGATGCCTTTACTGGGTACCCCTAGGAATACCACTTTTACATCGACAGCAGAACTAGAGACATGGCATGCAGCTGGTATACACTCACTAGGGGATCTGTATAGAGAGGGCACAATGATTCCCTTCAACACCCTGGTGGAAGAGACTGAGATACCAGAGGGTCAATTTTTGCTATTTAATTCCTTGAAAACGTAATTGGCTCTTCACTGGGGAGATATTTCAAGTGAAGTCCCAACCCACCTACTAGTCCAATATATGCAGGTTATGGATCAGGGCACAGACCTGGTTCATTGGCTGACCAGCGCACTACAAATTCATACCACGCCTACACATGCTGAGTTGCGCGCCAGATGGGAAGACGACCTCACTGGACCCTTCACGGACAGAGAGTGGGAGTTGTTGCAGGCAAGCCCCATGCATGTCCCACGGAATGCACGCTTCCGCATGATCCAGTTCTATATATTCTACAGGGCGTACCTTCCTATAGAGAGGATAAATAGGTACTTTCACCGCATGGATGTGTCCTGTCCTAGATGCGCGTTGGTTGCGGCTAACTTCCTACACATGATGTGGTCTTACCCCTCATTAAGGGTCTACTGCAATATGTGGTTCCTTCTTTTTCAAACTGCACGATGCGCCCAGCTTTAGATGGATGGGAGGCCTGCCTGCTGGATTTATTCCCCAGATCTAAGAGATACAAAGCAACTACACGTTTCATGGACCTGGGTTTTCTAATGGCAAAACGCCTCCTCACTAGGAGATGGAAGGCGTATGAACCTCTGCCTTCAAGGGCTTGGCTGCGCTCTTTTCTGGTTTGGGTGCGAGCTAGTGGGGTGGTACTGCAGTGTGAGGATGCATTAGGCTGGTGCAAGTATCCTTTAGCTACTAGCTGGGACACCATGCTCACTGAACTTGAATCTTTACAGGACACACCTGATGACAATTTGAGCACCTAGGTGCGCGACATTCAAAAAGCATTAATTGTGGGGAACGGGAAACAGCTCCCAATCCTGTTAATGATACTCCTTCAGTGTAGACAATTTGAACTCTGGTAAGTCTCTGTTTATGGCAAACGAAGGGGGATCCGGGAGGAGGTGTTGAGTGGGTGGCGGGGTGGTTGTATAAGGGTGGGAGGTAGTTAGCAGGCTCTAGTTCTGGTTATTGAAATTATTATTGTTCTTACTTGTTAAATCGAGCCATGGCATTATCTTCATTATGCCACAGAGGAGCTGTTTCATGCAGACTGTGTTGATCTGAAAGTCCTGCTTACTAGATAGGAGCTTGCCGATATGGGATAACCATTATCATTGCACTGTGTCTTTGTACTCTGTTAAGCTGAGAGACACTTTGGCTAGCACAGCACCACATAGTACACATGTAAAATGTATAATGTGGTAATTTTGAATCAAGAGATATGAAGTATATCTCTACGCACTTCATGGAATGACTTCACTACAATTGCCATATCTGATTGATCCTGTAAATGTGTGAAGAATATAATGTGTTAATGGTTTAAAAAAAGGCAACAAAACTTGAATAAAAAGAATTCTGAAAAAAAATGAAAGAAGCTCTAAACAAGCGATATTGTCTCACCCCAGAAAGTTGAAAGGTATAGTTTAGGAAGAGTACTAAACTTGGTTCTCAAACTTGGGTGGAGTATGTTGATTCCTTTTGCAGAGCACTGGATCGTTGAGTGAAGGGCAGTGCGGTAACAGGCTACTAGGGGCTGTATAATTTGATTGCATGGGTGCACTTGTCTAGTTGTTTTTTTCCAGATCTGCACTACCACTTGATTGACAGCAAGCTTACTGATCCCAGGATGAGGAGGCAGACCACTGGCTCTTCCCCAGGGTCCAAAAGTAGTTGTATGTGGGCAATGCCCACAAGGGTGAGCAGGGTCCCGAACAGGAGAGAGCGGGGGAGGTCAAGGGAGACACAGACAGGTCCCAGGATATGGGAGGGGGGAAGGTTCCCATGTCCCTTGTGAAAGGAAGGAATGAGGTTCTGGTGGGCGGTGGCCCAGGGTGCCCCATTTTTAAACCCAGTTGCTTTGAGCGTTCTTAGCTAGGACACAAGAAGGGGAACTCTATCTGTCACAATAAACTCCCTACTGGTGGCCCCTTTACAAGGGTGGATTATGTGGCCCTAGGGGGAGGCAATCCCCAAGGGCAGGTCATAGACCATGCCATAATCTCCCTTATTTGGGAGGTGTACTGAGAGCGTGGGTTGGTGATCTCAGAGGGTGGGAGTCATCACTTCCCCCAGGTTCAAGTGGATGGAGTCCCAGTCACTGCTCTGAGAGACACTGGGGTGAGCTAAACCATGGTTGTGGAAAGGCTTGTTTCCCCAGAGTAGTACACCGGCCAGATGGGTAGAGTCACTCCAGCCAGGACATTTTCCTCCCTAAGGCTCTGGTGTCCCTAGAGTGAGTTTGGGGGTGACCCAGAGAAGGGTCATAGTTGTCCCCAGGTGCCCATGGAATATTCTGGGGAATGAGTTGCCCCCAGTGTCAGGGGAACTGGGAGGAGTGGCCATCAAAAGTGCTCTAGTAGTTCAGTTTTCTTGGGATACCACTTCAAAGCAGAAGGTACAGGACTCCAGCAAGACAGACAGGAGAAGGCAGAGTCCACCCATGTTCTCTGTTTAGCATGAGGGTAAGGAACCTAAGTTGAGTGACCAGTCTCAGGATACAACCCCTAAACTGGTGGGAGGTGAAGTGGAAAAAGGGTGCAAGGCACCTAGGGCTACTGCCCCCCACTTTTCAAAACCACAGAGGCTAGAGAACCCGGGATAGCCTTGGGCCTGGCTCTTTACACTGACAGCTGCCAGTGACCTATTTTGTTTGTTGTCCTTGTGGTTAGAGTTTTCCCTGCGTTAGGGACCGAAGTCAGACCCAAGGGGTGAAATGGGCCACATCACACTGTTGGCCATGTGGTACTGTTTGCCTACTGGGATGCATATGTGAGCACAGTAAGGTTAAGTGCTGCACAGATGGAGTCCACAGATGAGGAGAAGGTTTCCCCTGGGTTAGTTCAGTTGACTCTGAGAGTATAGAGATAGGGATCCACCTGGGTGCAGAGAGGTGTAGAACTGGCCTGAAGCCCCTGCAGTAGTGGGCCATTGTCCAGGTTCTATCACCCTAAGCAGAGAAGTCCAGCAAGGTATTGGCCTAACCTGGCTTTAGGCTGGGATGGGTTTGTGTTGGGAAAGGCCCTTTTTTCAGGGTTATCCCCAAACCTCTTGCCTTCCTCCTCCTATTTTCTCTGATCTGTTTTGTTGGCTTTAGGACTCTGGGCACTTTACCACTGCTGACTAGTGCTAAAGTGCAAGTTTCCATTGTATTGGTGATTAGATTCTCCATGATTGGCATATTTGATTTACTAGTAAGTCTCTATTATAGTGCACCAGGTGTGCCCAGGCTCTGTAAATCAAATGTGACTAGTGGGCCTGAAGCACTGATTGTGCCACCTACCTTAGTAGCCCTGAAAGCATGTCTCAGGCCTGCCATTGCAGTGTCTGTGTGCGCAGTTTTAGACTGCCATGCTGACCTGGCAAGTACACCCATGTGCCACCTTCCCTTTTACTATCCTTAAGTGACCCCTAAGGTAGGCCCAAGGCAGCCCCATTGGCAGGGTGCAGTCTATTTTGAAGGTAGGGCATGTACTGGTGGTTTTACATGTCCGATAGCGAAATCCTCCTAAATTTGCTTTTCACTATTGCAAGGACTATCGCTCCCATAAGGAAAATTGGGTATTACCTTGAAATATCTTTGAAGTGTAGTTTTCCATCAAGAACAGATAGAGATTTGGGTCTCTGAACTCACAATTTAAAAAAAGAAAAACACATGGTTAAGTTGGTTTTTGAATTGTAAGTTTTAGAAAGTGGGCATTTTGTTGCTTAATCATTCTGTGCCTCTACCTGTCTGCTGAATACACGTCTGGGTCAGGATGAGAGTTGGGTTGTTTGTGCTTTCACTCTAGACAGTCTAACAAAGGGAGTTGAGGTGTGCCCCACACATCCTGATGGCTCATCACTAGAGTGATGGTTCTTCCTTATCTAGAGTGGTGGGAAGAGCTGACACTTGCTCCTGAATAGGGCTGTGCCCATCCTCACACAAATCAGTATCCAACCCCCTGGAGTGTGTATGGGGCCAGGGCAGGGGAAGGCAGGGTCTTCTGCACTACAAAGACTTCTCTTTTGAGTTTGCCTACTTCAAAGACATAAAAGGATATATTGGGCCCCTAGCAGCACATAGTTAGAATCCTTCGGGCTAAGGAAATACTGCCAGGAAGAGGAGCTGGATGCTGTAGGAGGAATTTCCACTCTTCCTGTTGCTTGCTGCTTCTGTCCTGGGAGTGAAAGGACTGTACATGGCTTTCTGCTTTCTATTTCCAAAGGTTCCCCAAGGGCTTGGACTGAGCTTGCTTCCTGTTAAGAAATCTCAGGGACATCAAAGACATAATTTGCCAGTGTCTGGGCTCTTCTGCTGAGAATCCTAACTTGCCAGGTAGTGCCAGCATCAGTCCCTGGGCCCTTGGAAGTGCAAGCTGGTGATCTGTAGGAGAAAATCCATGCATCAACGTGCCATGCCAGAAGTATCTTCACAGTGCCTGTCTTGTGGCTGAAGAATCAATGCAGTGCCAGCCCACAGCTGCAGAATTGATGCAGCACATGTTTCACTGCCTTACTATCAACACAACATGTCTGGATTTTCCACGCATAGTCCATGGGACCAATTTCTCATCGACCCCGCTCTGTATAAGGAAGCGAGGCTATGTTTCGGGAAAGCAATGCATCACTTCCCCTGCCAGTAAGGAGCCAATGCATTGTCTCACCTGTGAGGAAAGATTTGATGTATCGCCTCCCTTGCGTAGTAAGGAACTGATGCATCAATTTGCTTTTCCTGTGCCTCACCTCCCCTGTGGCCCACATTGTCTTCGTTTTTGATGCATTCCAGGTACCTTGTGCTAAAGAGATACATCCATTGATTTCTATTCATTAAGACTTGCTTAAACTTTTAAAAAGTGATCTCTTGAATTGTGTATACTGGATTGTTATCATTTTGACCTTCTTTCACCCACTGTGTGTGTGTGTATACAAATACTTTACACATTCCCTCTGATATAATCCAGACTGCTTGTGCCAAGCTACTAAGGGGGTGACTTGGGGTTATTTTAGCTCAGTGACTCCCTTATCCTGACTAGAGTGAGGGTCCCTGCTTGGACAGGGTGCAAACCACTGCCAACAAGAGACCTAATTTCTACCACTATCCAATAAACTCCTTTTGTTCTGAATATTTTCACTGCAGGTGATTAGAGGTTTGACTAGAACTGAGAAAGGCACCCTCAGAAAAGGTTTGGTGCTTATTCCCGGTCCCTGGAAGCTGTTTCAAAAGGGTGATTCTGTCTCACTTGTGCCAGTTATCAAATAACCAGCATCATGTGTTAGTGCTTTGTTTTAATTTTATTCCAATGCCATTTACTTTGAAGCACATTTCCTGTGTGCATGTGGCCCATTGTATTTCCATGGAATACACATCTACTTTTTTAAAACATTACAAAATGCTAACTTTACTGAGTGGCTCTCTTGCTTCAGTTTCTTAAACAACAATGTATTAAAACCACAGTAGTCAAACTCCATAAAAAGCCTAGTAATGTAATTTTCAAGCATAGAGCACAGAGAAGAATGTGATGACCCGGCAGTTTGAATTTTTGGCAATTACTTGTAAGGTCTGCTACTTAACCCTTGGGCGAATCCTTCAATAATTGTAATATAACTGAATTGATTTAATATTTTTTAAGTTTCCTTTCTCCATTCCATTAACTTAAAAGTTTGCCCAACCAGTCAGTGTATACAATTGCTAATCATATATTAGTATATAAAAAAATGAGCTGCACAGGTATTACTCATGAGGCTCGGCAATGGTTACATTGTTGCTATTCACCCAACAGCAGCACAACCTACCTGCAGTACATTCATGTGCAGGCTGATATATGTTGGCATATGAACAGATTGGGTGGCCGCTATCCTTGCCATTTGTGTTGACCAATTAGGATAACGCCATTCTGGGCATTTTGAGTGAAGACTAGATGGGTTTGCATTCTACTAATGGAGGACTTAAACATAAAGGACAGCTCAAGTGCCAATGTGGCTAGAAAGTGGAATATAGGGCACAAAACCATAATGAAAAAGGATATCTAAATTCAAAGAAGGGAGAGCCTGAGGCAAATAAATTCTGGACAGTGAAAATCAAGCTTGACTCTCTAGACAGGGAATATGGTGTCAGAAATCTGGTGCACAGTACATAATCAACAGGGCAATATAAGGGTACTTCCCATGCATTGTCCTTCCCCATGTGATTTAATCTATTGTAAGGGAGCTGACAGTGTAGAGTATAAAATGGAACTGTCACCCATCATCTTCTTCATCTTTTCATTGGATTACAATGCTATGTGAACAATTCACAAGTTCTGAGTGGATACCAGGTACTTTCACCAATTCTTTGTTTTTGTGAATAAAAAAATTCATGAAATGTATATAAGAGCTCATTCTGTGAGCCCTGGTGACTTGTATGATCAGTGTGCAGCAGTGCCCCAGGGACAGGTGTGTCCTAGAAGAATCCAAATGCTTAAAAACATATTCATAGCCTTACAGAAGGAAGCTCTGTAGGCCATGAGGATAGTGAAGATGCTCTGGGAGATAGATCTGATCAAATAAAAGGCAAAAGGCCTCCAAAGCTGAATCCTATATATATTGCCAGCATATTGCAGGTGAATTGAAATTGGTCCAGAACAACTAAACCCAAATTTCAACTACTTTTGATGGTTGGAAAAGTGGAGGACACTAAGCAATCCATAGTAAAGGTGTCTGCATCTGCACACAGTTCTGAAGAGATCCACCATGTTGATCAATTCTGGCACTCAACTGAAGACTAATTGAGATGCAAATGTCCCTATTCGCTGAAAACCATCCTGTTTCAGGGCAAAGAGAGCCTAAAGAAAACATGGAATACTTTTTTTACCACAATTAAATACAAAGATTTGAGGGGTGTAACAATTAATCACAGAAGGGCGATATGAGTTGTGCCAAAAGGTCTCAATGTGCACAAAGAGTCACAATGAAAAACTAAAGACATAAGTGAAAAAAGCAGGAATGAAACATGGTATCCTCAAAAGATGCACACAGGCATTGAAACTGGAATTGTATAAATTGTCTTCAAATGATGAAATTAATACGTTCCTTAAAAACCTAGGGATTAAATTGATAAAATCTAAAGGCCAGATATATCAAAGCATTGTGATGCCCTTGCCCCACTCAAGGTGACAGAAGAGCAACACAATCCCCAAATCAGATTTACCAAGTAACTCAAAGCCACATTGCATGGACCTGCGTGGCTTGTTAAATCTGGAGTAATGCAACGCAACACAAGTCTTGAATTACTCTGCTCTTACTCTGCACCCAGAAGGCATTATATGGGTGGAGAGTAGATGATCCCTACACATCCACCCATGCTTTTTGGCATATTCCTAGATTTACCAAAATTATTAAACCAGGGAATGCCTTAAATTTGTACAGTTTCCCTATAGAGGCACAACAATAAGAAATATCTTTTTTTCTTCTAGTTGATTCCTCTTTCTAAGTGTGCTGTATTTTGCAGCACAGTAAGAGAAAACATATTTTAAGGATTGTTTTGTGCAGGAAGGTATCCCTTTTTGCACAAAAACAATCCCGTCTGTAACACAGGGACCCTTGCACCATGGTGAAGTTTGCCTGAGTCAGCGCTAGGCAGCACATAGTTACCAGCGCATCAAGAGAGCAGGAATGCAATATATCTCAATAATGATGGCGTATTCCTTCCCTCTTTGTTTGATGCCAGGAGAAAAGTTGTGTTGCTGTATCATGCTGCTTCAAATATTGATAAATCTGGCCCTTAGACAACATTGCTCTACAGAAACAAAACAAGTTTTAGAGAGACCATGGAAACTACTTGACAGGACCTGGTTACACATTGGCAAAATAATACAATTATTCATATAAAGATCAAAAAGCTGTAAAAAAAAGAGTCCAAAAAATAACAACACTAAGTTCAAGTGCACCAGAATAAGAACTACAAGTCATTAACTGCACTAACATGGACAGTGCATCCGATGATTGTTTAAATAAAATGCTCGTACTATTTTCAGGCCCCAATTTGATTATGCATAGAAAAAGGGAAATGGAACATGAAATGGAAAAGAAACAAGACAAGGGAGAAGGACACAAACGAGAGAGTCCTGAATAACCCACTATACTTTGCAAAAAATAAATCAGAACACTTTTTAAGAACGATTAATTTCTTGAGTAGAGAACTCAAAGAAGATAAAAGTGATGTGTTACAGTTTGGTTGTATTTTTTCCTGTTGAGGAAACTGCATGTTAAAATAGAAAGTGTTCTTACAACTATAAATTAGGAATTTCAGAGGTTTTTTTTATTTTTTATGTTAGCTTTTTATTTTAAAAATACTGAAATTTACCAGCTATGCATGACCAGTATATGTAAGTAACCTAAGTAAATCTTTCATCTCTATGATGCATTACTTATGTCTTCAAAAATGACATCACTAAGGACATATGAAATCTATGGTGGTGCAAGTTATAATTAGGTAATTTACATACAGCTGGTGAATATCAGTTTTTGGTTTTAAAATGGTATGTTTTTTATCAGCAGACCTAGGTTCAATGTCACTTTAATTCAGTGAATTGTTGTTTTTATGTAAGTTAAAATCTTCCTGCCTTACTTATGTATAACTTCACTTTCAGCTTTATTTTTTTCAGTGAATATATTTATATTGCACATCTGTTGATATTAAATATACTGTTTCTGGAAGCCAAGTACAGTTACTGTGCTTCTCCCTTAACTACTCTAAGACATACATGTGGTACTTTTTCCTTTATTGCGATTGTTTATTCAGGCTCCAAGACTGGCACCAAAGTCAGCATCTGCATCCATTGTAAGAATTTATTTTAGTCATTGAGCATTAGTAAAAATGTATGTGTAAGTTCAACTACTTAACTTCTATTTACTCATTAAATGAGCCTGACCAGCTGTGCATTAATTGATGCTCTCCACCTAATAAATCTAATCTTTGAAAATACTTTATGCTCTATTACACATAAAACATGCCAATTATTATCATTTACTTAATTAACAAGCCCAATTTAGATTTAGTTGGCATTATTTCTAAAAAGTACTCTAGTTTGAAGGGTCAACTAGTTTGTTCATTTTTATGGTGTTTGTAATGTTTGTATTGCTGCGAGTAACTGGTTAATGAGCACTAATTTAATATTTGTGTAGATTATATGTATCTGTCATCAGATCTAAAAGCTGATTTTTCAATCATAAGGTGAAATAATTACAATTAGTAATTGTGCTTCCCATTTAGGTGTCAGACAGAACAAAAACAGAAGCCCTTTCAGCCTATGACGGGAAAGATACATTTGCCAACTCATTTTCAGAACCAATCTCATGTATCTGGCAGAGGTATTTTTCCTCAGTCAACTTTCTTAAAAGTACCCTTGTTATACTAAGTACTGTTAGAGTGATGATGCGAATACTTCACCAACATTCATCTATGCCACTGTGTGGAACTCAATCAAAAAGTCCATTGTAATTTATTTTATCTGCTCTTCTTGTATTCACTCCAGAAAATACCTTCATGAACTTGTGACAATAGAACAGCAATTCTGAATCACTGATCTTCAAGCAGAGGATGCTGGGTAAATCTGTTGTGGATGCCTAGAATGATATGAAAAGGAAGGTGAGCACTGGAGAGGGAGTGTTCGTGACAGACTGAGGACTGGATAGGAGCAGAGAGCTGAAATGAAATGGATTCAGAAGCACAGAATTAGCATTAGAAAGAAAACTCTTCCAATTCTGCAGGGGTGAAAACATAAGTTCTGTTTTGAAAATGAGGTAATAAAGTAGGTTACAGGAGAAAGGAAGGATCAAACTATAAACGTATAAAAATGAAAGATGTGCTACAATTTGTAAAGCCTTCTGGGTGGGCAAGATAAAAAAAAATAAAAAAATTAGAAAGTAGACGTTTTTTATTAAACTCAAAATGGGGAGCACTCTGTCTTCCATTCCAGCATTTGTGACCCCAAGGCATCATGGTAAATGCAGTCATTAGCATGAATTTGAATAGAGTTTTGAAAGTTTTACACCACAAGTTGGTGCGGCGAGTGCCGTATCTTCGGACACGTGTTTCTGGCTATTTGGCCGTCATCAGCGAAGAGCAACGTGTAGCTGGCGGGGTTGCTTTAAATGCCGCCTTGAAAGTATTCACAGGTTTAAGTACCACTCAAGAAGGCGCACAGGTGCTTCACCCGAGCTCGTCAGCTCAGAGGCTCACGGGAGCCTTAATTACAACAGTCAGAACGGGGAGCACCCTGTCTTCCATTCCAGCATTTGTGACCCCAAGGCATCATGGTAAATGCAGTCATTAGCACAAATTTGAATAGAGTTTTGAAAGTTTTTCACCATAAGTTGGTGCGGCAAGTGAACTCTATTCAAATTCATGCTAATGACTGCATTTACCATGATGCCTTGGGGTCACAAATGCTGGAATGGAAGACAGGGTGCTCCCCGTTTTGACTGTTGTAATTAAGGCTCCCCATGAGCCTCTGAGCTGACAAGCTCGGGTGAAGCACCTGTGCGCCTTCTTGAGTGGTACTTAAACCTGTGAATACTTTCAAGGCGGCATTTCAAGCAACCCTGCCAGCTACACGTTGCTCTTCGCTGATGACGGCCAAATAGCCAGAAACACGTGTCCGAAGATACGGCACTCGCCGCACCAACTTATGGTGAAAAACTTTCAAAACTCTATTCAAATTTATACTAATTACTGCATTTACCATGAAGCCTTGGGGTCACAAATGCTGGAATGGAAGACAGGGTGCTCCCCGTTTTGACTGTTGTAATTAAGGCTCCCATGAGCCTCTGAGCTAATGAGCTCGGGTGAAGCACCTGTGCGCCTTCTTGAGTGGTACTTAAACCTGTGAATACTTTCAAGGCGGCATTTCAAGCAACCCCGCCAGCTACACGTTGCTCTTCACTGATGACGGCCAAATAGCCAGAAACACGTGTCCGAAGATACGGCACTCGCCGCACCAACTTATGGTGAAAAACTTTCAAAACTCTATTCAAATTTATACTAATGACTGCATTTACCATGAAGCCTTGGGGTCACAAATGCTGGAATGGAAGACAGGGTGCTCCCCGTTTTGACTGTTGTAATTAAGGCTCCCGTGAGCCTCTGAGCTGACGAGCTCGGGTGAAGCACCTGTGCGCCTTCTTGAGTGGTACTTAAACCTGTGAATACTTTCAAGGCGGCATTTCAAGCAACCCCGCCAGCTACACGTTGCTCTTCGCTGATGACGGCCAAATAGCCAGAAACACGTGTCCGAAGATAAGGCACTTACCGCACCAACTTATGGTGAAAAACTTTCAAAACTCTATTCAAATTCGTGCTAATGACTGCATTTACCATGATGCCTTGGGGTCACAAATGCTGGAATGGAAGACAGGGTGCTCCCCGTTTTGACTGTTGTAATGAAGGCTCCCGTGAGCCTCTGAGCTGACGAGCTCGGGTGAAGCACCTGTGCGCCTTCTTGAGTGGTACTTAAACCTGTGAATACTTTCAAGGCGGCATTTCAAGCAACCCCGCCAGCTACACGTTGCTCTTCGCTGATGACGGCTATATAGCCAGAAACACGTGTCCGAAGATACAGCACTTGCCGCACCAATTTATGGTGAAAAACTTTCAAAACTCTATTCAAATTTGTGCTAATGACTGCATTTACCATGATGCCTTGGGGTCACAAAGGCTGGAATGGAAGACAGGGTGCTCCCCGTTTTGACTGTTGTAATTAAGGCTCCCGTGAGCCTCTGAGCTGACGAGCTCGGGTGAAGCACCTGTGCGCCTTCTTGAGTGGTACTTAAACCTGTGAATACTTTCAAGGCGGCATTTCAAGCAACCCCGCCAGCTACACGTTGCTCTTCGCTGATGACGGCCAAATAGCCAGAAACACGTGTCCGAAGATACGGCACTTGCCGCACCAACTTATGGTGAAAAACGTTCAAAACTCTATTCAAATTCGTGCTAATGACTGCATTTACCATGATGCCTTGAGGTCACAAATGCTGGAATGGAAGACATGGGTGCTCCCCGTTTTGACAGATGTTTTTTATTAGGTGGAGTAGTACAATATGTGTTAGGAATGGGGTCTTTGGTTGACAGCCATGTTACTCCCTGTTAAAGCAAGGACCCTCACACTAGTCCGGGTAAAAGAGAATCACTCTCAGCTAACCCCTGCTTACCCCCTTGGTAGCTTGGCAGAGCAGTAGGCTTAAATTCAGAGTGCTAGGTGTAAAATATTTGTGCCAACACACACAGTAACTTAATGAAAACACTACAAAATGACACAACACAGGTTTAGAAGAATAGGAAATATTTATCTAAACAAAACAAGACAACATTGACAAAAATCCGACATACACAAGTTAAGTTATGAATTTTTTTTAATGAAATTCAAATCTAGCGCATAGAAACACAAAATGTTTCAATGAGGTGTTAACACAGCGTTGTGACGGAGTCGTTCCAAAAATCCGACACCAGCGGCACCGCCAAGGAGTCACGCAGACCCCCAGGTACAGTACCTTGGTGAAGAATGGAAACAAGCCGATGTGCGAAGTCGGGGATCGCGGGTGTTAGAAATGGGGATTTTGGTTGGCAGTCAGGTTACCCTCTGACCAAGCAAAAGCCCTCACTCTAGTCAGGGTAAGTCACACACAATCCAAGATTATCCTGTGCCCACCCTCTGGTAGCTTGGCACGAGCAGTCAGGCTTAACTTAGAAGGCAATGTGTAAAGTATTTGTGCAAGAAATCATACAATACCACCATATAGCACCACAAAAGTACACCACACAGTGTTTAGAAAAATATATAATATTTATCAGGATAATTGTAGGTCAAAACGAATAAAGTTGCAATGTGAATTTGTAGCGATATCACTGAAAAGTGATATAAAGTGTCTTAAGTCTTTGAAAAGCAAACAAAGTCTCTTTCAAGCACAAAGTACCTGGTTTGGAGTGGAAAACCTCCTCAGAGGGCCACAGAAGAAGAGATACGTGGAAAAATGGTGTGTGCGTCGATTTCTCCCCAGCACACACAGACTTGCGTCCTTATTTTTCACGCGGGGAAGTCGTGCGTCGTTTTCCGGTGTGCAGACAGTCTCTTTCTGTGGATCGCGAGGAATACCAGATGTCCCGGGTCTGTGCGTGGATTCTCCTGCTTGTTTTCAGGCTGCGCGTCGTTCTGCGGGGCTGCGCGTCGAAGTTTCGCTCTCACGGCAGGCGTTGCGTCAATTTCTCCTCTGGAGGTCGGGTGGCGTTGTCCTTGCGAGCCCGTGCGTCGAAGTTCCGGTCGTCCCGAAGGCGTCGCGTCGATCAGCGTCGGTGTGCAGCGTTTTTCTTGCCGCGGAACAAGCTGTGCGTCGAAAATTTCAGCGCACGAAGCGTCCAAGTGAAAAAGAGAAGTCTTTTTGGTCCTGAGACTTCAGGGAACAGGAGGCAAGCTCTATCCAAGCTCTTGGAGAGCACTTTCACAGCCAGACAAGAGTTCAGCAAGGCAGCAGGGCAACAGCAAGGCAGCAGTCCTTTGTAGAAAGCAGTCAGGTGAGTCCTTTAGGCAGCCAGGCAGCTCTTCTTGGCAGGATGCAGGTTCTGGTTCAGATTTCTTCTCCAGCAAGTGTCTGATAAGGTAGGGCAGAGGCCCTGTTTTATACCCAAATGTGCCTTTGAAGTGGGGGAGACTTCAAAGAGTGGCTAAGAAGTGCACCAGGTCCCCTTTCAGTTCAATCCTGTCTGCCAGGGTCCCAGTAGGGGGGGTGGCAGTCCTTTGTGTGAGAGTAGGCCCTCCACCCTCCCAGCCCAGGAAGACCCATTCAAAATGCTGATGTATGCAAGTGAGGCTGAGTACCCTGTGTTTGGGGTGTGTCTGAGTGAATGCACAAGGAGCTGTCAAATAAGCCCAGCCAGACATGGATTTTAAGACACAGAAAGATGTGCAAAGAAATGCTCGCTTTCTAAAAGAGGCATTTCTAGAATAGTAATATTAAATCCAACTTCACCAGTCAGCAGGATTTTATATTACCATTCTGGCCATACTAAATATGACCTTCCTACTCCTTTCAGATCAGCAGCTACCACTTCAATAGTGTATGAGGGCAGCCCCAATGTTAGCCTATGAAGGGTGCAGGCCTCACAGTAGTGCAAAAACGAATTTAGGAGTTTTACACTACCAGGACATGTAAACTACACAGGTACATGTCCTGCCTTTCACCCACACAGCACCCTGCTCTAGGGGTTACCTAGGGCACACATTAGAGGTGACTTATATGTGGAGAAAGGGGAGGTTTAGGCTTGGCAAGTACTTTTAAATGCCAAGTCGAGGTGACAGTGAAACTGCACACACAGGCCTTGCAATGGCAGGCCTGAGACAAGGAGAAGGGGCTATTTAAGTGGGTGGCACAACCAGTGCTGCAGGCCCACTAGTAGCATTTAATCTACAGGCCCTAGGCACATAGAGTGCGCATTACTAGGGACTTATAAGTAAATGAAATAGTCCAGTCAGGTATGATTCAAGGTTACCATGTTTTAAGGGAGAGAGCATATGCACTTTAGCACTGGTTAGCAGTGGTAAAGTGTGCAGAGTCTAAAAGCCAGCAAAAACAGTGTCCAAAAAGTGGAGGGAGGCAGGCAAAAAGTTAGGGGTGACCACCCTAAGGCTGTCCAGTCTAACAGCGAGGTCTATGCGAAAAGTTGAATCAGCGTACTTCGAGCGGCGTTGGTCACAATGTGGTGCGGCGACTTGCATAGAGTCGCGGACTTCAGCGGGGCTGCAGCGGTGTCGGGCCTGCGAAGGTCGTCGCGTTCCAGTGAAGATCACAGATTCAGTTGCAGGCGGCATCACCGGATTCAGCAGAGGCGTCGGTCCGGAGTCATCCGAAGTTGATTTCCTTGAACTTTCACCAGCTTTTCCTTTCAAGGGCCCAGGGACTGGATAGGGCACCACTTGTCAGGGTAAGAGTCTCAGCAGAGAGTCCAGGTGCTGGTAAGGGAAGTCTTTGATGGCCCTGAGACTTCAGAACAGGGGGCAAGCTCAGTCCAAACCCTTGGAGAGTCCTTCTCAAGCAGGAATATACCACAAAGTCCAGTCTTTGTCCCCTTGCACTGGCAGAAGCAGCAACTGCAGGATAGCTCCACAAAGCACAGTCACAGGCAGGGCAGCACTTCTCCTCAGCTCTTCATCTCTTCTCCAGGCAGGGGTTCCTCTTGATGTCCAGAAGTGATCTAAAGTCTGTAGTTTTGGGTGCCCTTCTCATACCCAATTTCTCCTTTGAAGTAGGCCTACTTCAAAGAAAAGTCTCTTGTGAATGTGAAATCCTGCCTTGCCCAGGCCAGGGCCCCAGACACTCACCAGGGGGTTGGAGACTGCATTGTGTGAGGACAGGCACAGCCATTTCAAGTGTAAGTGACCACTCCTCCCCTCCCTCATAGCACAGATGGCTCATCAGGATATGCAGGCTACACCCCAGCTCGCTTTGTGTCACTGTCTAGTGTGAGGTGCAAACAGCCCAACTGTCAAACTGACCCAGACAGGGAATCCACAAACAGGTAGAGTCACAGATATGGTAAAAGCAAGAAAATGTCCACTTTCTAAAAGTGGCATTTTCAAACACACAATCTCAAAATCAACTTTACTAAAAGTTGTATTTTTAAATTGTGAGCTCAGAGACCCCAAACTCCACATGTTCATCCGCTCCCAAAGGGAATCTCCACTTTAATCATATTTAAAGGTAGCCCCCATGTTAAATTATTAGAGAGGGACAGGCCTTGCAACAGTGTCAGGACATATAAAACACATTACTATATGTCCTACCCTAACCATACACTGCACCCTGCCCTTGAGGCTACATAGGGCCTACCTTAGGGGTGTCTTACATGTAAGAAAATGGAAGGTTTAGGCCTGGCAAGTGGGTACACTTGCCTAGTCGAATTTACAGTTAAAACTGCACACAGACACTGCAATGGCAGGTCTAGCTACTGATGTGGGTGGCACAACCAGTACTGCAGGCCCACTAGTAGCATTTGATTTACAGGCCCTGGGCACCTCTAGTGCACTGTACTAGGGACTTACTAATACGTCAAATATGCCAATCATGGATAAGCCAATTACATACACATTTTGTAAAGGAACACTTGCACTTTAGCACTGGTTAGCAGTGGTAAAGTGCCCAGTGTAACAAAAACAGCAAAATCAGAGTCCAGCTCACATCAACAATCTGGGGAACAGAAGCAAAAAGTTAAGGGAGACCACGCCAAGGATGAAAAGTCTAACAATATGTATATGTGTATATGTCATTTATATAGTTTGAAACTAGACAAAAGGTAGCAGAGTGTTGTTCATGGTCAAAGACAAGCGTAAAGTTAACAAATCATAAGACAGAAAAATGGATTGAACATAGTGAAAGCTCGGTGATGTAATGTTTGTTAAGAAGGTGAGCCTTCAACACATTCCAAAATTGGAGCTACGCTGTAGCCCTCCTGATCCACACTTCTTAGTGTGCGATTTGAAGTTGTCCTGGCTGCAGGTGTGCCATGATCTACAAGACACAGTGAACTTGGTTTCAAGATATGGGGGTGATGGGCATGGTCTTGTCTTGTTAATAGTAAAGATGTCACTTATACATTTGCAACCGATTTGCTATTGTAAAGATTATTTAAAAACGAGGTTTATATATAACATTTGAAAAGTCTAGGTTATTCTAAATAAAATGTAATAGAAGGCTTAACCTTCTGGTTTCCACTGAATCTGTATCCGGTGCTGTAACACACTGAGCCATTCCTCAGACCTTTGTACTATAACCTTGAAAATGCTAATCCTATTTATTACTGACTATAACATATTTTAACGAAATTCCAGTTAAGCCATTACAATGAATGATGTTCTACAGCGGTCAGCAGAAATAATTGACACACATGATATGGTAAGTGACCGTACCGATGACATTTATCCATGACAAGTGAAAAAATGAATGAGATTTTTATTGCGTTTCATTTGATTAACTGTCCTTTCGGTCCCCCGCGCTTTGCAGTAGAGATGTTGTGTAAAGCAATACCCATGACAACAGGTCCTTTGATAGATCGAATGCGAGAGCGGGAAATGGTGTGACGAATGGAACATCGTGTGCCAGTATAAGGGCATGCATATCTTAGATATGTTTAAGTTATTTCCATCCAGTTGCATGGCTTTTCTCAATTTTAGCAACATGACCAATTTCATTAACAAAATGAATTAAGCCAATGATAGAGTGTGGTCTTTTATTGTATACGGACTCGTTTAAAATACACTGAATATAAAGGATTTTTCAATGTACAAATTGACAGTTGTATTCTTAAAGAACAAAGTAAACTATGGCCACTTGCAGAGTGTGAAAAATATGTAAAAATGTGTGCGCCTAAACCTAGTCAGAAAATATTACTTCCCAGGAAGCTAGTTAGGAAACAATAGAGTAGAGAGGTGTCTGCGAAGAAGCTAGGGCATGTCAGGGAAGGCACGGCGTACTCATTTCCTATCTCAGTACGAATCTAGACTGAATACTTATCTCTTTTCGAGGACAGCTCTGTCTGAGGCTCCTTCTGTATTTTGAAAAGGACTTTAAATTGCCTGATGTCAAGGACTTCTTTTTTATATAAATTGAAAGCACTATATTGTAGCACTGATAACGGTATTAGAAATGCAAAGGAAAACCTAAGAAAAGAGATTGCAATTCTAAGCACAATCTAGGGAAACAAAGTTGTTTGAGTTCCACGAAAGTAAGGCACAGAAAAAAGAGGAAGCTTTGATAATGCTAAGAAGTAAATAAAAAACACTGACAACATGCCATTTTCAGGTAATAAATAGATGCTAATGCTACTGTCAAAGGCTCTCAGAGGGCAACCTGGGAACTGGCACATTAGGTAGGTCTATACAATCAGTAATGGTAGCCCGTCAAAGCCCTCACTGTTTCTTTTGGTGGTGCTTGTTTAAGATACCGTGGAAAAGTGAAACGTACAATTCCTAATCTCAGGGAAGACTCAATATTTTTTCTATTCTCCCCAGATATTCAATGGAAGGGTAAGTAACAAACCCTCAATACAAGTAAATCAAGCGCTAGGCTTTAATTTTATGCCCAATATGGCAAAAGACTACATACAGGAAAAGAAACACACAAAAAACCCTTTCTCTGGAAATTCCCTCTGCCGTTATTGTCACATAGCATAAAAAACTAAACTCTAGGAACAAAAAGGCAGCAAAAAATGTAGCAACTTCTTACAATGTGTTGTATGGAAACTTTGAGAAATACGTTTTTACAGTAAAACAGACATGTGTAAAAGCTGCTGGATTCCCTTTTGTTAAAATGTGTAAGACCATCTCCCACAGGGCAACATTTTTTGATAATGATCACATCCAGGATCCTTTTAGATATTATCACGCTGAATGCATTTTTAGGTCTGACTCTGGCAAACCTTTCAAAATGAGCCATTCTGGAATATTGCTTGACAGAGTTTATGCTAACGTCAACACATAGTACATCCCTGTGGTTTTGAGCAGGTGCTGAAGCCTAGTGTTATACCACATGCTTCTAGCGGTGGGATGTCTTAAAGACATAGCCTTATTTAGATTGCGTTTTATGATAAAACGCTCAATTCTTTCTAAGCTTTGCAGCAGTACATTGCAGAGCTTTTACAATATGTTTATTGGAATTCAGGGTTTGTTCAGCGTGCAGTGCTTCTCAATTTGTTCAAGTATTACTTTTCTCAAAAAACAGCAAGCAATGTCATACTAAATGAAGCTTCCTCATTTATTGTATGAAAACAATCCTTATCTCTGCTTCAAACAGAAAATCTGTAAATAGAAAAATCACAATTTGGAAAAACTCGCATTGTTGAGTAGACGGCTCAGTATTTTGTATTAATTGCTTATTGAATTATGTTAGTACACCAAAGACGTTCTACACAGTAGGGTAGCTTTTAATGCAAATCGTTTACATTTGTGTGAAACACTAAGGGGCATATTTATATTTATGCTCTGTTTGTGCTGAATGTGTGTCAAAAATTTTGACGCACACTCGGTGCAAACACTGCCCCATATTTAAACTTTGACGCCCAACCCCGCGGACGTCAAAATTCCACCATGTGCGTCATTTTTGGGAAGCGGGAAACTGACTTGCGTTAATGATATGCAAGGTAGGCGTTCCCTTCCAAAAAGTTACTTTAAGGCCTGTGCGCCTTATTTATACCCCAGCATCATTTTGACGCACAGGAGGGAGTGGGCCTTAAAAAACGTCGCACAGCCTGATGTGCGCTGTTTTTTAACGTCTGGGTCAGGGCAGGCGTTAAGGGATCTGTGGGCTCGGAAGGAGTCCAGAGGTGCCCTACCCTGCCCCCAAGGACACCCCCTGCTGCCCTCGCCCACCCCTGGAGGACACCCATGGATGGGGGGACCCATCCCAGGGAACTAAAGGTAAGTTCAGGTACATATTTTTTAAAGTTTTTTTTAAGTGGCATAGAGGGACCTGATTGGGGGCCCCCCTACATGCCACTATGCCCAATGACCATGCCCAGGGGACATAAGTCCCCTGGGCATGGTCATTGGGCAAGGGGGCATGACTCCTGTCTTTCCTAAGACAGGAGTCATGTCAATGGGGATTGTGCGTAAAAAAAATGGTGCAAGTCCGGTTTAAGGCCTGATTTTTGCCTCAGACCTGACTTGCACCATTTTTTGACGCACAACCCCCATTTTCCCATACGCCGGCGCTGCCTGGTGTGAGTAATTGTTTTTTACTCAGACCAGTCCGCAGCGTCATTCCATATATAAGGCGCCCGCATGGCGCGTTGGAATGGCGTTAGCCGGCGGTGAAATTTTTGAAACACAACTGCATTGGCGCAGTTGTGCGTGAAAAGTATAAATATGCCCCTAAGGGCAAGGCAGTTTCCCGCTTTCAAAAAATGACGCACATGGTGGAATTTTGACGTCCGCGGGGTCGGGCGTCAAAGTTTAAATATGGGGCAGTGTTTGCGCCGAATGTGCGTCAAAATCTTTGACGCACATTCGGCGCAAACAGAGTATAAATATGCCCCTAAGAGCACAGAAAGATCTAGTTCTTAACTCATCAAAAAACACACCCTGTCTCTTAGAGATGTGATGAAACCGCATCAGTGATGCTGCACCCAGAAATACAGAACCGAGATTGATTGATATTTGTGCACTGCTACCCAATAACAAGTAATTCTCTGAGAAATGCAGAATTTTCATTGGATTTAGGGGCATATTTATGAGAAGCTTGTGCCGGTGTTGCACCAGGAATTTTGACACAATGGATGTGTAAGTAGTGCCCCACATTTATAAGTCAACGTATTTTCCAAAATGCATAGTTTTTGAAGGCTTTCATCTGGGAAAAGCTGCAACTAAACCAGCTGCGCAACACACAAATTAAAATTTGCAAGGTAGGCATTCCCCACAAAATCTAACACAACTCTAATGCAGTGATATTTATGGGTTTGACAATATGTGATGCATTGTTGAGAAGTGGCACACAAAGCTTGCAATGTGCCAAAAAACCTGGGCATCACCAACCCAGGCGTAAGAAATGACACAACGGCTCTGGCATAAAAACAAGAACATCATAAAACAACTTAACTATGCCATGGATGTTGTGATCCTGCACCTAGGAGGCACAAGGAGATCACTGCCAAATAGGCAGCTAAGGAGGAGGGAGCGTGTGTTCTGGCAGTGCATATCCTTAATTGACCCCTGAGAAGATGAGGTAATCACACGCTACTGACTCAGTAGGGAGTCTGTCATTGAAGAATGGATTGGGCCAAGTCTCTAGCCTCCAAATGCCAGGCTCACTAACATTCCTCCACAAGTCAAACTTATGGTTTTGTACCAGATGCTGGTATCTGGTTCCTTCCAGATCACAACAACCAGAGTGGAAGGAATCTCACAGGCTTATTTTTCTACCTTCCTACCCTCTGTACTGAATTCCATAATCAGGTTCACACCCCAGTACCTCCTGTTCCCTAAGATCCAACAACAATAACTGGACGCCAAGCAAGGCTTCTATGCCACTGGGGGATTTCACCATGTATTAAGTGCAATGGATTGCACACATGTGCAATTGGTTCCCCCTGCTGAAACACCCCACATGTACAGAAACCGGAAGCACGCATATTCAATCAACATCCAGTCCATAGTGAACAATCTGGGATGTTTATCAATGTGCTGGACAAATACCCAGGAAGTGAGCATGATGCCTACATATTCGGGCAAAGTATCACCCCTGAGTGCTACCAGAATTTGCAATACAGGAATGGCCTATTTGTTGGTAAGGAAATCTGAAGTACACAACATACCAACCAAATTTGAAATGTATGACTTAATAGACATCTCTGTGTTTGTCTATGGTGCTAGGAACATATTTACGAGAGGTGTATTTCATGCTCGCCCCATGCATTGTGGTACATCTGTGATGCAAACCTGTAAGTCAGAATTTTGAAGACATCCATAGCCACTTTGCGTAGCTTTGAATGGTGTCAAAAATCTGGAGAAATGTAACACAGTGCAAAATGCTGTGTTGCATTACTGTTAGCAAGGGAGGTGTTCCATCGGTGTTTTGTGGGTGTTTCCATGCAATTCCCATGGTTTCTGGTGTTACTTAATTCATCCATGTTACTTCGTCTTCCCATGTGTGCTGCATTCTGTAGCACACACAGATAGAAGAATATGCCTCTAAGGATTTTTTTTGTGCCAGAAGGTACCCCTTCTGACAGAAAAAACAATCCTGCATGCAACACAGGCAGCACATTGTCTATCAGGGAAGGGTGAAAGGTCATGAAAGTGCCATATGACTTAAATACTGTGCATTTCTGCCATTTTCCAGTGGTGCAGTGCAGCACAGCAAGGAGACATGCTGTGCTGCACTGTGACACTTCTGGCCTATAGTTTCATGTGTAAATAGTGGGAACAATTTACTGCTACAGGTAGAGAATCATTTCCCATTGTGCCATTCCCTCACTAATCCTGTAATGGCAGTAGCAACATAACATCTGTGCACAGTATTGTGTCATCTCACACTGGTGAATGGACTGAACCCCATACTCTACACTGGTTAACAAATAAAGACAAAAATCATGTGGTACACAAGTCAAGTTAATATGAGTACAAAGGGCAGATAATGGCAAAGTGTGAGATGAATGGTATCTCAATGGCGTACCTAGTCTCGGTATCAGTTAAAGTTCCACTAAATTAATAGTGTGTTAACAAGTCATGTGTTCATAAGTAAGGGCCAGATGTACGAAAAAAGCAATTTGCGACTTGCAAATTGCGAGTCCCTGCGACTCGCAATTTGCAAGTCGCAAATTGCTATGCAGTAAGGTGTCTCAGACACCGACTGCAACTCGCAATGGGGTCGCAATGACCCACCTCATGAATATTCATGAGGTGGGTCGCAAATTGCGGCCCCATTGCGAGTATGGGCACTCGCTAACATGGAGACCTGCTGACGTCAGCAGGCCTCCATGTTAGCGACCTGCTTGTCAATAAAGCAGGATTTTTTTTTTTGAAGTGTAGCCCGTTTTCCCTAAGGGAAAACGAGCTGCACTACAAAAAAAAACGAAACCTTTAGTTTCGGATTTTTCAGGGCAGGGAGTGGTCCCTTGGACCACTCCCTGCCCTGAAAAAATATTTTTGGGTGCAATCACAAACTGGAAGGGGTCCCATGGGGACCCCTTCCAATTTGTGATTGGGTTACCATCCACTTGAAGTGGATGGTAACTGCGATGCCATTTGCGACCGCATATGCGGTCGCAAATGGTATTGCATCCCAATGCGACTCGCAAATAGGAAGGGAACACCCCTTCCTATTTGCGAGTCTGAAATGCATTTTGCGAGTCGGTAACGACTCGCAAAATGCATTTCTGCATTGGGATACGCATTTTGCGACTCGCAAACGGCAAATTTTGCCGTTTGCGAGTCGCAAAACGTTTCGTACATCTGGCCCTTGGTGTGTCACACATGGCAGTGTACTTGTATGTTGACCAACGTTTCTGGATCAACCCTAGAAGAAGTAGTTGTAAATTCCATTTGTGTCATGCAATGTAAGTGTAGGACCCATTCATGTGCGTATGTCGTGTATCAATGTGATACCAACAGTACAAAACACACATATGCCTCAGCCATACTGAAAGTCTAGATAAACACATAGGTATCAAGCCACGTTGATATATGTAACCAATGTGATAGATCACCAGTATTTTGGTATAAGTTGGCCAAATTCCCTGCATATGAATCCATCAATGTTAAACTCACAAACTCACACACAATGCTGTCAAATATGGCATACACCAGTAACTAACATAGAATAAAATGTAATCAGGGCACGGATCACAATGTACTCAGGATCCCAATCTCAGCATTCTCTTGCCACATCAGTGATGACAGAATGAAGGCAGAGAATTACTGAATCCCCTTCAAGGTAGAATCATTCACACACATGTGAAAACCTAAAGTATTGTGTCCAGGTCTATAGTAGAAAGCTACTTGTGTCTACATCAGTGTGTTCAACATAAAAATGGCACACATTGACAAATCTATGCGTCCATCAATCATCAATCAATCAGTTTTTGTAGAGCATGACTACTCACCCGTGAGTATCAAAAGGCACTGGGTGTGAGGGCAGACAGAGCCTCATTCGAAGAACCACGTCTTGAGGTTCTTCCTGAAGATGATGAATGATGTGTCAATCTCAGCTCAGCATGAAAACTTGTCTTACAACAAGCATTAGATTAAGGGTGACAACAAAATGTATAACTATCCATGTAACATTTTGGAAATGCACTACATGTATGCAGCAAATTCCCATGGTAAAGTAAGTGAACAAATCAAAGTCTGTGTCAATGTCATGTAGGCAAGTAACAACAACAGATGTTTCAAAAGGACATATATGAGTGTCAAACAGGTTGGTACTGTTCACACCTACCTATTGCTGAATACATGCCAGAAGACCAGATCACTACCTTGTCACTTTACACATGTAGTGAGGTCATATAACATAGAGTGGTCAAGAACATTTCAAAATATCTATCACAGCAATCAACTGCCTGAACAAGAAAGTCGAATAATTCATAAATAATTTATAATAAACTTCTCCTTTGAGTATAGTTATTTCGACAATTCATACTTTTTATTTAGTAAATCCATCTTCATTGCAAATAAAAACAGCCAGCTCTGTATATTCAGGTGCTCCTATGATGACAGTGCAGTGAAAGTGAATCGTGTGAAAAATTGCCAAGGTGCTTCACACAATATATACACAAGGTGTGGTTAAAAAACAAGGTTTAGCGATCTTCTATTGGACCCTTTTTTCTTTCTGGTGTCTAGAAGTCACTGTTTATCTCAACAATAATCCACAACATCAATATGTCGATGTTTTTACCCCATGTATAAGGACAAATCGATCAAGGGTCTTCATCAGGACTGATAGTCTTTATACATATAGCACCAACCAATCATTCAGTATTAGTGTATTCAATGTGATTTTCTTGAGGATCTCTCTCATTTCTAGTTACTGTTATTTTAACAACAGCCTTTTCCTCTGTGAGCTATCAATTTTATCTGCTCATCACTTGTATGTAGTGTCTCTTCACATGAATTGTTTCGATGCAACAAATACCCTCTCCAGTTAGTATGGAGTCAGGAAGGCAGGGCATCTGTGCATTTCAAGAGCATGTCTCTAGAAGTTTCTCTCCACTTCAAAGGCACAACTGTGTACAAAAGAAGGACATCAGACACCAATTATTCAGTATACCTCTGGATCTGTGGATATTCTGCCAAGAAGAAGGACTGCTGTGCTGCTACAAGGATTGCCACTCTGCTGGACTGCTGCCCTAAATTAACTGCTACCCTGCTGTTCTGACCTGCTGCCCTCTTTCTTGGGAAAGAAGAACTGGACCTGCAACCTTATCTTGAACCCAGGACCCCAGAGTGACTTTAAGTGCTAGTCTGCTGGCCTCCTGATCTGAGCCTTAGGGACACAGAAGGCTCCCCAACCAGCTCCTGGACCCAGCCGCAGTGAGATCCCGACCCCCAATTAGTGCCTCTCAAGGCCTGGAACCTTTCTGTGGCTCACGAGCTCTTTTGGGTCATTCGTGAACTGTCTGTTCGCACTGAGACACATAGCTCGCACTGAAATTCAGCATGAGCAGCTGCAAGCCTGTCTCTTCACACAGCAGCATTGACAGCACTGGGGCCCGCCAAAGTGAAGCTCCAGTCCGCCCTTCCTTTACACCTCACTTGCTTTTCGCACCATGCCAACTGCTACCAGGAAAAAACACTCTCCATGCTCCTCACGACCCTCTAGAATGCAAACAGGACTCTTGGCACAAAACTTAAGAAAGTAAAACTTGAGCAGGATGAATCTGGGACTCTATCCAGCCTGCAATCCATTGCAGTCAGCCTGAATTTTTACTTTGACCTGGTCAAGCGAGAGCAGATAATGTTGTTGACACTTTCTGCTTTAAAATGCTAATTTCCAGTTTAATTTTAATAATCCATAATCCTGGTTCCACTGATTGAATTTTTGTCATTTTAGTTTTGTTTTATTTATCACATTTGTATTACAATAGGCTCTATTTTGCTAACCAGATGTGGGATCTTTTGCTGTGGTCTTTTCACTGTTTTACTGTTTGAAGTGTTGCACAAATACTTTACACATTCCCCCTAAATTAAGTCTGACTGCTCTGTGCCAAGCTACCAAGGGATTGAGCCGAGGTTAATTTGGCCTTTGCTTTTGCATTACCCTTACTAAGACTGTGGCTGCTGCTTGACCAGGGCTCACACCCCAGTCAACCAGTAACCCAATTTTTAACAGTACAAATGTGATCTGTGTCATGGTTTTTCCCCAGAATAGAACCAGCATTTTAATTATTGTATATCAAGTCTGTTCAAAATTCCACTATCTGCTATAAGCCTTTCTTTTCTCTGTTGTTGGTATATATCCTCACTATTGTATTGCAATGTTTTATTTTTAATCTTTGTAGCACTATTATGATATATCCACTAAAAGTTCTTCCTCACATTTCAGACCTTCAGGACCTCTGCTTTGGAACTCAATGAAATTTCATGACCTCAATTTCCTCAGTTCCATCAATCTGTCTCCTCCTCTTTCATGCTTCACAATCCTGTCAACAGAAAAAAAGTTCAAAAGTTCTTCTCTGTTCTTAGGTCTTCATTTAAATTTAAAGTGTTTGGTCACAGGGTATATCAATTCATTCCTTTGGAGCACTGTTTACTTAGAGGAAAATATGTCATGCTCACATAATATTTTTGACAGGCATATTAGACTGTAGACAACATCAGAATTGCAGTATCTCCCATGGTTTCTTTTCTTATGGCACTCTACAACTACCATGGTGGCCTTACGACATGTATATCTGAAAACTCTGATCTCATTGTGCAAACAAGTGCCATATTTCTGAGGGGTATAATATCCTCTCACTAATGTGCCTGAAAGATGGTGGTCTCTGTAGCTAACCTGCGTCCTGATAGCCTCTTTCTTGTCTCCAATCATAAGTGATTGTAGCACTCCTCAATGTCTCCTTGGTATTCTTCTGAACTTTTTAGGTTGATTGCTGAATGCAGTTATCATCCTTACTCTATTGCCTTTGTTGCTTTCTTTTTTAAACCAAAGAGTAATTCATCTCTGCCTTTCCTCCCTGCATTACTCTAAGCTGTTTTTTAATGTTATATCTGAATATTCTACCTCTCTGCTTTTTGCCCAAAGTAGCTCTCCAGAGGGAAACCTCTTTCTAACACGGCCGGATGGTAACTCTTCGCATGCAGAAAGCTGTTGGCTGCTGTGATTTTTCTATACAGCCAGGCTATCAGTGTGTCATTCTCCACTCTCACATTCACACCAAAGGTATCTACTTCAGTTTGACTTATTTGGGTAGTAAATCAGAGATTCAGATTGTTATAACTGATTTGCAAAGAGGAAGGACTCCCCTTTAGATCCCTTACACTTTGGGAATCAATCTGGAAGCTTAATAAGCAGGAAGCAGTGTTAGATGTGATCAATGTCTGCTATCATTAATGTTTCCCTAAGCTGTAAAAGTGTATTCCTATTAGAACAGCCTGGATTCCTTTAAGGAACTCAGGACTTCTTTAAAAAAAGTTTTATTTTGCAATGCAACCACAGGGATTGTGGTCTGTTGTCTCTTGCATGTCTCTTGCATGCCACCATTGCTGTGATTGAAATAAATACATGGAGTCACAAATTCAGACCTGTCAAATTAATATTAATTAGACAGGTTGTTCTGCAAACCCCTGAGATTTGGTAGTATGTGAACCAAACTATTTTTACATAGGTCAGTCCATAAAAATTAGATTAGATGTGCAAAATGTCAGTGCTCTATTTGTTACCACAGTTTGCGAATGCAATCTTGGTAACATACGCCCTAAAATTCCAAACTTTTGCTTGCTCCCAAAAGTACATGAGGGTCTGTTAGAATTGCAGAGAGAGCTAACATTACTTCAAAAAGGAGTCTGTTGGAGAAGGTATACTAATATATGAACCACTTCCTGTTTTCATTTGTTAAATGTATCTCTTCATAAGTTAAAGATAGTTCTGATTTCATAGGCAAAGACTAAAGGACCAGATGTTGCAAAGTATTGGTCACAATTTGCTTCTTTTTGGCTTATTTCCTTCCCCACAATATCACTTCACCTACTCCACACTTCAAACCCTTATGGGCAACCAACCTAGCCCCCTCCTTACTATACATAGCTATACACAGACTCTGGCCAGGCCCTGTTCCCAACCATTTGCAGGGAGACAACCAACAGAGAGTTGGGTGCATATTTATAAGCCCCTAGCGCCACCATGCGTCACATTAACATCAATTTTTTTTCACTAATGTGGCCCAACGAGGCCAAAATCCTCACACCATATTCACAAAGTGGGGCAATGCATGTATTGTGTCACTTTGTAACCCTTTACGCTACATTATGCCTGCACCATGTATAATGTATGCAAAGGGAGTGTTCCCACATTCAGGGCCCCAAAAAATGGCACCAGAAAATCTAACAGATTTCCTTGGGTCATTTTTTACTGCACTTTCAATGCCTGCTCAGAGCAGGCGTTAAATGGGGGGGTCCACTATTTATACTGGGCCCCTATGTACTCTGCAGGAGTAGCGCCAATATTTTAGTGCTGCTCCTGCAGAGTACATCAATAGCTTCAATAAAAATGACACTATTGCCCCCTACCCTCCGCCATGGTGCACCATATTCTAGATACGGCGCACACATGGTGAAGGCAGGGGGCACTACAGGGCGCAAGAAAAGTTGCACTGCATTAGGTGCAGCACAACGTTACTTAAATGTGGCCTTAGGTTCCTGCCTCCAGGACATATCCTGAGACCAGTTCTCCGTGGCAGACAACATCCCCTGTTCATGGGGATGCCGACTGAGGCACTTTTTTAAAATTTAACTTTTTATAAAAAATTTCAGATTCAGTTACATGATCCTTGGACACTACTTTGGGCCTTCAGGGTGTTTTCACACTTGGGTTTGCACTGCCATGTCAGGAAAGCTTATGTCAGCTTTTCATACCCCAGGCAGGATTTGCAGATCTTGAGGGCCACGTTGAGTTCTATTTTTGTGTCCCCAGTATCCGTGACCTCTGGTGCAAATCAACTTTTGTTTACCATTAAAAAGCAGAGCAGTCCCTTTAGCTCACCCATCCCTTGTCTTGGGTTTTGAGCTCAGAGGTTACTGACCGAGGTCCCATGTGTACTGTGTGAAATATTTATTATTATGACCATCAGATCATTCTGATTTTATGGACCTGAGTATTGGCTTGCAGACTGAAAAAGAACTACTGGAGAGCAAACTTTCTCATCCAATGGTATCTGAATATTTTATATAGTCTCAGTTTTAAGATTATTCATGACATTTGTAATTGATTGCATCTGTCGCATCAAATGTGAGGTCATGAGAAATAACTGGGGACTTACATATATCTACCTATCTATCTATCTATCTATCTATCTATCTATCTATCTATCTATCTATCTATCTATCTATCTATCTATCTATAATATATATATATATGTATATATATATATATTGATATGATATATCCCGTGAAGTAGTAGTGCTCCCTACATAGTGACATACAACTCATAAAGGCAGTCATGCTGTTTCAGTTTTGAAGGCGATGGCTTGTAGTTCACTTCTTCATTATCAGCATGACTGAATCTTCTTGTAATATAAGGATGATACAATGTGAGATAATTGAGAATTACTTAATTTGAGGTACTAGAAAGTTGGTGGGTGATCTGTGGTAGAATATTTTTTTTGAGGATGCTACACTCAGGACTGTGCCCACCCTAAAACAATGTCCCTGTGTCCCCACATCAACGTCTGTAGTGATGCCAAAGATTCACACAGCAAACACATTAGAATTGAAGATCATATATAGTGTCAGCCATGATTTGTGCAGATTCTAAAACTCAAATGACCCCTACTGATTGTCACCAGAAGATTATATACTGCAGGTAAAACAGGCTTTACATTTATTATCAAAAATAGCAGCTAAATGGGTAGCAGTTCAACCTGATCCAAATAATACATTTGCACAGTTCTATTGCTATGCTTCTATTTACTGGCTAATCACTGGTTTTGATTTTGTGGGCTTCCATAGAGTGTTCGTTCACATATGATGGGCGAGAAGGAAGACTTTTGTCCTCCGAAACACTGCATGGAGATTAAACAGTAGCCTGCTCTTTGGTACTTGTCCTATCTCTCCCAGTTTGGAACTGAGCTGGTAGTGCTCTGACCCGGAGTTACTCAAAGTCTGGAGTTCCGATCCTTCTTTTCCCTCATAAGAGGCAATGTGGTTTCTCAGTAGAGCTACAGTATTTCAAAATTCAAAACCAGTATGCAGCATTCCCATTGTGGCTCTCATTAATGTCATAAAAGACATTAAGGTCCATAAAAGTTCTGAAAATGGAAACTAATTAAAAGAACTAGAAGCTCTATTCCAAGATGTGGTGTAAACTCACTTAGGTAATTTAAAACTCAAAATTACCAATACTACATCCATTAGTAATTTCAGGATACAGAATTACCTATCTATGTAGAGTGGGATGCCGAACATTCCCTGAGCAAACAGGAATTGCTTACTTGTTTGCTCCGGATTACTGAGCTTTATTCCTGAAGTAATTCCAATCATTGCTATGATTTTGACACAAAAGCGCAACCATTTTAGGGTGAAGCGCGCAAGTGCTCTGTCCCTGTTGTAATCTCTCTGTGGGCTTTTAACCACGCCAATGTCACACCCATCATTTTAGTTGGCTTGTGGGCTTGCCTTTTAAAATTTGCTTGATTTCATTAGTGAAAGGCATGCATATGTCATGCCTTTTCCGGTGGCTAGCCCTCCGCAAGAGCACCGGCCAACTACTGAAAACATACGAGTCACCATGTTTTCTGTATGGTTTCTGGAACACTTTTTCTCTTTATTTCGTAGGCAGCATGATTTCGCTGGGCAGTAATCAAGTGCTTTTCATGACTACCAGTTTAATTCTACTGTTTATCCTAGCAATCCTTCGTAAATTCATGGTTTTACGCAGCACAATTGTTTTTTTGTTTTTTATTACTATGCAAAGGCAAAACTGGACCGGCCTTTTTGTTCTGATTAGTCACCTTCATGCTCACGCTTTAAATTGACTCCCTATGTGAAATTGTATTACTTTTCATTTTCAGTTCATTTGGCAAGAAAAGCCAGGTTAGGAGTTTACAACCCTAATAGCTCTAACTCAAGCAAATACAAGACCCATTGCATTGCAAATGCTTATTTATCAGGTGAAATGGCCTTTGTGGATATCCGGACGAATCAGCAATGCCCTTCATGGAGATCCGGACTAATCTCAATTTAGGAAGACATGGTTAAGACTTAGCTTTGAGTGCATTATGCTGCCTGTTTGGTGGTATATTTCAATTCGGGATTTAAAGCAGCATAATGAAATATGAAGAAGCAAGAAAAATAACAATGCATTTTCGTTTTTCCTTTTGTCGTCCTTGGAGTTATTTTTAATACATATTAAATGTGAAATATTATAGGGAACATTTCAGAACTGTCAATTATTCTGACAATTACAGAACAAAATGTACTAAGATGTTCCTTACGTTTTCAGAGAACAAGTAAATCAACTGTCATATTTTCTCAGAAGGAATTGTTTTCTAACAGATGATTCTGGTTTTTTTACTTCTCAGTTTTGAACCCTTGACAGACTGAGCTCCATATTTACTAACATTTTCTGTTATGGTTGCACCACTTTTGTGGTGCATCCATGATGCAAAATGCTAGTATTTATTTACAAAGACATGCAAAGGGCTATTTGTGCTGCCTTGCCTGGCTTTGTAAAGAAAATTTAAAGCTAAAGAGCCTCTTGCATTGCATTGCATAATTTGGGAGGCGTTCAATGGGTGGAACATGGGCATTCCCATGTAGCGACCCATTGATTTCACGCATTCCCAGATTTACAAAGGTTTGTAAACCTGGGAATGCGTGAAATTGCCAGGAAATAGCATAGCATGGAGATTTTTTTTTTCTCCTTGTTATTTTATCTTCCTTTGTGTGCTGCAAACTGCACAAGATGCTTTACACTGCATCAGGGAGGAGTTCCATGGATTTTGATGCATTCCCAGGTTTACAAGTCACTGTAAACCTAGGAATGTATCAAAATCTAACGCCTCCTCAGGGGAGGTGCAATGAGGAGAAATAACTTAATTTCTCCTTGTTTTTTCCTCTTTCTATGTGTACTGGATTCTTCAGCACACATAGAAAGAGGAAAAAGGGTTTTTTGGGTTCTTTGGGGTACTTCACACTTAAGCCTCCATAACTTTTTGTAGACTTAAGGTATCTGTGCCAAATTTTTATCCTTTTTTCCAACATCCTAGGGATTCTAAAGGTATCCTAGGTTTGTGGATTCCCCTTGAGGGAACCGAGAAATTAGCCAAAATATAGCTATTTTTTTTTCAATGGGAAAAAGTGCTGCAGAAAACAATTGTCTATTTTTTTCCCTGTATATGGCGTCAATGAAGGGTTTGTGGTGCTAAAATCACCATCTTCCCAGATTTCAGGCACAGGCAGTTATGAATCAGAAAAACACGTTTCAATATTGTTTTGGCATTTTACTGGGACTTAGCCCATTTTTCCCATTTTTTGTGCTTTCAGCCTCCTTCCTGTTAATGGTAGACATGGGTATAAAACCAATGGTGGATCACAGAATGCTATACATTTCTAAAAAGTAGACACATTTCTGAATTCAGCAAGGAGCATTTGTGTAGATCCTTCAAGGTCTTCCTATACACCATTGCGTCCACTGGACCCTTTTCATTATAGGGATATACAGGGCTTGTAGGTCCACCAGGAACCTGAGGTACCAAGAGCTGAGCTACATCTTGCAATGGTTTTCATTGTGTACAGGGCATACAGCAATTCATTTGGTAAGATATAAAGCGTGAAAAATAAGTATCAAGGAAACCTATGTATTTCCGAAATGGGCACAGGATATGGAGTTTAGAGCCAGTGGTTATATGCACATCTCTGAATTTGTGGGTACTCATACCAGCATGTGAATTTGAGGGCATTTCTCAAGACAATGTCTTTTTTACACACTGTTTTACCTGAAAGGTACAAATGCAGAGAAAGACATTTGGCATAACATGTGTTCTACTATTTTGTATTTCTCTAAGTCTTCCAATAAAAATGGTACCTCACTTGTGTGGGTAGGCCAAGTGCGCATGAAAGGAAATGGCCCAAAACACAACAGGCACACATCACATTTTTCAACTGAAAACCAATCCTTCATGTGTCTAGCTGTGGATTTTGGGCCCTAGCTCAGCTGGCACCTAAGGACACCTAGCAAACCTGTACATTTTGATGACTAGACACCTAAGGAAATGCAGGATGGGGTGACTTGTGTGTCTCTCACCAGGTTCTGTTACCCAGAATCCCTTGCAAACTTCAGAATCTGAGGGGAGCCACAAACGTCTTTCCACCCAGCATTCCCCCAAGCCTCCCCTTGTGTGGGTAGGTCTAGAGCCCGCAACAGGAAACGGCCCAAAATGCAACGTGGGCACTGAAAACGGATCCATATTTTGCAATGTGCCTAGCTTTGGGTTTTGAGCTCTAGCTCAGTCGGCACCTAGGGAAACCTAAAATGCCTGTACATTTTTTTAAACCAGACACTTAGCCCCTCATTATGACCCTGGCGGCTGCGGTGGAGGTCGGACCGCTGCCAATGTGGCAGTCTGACAGGCACATTAATACTGTGGCGTTTGTGCCACAGTCGGACCACCAGCACCACCACTTCTCACTTTCTCCAGTGGGGAGGGGCTGGTGGCTGGTGGCTGGTGGTGCTGGCGGTCCTAATCTGCTAAGGCCACCTTGCAAGCAGCATTGCACTGGGGAGTCTCTCTCTACCAGCTTTTACATGGCAGTTGCACCGCCATGTAAAAGCTGGTGGAGACGGGACACAAGGGGGCCCACGGAGGCCCCTGCACTGCCCATACACTTGGCATGGGCATTGCAGGGACCCCCATGGCCAGCCCCGTCATGCTTTTCACTGTCTGCTTGGCAGCCAGTGAAAAGCGTGACAGGTGCTGCTGCAACCTACGCACCACAACATTGCCATTGACTCTAATATGAGCCGGCGTAAATGTTGTGGGCTGTTTTCCACTGGGCCGGCGGGTGGAAACTCTGTTTCTGCCCGCTGACCCAGCGGAAAACTTGTAATAGCCCTCACTGTGAGGTCACTGGTGGTTTTCTGACTGCACAGCTTTGGTGGACGGGTGTTTCGGTCCGCCTAAGTTGTAATGAGGGCCTTAGTGGTATCTAGGGTAGGCTAACTTGCCTGGCTTTCACTGCGTTTTTTTTCTCCAGAATCCCTTGCAAACCTCAAACGTTCTTTAAAGAAACACATTTCCCCCCCCCATTTCTGCTCAGTTCACTTTCATTTTCATTGAAACGATGTCAGTGCGCCATGCACACTGCTCGTCATTTCAGGGAAAACTAAAAATAGCCTCAGGAGCTGGGAAAGTTCTTTCCCAGTTCCAGGGGCTTTTTTTTTAGAAAAATCAAATCCTTCTGCTGTAAACAACAGAGGGCTTTGGTGGTCATATGCAGAGGACAGAATGGTTCTGTCCTCAGCATACCACCCCCATTGCTCATGACAGAACAGTTCCATCATGAGCACCGATGGGGCTAAACAAAAGTCTTGTGTATGGTAGTGCATGCATTTCATTCCATTTCATTTTACAATTACTTATTCAGGATACACAAGTACAACCTTATAAGTTACAGTACATATAAAAAGAATGAGAACAGTGTCAATAAAAACAATAGGATAAAATCTGCCATACAATTTCAAAGCAAAAGAATCAAAGAAAAAACCAATAGGCAACAAATATGACATTTGTCTATGCTCAAGAATATTAAACAGCGAGAGAAACAAAAGAATCCTTAGTGATGTCAGAGAGTTAAAACAGCACCTCTGGGAAATCAAGCTTCCACAAGCCTCTGTCTTCTGTGGTGGGGTGTAGTATGCACATATAGGCACAAATAATTTGAAGGTACCCTGCACAATCTACTAAGGTCTACTTATGCAAAATTCTGTATTTACTACCAGAGTATAACAAGGTAAAGTTGTATTTCTCCACTCATTTTCTGAAACCACCAGCAGCGAATGTATACTTATAGACCATCAAACATATATATTCAGTTTGAAGGAGCTGCAGTAGAAAAACAAAGCTGGCCTGCATCTTCTTATGTTCAAGTGCCTCAAAAAAGGGTTTAGAAAATTCTTCCTTGGTACAATGTATAAATTACAAAAAAAAGAAATGTAGCAAGCACTAGCTAGTAGTTGAATTGCAGGGGTAGGGCTCCGAAAAGGGAGTTGTGATGTGCCGTACTGGGATATGCAACCAGGTAGTGAGCAATACCAAACCTAAATCTAATCAGATAAAATCTTTGCACATGTGAAAATGGAAACGTAAGATGTGTTTCCATAGTGTTGGTTGTGACAATGGTGAGATAACGAGCTACCCTCGTCTTTCCTATCTCTCTACATTGGTGTTATTGTGCCCTAGCAGCTAAGACATCTTGCGTTAATTATTTTTTTGAGATTTTGGAAATTATCAAAGGGTTCTTGCTTTAATTGTTTTTTAGATATATTGGGCATTAACAAAGGGTTTTAATAACAGTCCTCTCTCCCTATCGTTGCAAGGTGCTCCGTCACGTATCTCAGCCAAGTAAAGTTTTGTGTCTTATCAGGGACTTGCAATCTTTAATTATAGCCTGATTAAGCTTTGTTTCCTGTTTGATCCAGATTGCTCTCCAGAGCTTTAAAGGGGATCTGAGAAGATCCTCTAACAACACTAGACCCAGTTCTGAGAGGCCTAGGAATGTGGGTAGGCTATACAGCACTGACAGGAATCTTCTTATAAATACATTTTCAGCGACCTGTAAATCATGGACATCTCGATACCCCATACCCCTGCACCAAATAACACTTCAGAGAGTCATTTTATGGAACAGATTTTAACCATAACATCCAAAGGATTATTGTCAAATTTCCCTGCAAACCTGAATGGGGCCTCAGTGATCTGCTCAAACCTTAGCTTCCTGATACTAATTAAATGTGTCCACATGCTATTTTTGATCAAGAGGTATTCCTAGGTAAGAGAAAGAGGAGATATATGATAATTTCTCTTCAATTACGTAATGTGATTTCAGAGTTGTACAAGGCTTCCCTATGACCATGATGTGAGATTTAGTAGAATTTGTTTTTAAACCCAAGCCCTTCATATAAAGACATAACCTATTTAATTCTTTTATCCCTACCCCTGTTTTTGAAATTTGGACAAAATTCTCTGCATACAATAAGGCAGGTAATTTCCTTGATCCAATCTTTGGTGCACCAACCTCATTTAAGATATTTTGCTAGGTCATTAATATGTAAACAAAATAGATATGGGACCTGCCTTGCCTTACACCACGTTTTGTTTCAAGCTGTCCATTTTTTCCATACCTCAGTCGCCCTGTCACGCCCTAGTGTATTCAGGCCAGAAAATGAATCGAAGCAGAGTCGATACCATTCTCAAGTACCTTCGCCCATAATTTCCCTCTATCCACCCAGATAAAAGCTGCAGTTAGGTCTCTGAAGCCTAGGTGGAGAGTGCCAACTCTTGGCCACTATGCCTTTAGATATGACCAAATGGAGGTTGAGGCACTCTTCTGCTGTCTAAAGACCTTGTCTAAACCCATAACGCACTTGAGAAAAGCACCCCTTATCCATCACCCATGTTTCCAGACATTTACTTAAAACTCTGCCCATAAGTTTGCTAGTTATCTCAACTAATGAAAGTGGATGATAACGTCCCTATAGGTGGATGGGTTTTCTCTATCTACTGCCATCTTACTTTATGGGGGTATCTAGATCAGAGAGAGTAGAAGTATCAATATTAGAGCTATATATCTTTAAAAAATGCTCAACCCAGTCTTGCACAGGAATGACAACATCAATATGTATACTGTGATCATCAATGACATATGGGTTTAGCTAGCTGAATTTGAGGGCTCATTTACAAGCCCTTTGTGCCACTGTGGCATCACCATCATCATTTTTTAGCTAATGTGATGGAAACAGACACCCCACACAGTGCCGCTTTTACAAACTGGTGCAATGGTACCACTGCGCCAGTTTTAAAGCCTTGAGATGCATTATACCTGTGACAGGTAGAAGGTATGCAGGGTAGGCATTCGCACACAAAAAGGCAGCAGAATTGGTGCAGTAAAATATACAAGATTTCACTGAGCCATTCTGCGCCATTACAGCATAATTTTGTTAACGCCTGCTCAGGGCAGGAGTTAGACTGACGCTGCGCTGCTTTCAATGCCCCCCCCCCCAGCATTGCTGGACTAGCATCAACATTTTGGAGCTAGTCTAGCAATGCTACGGTTTAGTACCACAACTGTGTCAGTATTTCTGATGCAGTTGTGGACACTGTGTGCCATTGAACACTGTACTGGCATCATTAGTGGGGGTGCAGGGCAGCACAAGAAAACCGGTGCATCGATCACGATGCACTCATTTCTTGTAAATAAGGATCATAGTTTTGCCCAAGCTTCAGCTCTAATACCTTTTTTCCCACTGAATTATCACCTTTTTATAATTATATCTACTGAGTCTCACCAACTCCCTATTGTGGGAGACCTGTTTCAGAGCATGGGTAAGGTTTTAATGAGACTTTGAACAATTCCTGTCAAACCACTATTATGAATTGTTTACTCTTTTCCTGCAATGGGTTGTCAGGTAGTCAGTAACTGAGAGAAAAAACACTTTAAATGTCATCAACAGAAAGTTAGAATTGAGATCATCATTCAGGCAAGCCAAAACCTGCCCCACACCTTTTTTTTTAATACCTCTGGAATGGTACTGGAATCTATGTGGACCACCTCCTCATAAGCCCCTCATTTGTATTGTAAGTTACTGAGGTGTTAAGAACTGGGGGCACATGTTGTTTCTCTTTACCCATATCAATGGATAAGGATAAGGAGTAATGATCTTAAGTCATTCTGTAAGATGAAAAAGTCAATAGCCTTTGGTTTATAATATCGAGATAGTGCAATAAAGTCATTAAGGCTACCTTGACCCCTTCACAAAAAAGATGTGAGGTCTCTGCTGAGGTGGGTGACAAGATTGAGTGTAAGACTGTGACAAAGTATTCATTATAAATTTCAAAATATCCCCACAGGGAGTATGTTCAAAGTACAGCAGACTCTCAGTGTCCCACCCTGACAGCCCACAGATAGACAAATCTGATATGGGATGCAGCCTAAAAATAAAATCACCCCACAAATTACAAAATGCTCTTTCTTAAAATCAGCTAAAGCCCAGTGAGGGTTTTGTCTAAGGAAGCTGCTATGTCCACATTATTCCGTTGGAAAGTTTATGATAAAAATTCACAATAGTATAAACTAATTTTGGTTCAAACAAAACAGTTCTATTGGAAATGAAGACAATCCAATTATGTATTAACCCCTTCGTTGCCAGGCCTTTTCCCCTCCTGTGCTGAGCCTTTTTTTGGCTATTTGGGGCAGTTCGCGCTTAGACCCTCATAACTTTTTCTCCACATAAGCTACCCAGGCCAAATTTGTGTCATTTTATCCAAAATACTAGGGATTCTATAGGTACCCATACTTTGTGGGCTCCCCTGGAGACCAAGAAATTAGCCAAAATACAACGAAAATTTCATTTTTTTGTCACAATAATTAGAAAAAAAGGCTGCAGAAGAAGGCTTGTTGCTTTTTCCCTGAAAATGGCATAAACAAAGGGTTTGCGGTGGTAAAATCACCATCTTCCTAGCTTTCAGGAACAGGCAGACTTGAATTAGAAAACCCCATTTTTCAACACAATTTTGACATTTTACTGGGAAATACCAGATTTTTACTATTTTTTGTAACTTTCTTCCTGCTATCTCAGATTTTTTAAAGCAATATATCATTACATCTGGTGGCCTCTTCTGGTTGTGGGGATACATAGGGCTTGTAGGTTCATCAAAAATCCTAGGTAGTCAGAGCCAATAAATGAGCTTCACCTTGCAATGGGTTTTCATTCTATTCCGGGTATACAGCAATTCATTTGTTGAAATATAAAAAGTGAAAAATAGGTATCAAGAAAACCTTTGTATTTCCAAAATGGCCACAAGATAATGTGTTGCGAAGCAGTGGTTATTTGCACATCTCTGAATTCTGGGGTGCCCATACTAGCATGTGAATTACAGGGCATTTCTCAAATAGACATCTTTTTTACACACTGTCTTACATTTGGAAGGAAAAAATGTAGAGAAAGACAAGGGGCAATTACTCTTGTTTTGCTATTCTATGTTCCCCCAAGTCTCCCGATAAGAATGGTACCTCACTTGCATGGGTAGGCTTTGTGCCCGCGACAGGAAATGCCCCAAAAACGTGGACACATCACATTTTCACAAAGAAAACAGAGCTGCTTTTTGCAAAGTGCCTAGCTGTGGATTTTGGCCTCCAGCTCAGCCGGCACCTAAGGAATCCTAACAAACCTGTGCACTTTTAAAAACTAGATACCGAGGGGAATCTAAGATGGGGTGACTTGTGGGGCTCTGACCAGGTTCTGTTACCCAGAATCCTTTGCAAACCTCAAAACTGGGCCAAAAAAACGTTTTCCTCTCATTTCGGTGACAGAACGTCCTGGAATCAGAAAAGAGCCACAAATTTCCTTCCACCCAGCATTCCCCCAAGTCTCCAGATAAAAATGGTACCTCACTTGTAGGGGTAGGCCTAGGACCCTCGACAGGAAATGCCCCAAATCACAACATGGACACTTATCATTTTCCCAAAGAAAACAGAGCTGTTTTTTGCAAAGTGCCTAGCTGTGGATTTTGGCCTTTAGCTCAGCCAGCACCTAGGGAAACCAAGCAAACCTGTGCAGTTTTGAAAACTAGACACCTAGGGGAATCCAAGATGACTTTTGGGGCTCTGATCAGGTTCTGTTACCCAGAATCCTTTGCAAGCCTCAAAATTTGGCCAAAAAACACTTTTTCCTCTAATTTCGGTAACAGAATGTTCTGGAATCAGAGAGGAGCCACAAATTTCCTTCCACCCAGAGCTCCCTCAAGACTCCCTATAAAAATGGTACCTCACTTTTGTGGGTAGGCCTACTGCCCGCGAAAGGAAATGCCCCAAAACACTATCTGGACACATCAAAATTATCAAATATAAAGCTACATGTTTTTTTGGGGGGGGGGCACCTACATTTTTGGTCCTGGGCTGCGCAGCCATCTAGGGAAACCTACCAAACCCAGACATTTCTGAAAACTAGACACCCAAGGAGTCAAGGGAGGTGTGACTTGCATGGATCCCCTGCTGTTTTCTTACCCAGAATCCTCATCAAACCTCAAATTTAGCAAAAAATCATATTTTCCCACATTTCTGTGTGGGATCACCACACCGGGAAAAATATCCTAACACCCAAAGTTCCATTCAGTCTCCCCAAAAAAATGATACCTCATTTGTCTAGGTGGGCCAAGTGCTTGTGACAGGGAAGAGCCAAAAACATGTCAAAATTGAGGGGGAACAAAAGCCGGTCCAAAAGGGCAGTTTGAAAAAAAACATTTTTAGGCTGACACGTGCAGCAGAATTGTTATCAGTATAGATGAGACAATGCTGGGTGGTAGTAATTTTGTGGATTCCTGCAGATTCCGGAAGGTTCCATCACAAAAATGTGGGAACATTTTTGATTTCCAGCAAAGTTTGAGGTTTGCAGGGCATTGTGTGTAAGAAGATGGTGCCGGGTGCATGTGAAACACACCACCGTGGTGTGGCGTGGGCTCTCATTATCTTAATGAGACTACTGGATTTTGAGCAGCACCATCCGTCTGGCTTGTAGTCGTGGTGACTCAATCAAATGTTTCTAAATTGCTTGTTGTTAGTGGAACTAATGCAAGATCATCATCTTCCACACTCTCCAAGCTCGGAGAGGTATCAGTGTTGGTATAAACAACTTGCAGCGGAACTTCTTCTCCAGTAGTGAGTGGGATTTGGGAACTACTGGATATTCCTCTTGGTCTGCTGTGCAGAATCGGCCACATGTTGTAGTTTGACATTGTATATTGAAACAAACCGATTTTCTTTGGCACCTGGCAACGGTGGTAGAATAACAGTTCTGGTACCGTGTATTCCCAGTACAGGGACTGGTGCCCGATAAGAAGGGCCAAATTATTTTTTCACTGCGACCTTTTCACGTACAAGATGCCCAACCCTGGGAATCCAGCCAGTAGATGTCACAGGCACATCCTTAATTCCTGTGGAGGCAGCACTTATAGAAGAGTTATCTTCACAGAACTGCTGTAATTCCTGTAAAACAGTGATACGATAATTTATGTCAAAAGGTGTTCCTGCTGCCTCCATGTCAGGACCATCAAGATCCGAAACAAACATTTGTGTTCCGAACAGGCACTCATCTGAAGTACGACCCCCCATGGACCTTCTAGACAAGTTATTTTAGTGCTCTCTGAACTCCATACAGGTGGAATAGCCAACTACGACCCGTACCTAAGACTCTGGCTGTTAAGGATTGCTTTAAATCACGGTTTAATCGCTCCACAACACTATTTCCCTCGGGATGAAATGGAGACGAGTACTGAAGTTGAACCCACAACAAAGCCATGGTGTCCCTGAATGCCCTTGAGGCAAAAGCAGGACCCTGGTCCGAATGGAAGGCCGCAAATCTTTAATCACAGTCTGAGCGTCAGCCGAGCTTTGTGGCCACGCCCACACAAATCTGGAGCATGAATCAACAGCGACTAATATCTATTTGTATGCACTATCAGGTGTTAATGGACCGCAATGGTCCAAGTACACACATTGTAATGGTCTATTGGAAATTAAGAGGGGTGTCTGCGGCAGGCGCTTGGTCGTGGAAACTTTGATTTGTTGTCTCAACAAAGGACATACTGCTTAGTCTCTTTATAGAGACCGGGCCACCAATAACGGGCCCGTACGAGTGAAATTGTAGTCGCCACACCAGCATGTGCAGATGCCACCCCCTCATGCGCTGCTTTAATCAATTGTGATCTTACATCTTTATTGGGGATGCCCATTATGCCTACGCCTGGAATTTTAACTTCAGCGTTCAGCATACCTCCCATCAAGTATTGATATTTATTAGGAAATCCTTTAGGATAAGGCGTACCATCAACCGCAGCTTTTATGGCAGCCATAATGTCTGTGTCTGGTTTGGTACTCGAACAAGTCACTGCAGCTACAGTGGCAACTGCCACTGCTGACTTTGCGGCTTCATCAGCCAATGTATTTCAAGCAACGTGTATTCCAACGCGCTGGTGTCCAAGTGTGTGCACAACATGGACCTTCGGTAGCATCTCTTTCAGGTCTGCTACCTTCCCCCACAGGAGTCTGTGTTTTATGGTTTTGCCTTTCGAATCTCTAAACCCATTCAAACGCCAGTAATGCAGATATTCATTAAAGGACTGGACGCAGTAATATGAATCACAAACAATCAGTGTGAACTGTGCTGGATCCGTATGTTCTAGTGCCATCAGCAGAGCTTTTAGCTCAGACAATTGTGCTGTACAATCCCCTAAGGTCTGTGCATAGGTATGTTGGGGACAGAATTTCTCCCCCTCCATATAGCCGCTTACGACTGCACAAGCAGCAGAGTATTGATGTTTAGTTCCAGTCGCTGGTTGCGCAGAGCCATTGGTGTACATGACTCTATGGTATTGATCAATAGGCAAGTTATTCGCTGGAACTGGATATTCTCCCTCATATTGTAGGAATTCTTGATTTTGTAATTTTGGATAGAAAATGTAGCCTACATCAGTGGCTGTTAGAGCCGTAGCCCATTGTATCCAACGTGGATGAAGTGCTTTTGCGTTCGGAACGCTAGCTTTTGTAACAGCCTCTAGGGCTGGAATTGGATAAACAACAATGATGCGTTTCCCTTTAATAACAGCCATCTGTACAGCAGTGAGAATTTTCTCTGTGGGTGCAAAGCATTGTTCAGCAGCTGAATACAAATGTGATTTGTATACTATCGGGACTGCCTCACCTTCATTAAATGTCACATAGGTGAAACCGATGGCCCCAGCTATTACCCTGATGACCAAATGTGTTTTGTTGTCCCGTGTGTGTAAATGTTTTGCAAATCTCAAAGGGTGCGTGTATGTTCAACTGTCCAGTATTTGCTTGAAAAATCGGGACGTATTAAGTCATATAAAGGTTTTATGCGCGTTGCATAATCAGGAATGTATGTTCTGCCAAAATTTAGAAAACCCAACAACGATTGAAGTTTTTTTATCGTATTGATTGGTTGTTATTGTGCACATTTTTCAAAAACTTGTAGCGCTAGTCTCTTCCCTTCACTCGACAGCTCATATCCCAGAAACAGGACGCTGAGGAAGGCAATTTTTGATTTTATTAAATTAAATTTGTAGCCAAGTTCGGCAAACCCTACAACAATGTGAGCTACCCGTCTTAAATGTTGTAGTAACTCGTCATCCGTGAGATATATATCATCTACATATGACAATGCTTCAGGGTCTAACTCAAATAATATAGCCGTCACACAAGCCACAAACAGTCCTGGGCTGTGCTTATACCCCTGAGGCAAATGACTGAGGCCCGTATTTATACTTTTTTAGCGCCGCATTTGCGTCTTTTTTTGCGCATAATCGGCGCAAACTTACAAAATACCAGAATAGCCAGAATTTTTCCGAGAGTCTAATGCGCTAAAGCTTGTTAAGTCCCTGCTTTCAGGCGCTATGTTCTGGCAGAAGAACCCATTCGAGGTGTCTAAAGTTGTTTTGTATTTTTTCTGTACTATGTTGCTCATCAGTGCAGTGCTATGTGAATTTTGTATACCATATGTACGTGTATGTCTGTTTAAATGTCTGTAGTCTAAGACTATTCTGTATGAATGGTTCGGCTTGGCTACAGGAAATTAAGGGTTATTCATTGGTGAGACACAGGGTTCAATCACACCCTGGTATTTTAATTGTGTAAGTATCTCTCTCACCGGTGCCCTTGCTTCATGTTTTATGGGATACTGCGGTTGTGGCTGAGGTTCACTTTTAATGGGAATAACATGGTAGGGAGAGTCCCTATCCCACCCCACGTGATTTCTATATAACGAGTGCCTGTGCTACAGCCCATTCTGTAGAATCGGACTCTGCAAGTTCCTCCGGAACAAGGGGCAAGAAAGAAGGTTTACTGACCTTTTCTCCATATGGGCAGGTGCGGACAAAGTCAGGCGGCCAATCTTGATCAGCCAACAAGATGTCGTACACTTTAACGACACGGTCCCAATAGATTGCATGTATTGTGCGTTCAATGTCTCCTTCTAATTGTAGTGTTACTTTGTATACCCTATCAGGCTCGGAGACACGCATGTCCGCTGTTTCTACTTGTATAAAGTCATCAGTTGCTTTCACCTCCAGATGCTCTAGAAGATTCCGCCGAACCATTGTGACCTTTGCTGCGCTGTCTAGCAGTGCTAGAGCCCAAGTCTTGTTCTTCAAGAGAACCCTCTTCCTGAGTGGCATGTCGAACTGAGACTGCTGCCACTTTTTTCTTTTTAAATTGTTGATTTTGCTGTACAAGTTTCTCTTCCTTTTTAACAGAAACCTCCGAAGAGCGTTGTAATTCCTGTCTCGGTTTCACATACTCTATTCTTTGCTCTGATCGCCCACCTCTCTCATTTCTTTTTTCCGATGACTCCTGAAAGGAACGAGGTTGGCGTGTATCAGTATATTGATATCTATCAGGCGTTTTAATATTATCTGTATTCCTGAGATTATACCTATTCTGTGGGGTCTCCGTCCGTGGAGAATCTCCCCTTTCTTTTTTAGGCATTTGTTGCTTTTTTTATCCCAGCGTTTCTTATTACCCTCAGGTTGTTGTTTAGTATTATCTTTATTAATTTTACCCTTAAATTGGGGTTTTTGTGGTCTAGCCCCAAGGCTATCTCGACCGATACTCGAATATGTTTCCGCTATTATTTTAGGCAGCTCTCGTTCCTGTTCTTATTGTGGAACGTCACAGAGCCGCATGCACACTGCAAGTGCAACTGCTTCCCATTTAAGATTACTTAAGATTATTGAAGAAATTGTGGCAAAATTGCCCATCAGTTGCATTCCCAAATCCAGGGCCGGGGCAGCCCCGTATTCATCTTGAATTTGTTTCAGCACTGCCGGTACGTTGGCAAGTGTTGGTGTACCGTGTGCAGTTGTATAGAGCGAGGCAAATACCGTGCCCCAGGTATTAAAGTTTTCAACTGTAGGGACCATCCAAAGGGCAAGCACCTAGTTAATATCCTATGTTTATCCTGAGGTCCCGTAACACTGCTCCCAGCGTATTCATTTTTTGAGCCAGCCAAAACTGAGTCTCCTCTCGTTTGGCTGGTACTTTACCCATAATCGAATGTACAGTCACCAGATTTAAAGCTGGTGTCACTGCATGTGGTTGTGCTGGAGCAGCATGTGCTGGGTTTGTATTTAAAGTTTGCATCACAAATTGGACTAATCGTCTATATATTGCTATTAATTCAATAAATAAGCGTCAAACCTCAGCTACTGCTAAATTCGCAACCGCAGGATGTGGTGTATATGTGGCCAATAAAGGCCAGGTAGGACAGTCATTACTTAGTGGACCTAACCTTACTGGTAATAATGTATGGGGTAGGGCACCGTCAAGCCAATTATTATGTTCTTGATAAGATAGAGGTATCTCTAAATATGCGTACGCCCTGTATTGTCCAGGCGCGTTCGCAACTGTATATGTACGAAATGTGTTTGTGTTCCCATCAACTGCTGGAAATATGACCGAAGAATAAAAAAGCTCTGTTCTATAAGCTGCGTGGGCTTCCACCACAAATGTGACTGGACCTCCCTGGGCCGTGAGGCCATGTGCTAGTAAGTGTGTTGTGAGAGGTTGTCTCATGTTAACAGCTATTTGTACAACCTGGGGATTCGCCATCATAGAAGCACTAAGAGTTCAGAGAAGGCACACAATGATGCGGTTTTTCCCTTTTAAAGTTCAAGCTTGAACAACCGCCAGCTGAAAGAGAACCACCTATATAGGTGTGGTTGAAATCCTCAGTACCACGGACGTCTCAGTTTCCGGAAATGAGGGGTCATTGTATAAAATGAGACTGAGAGGTTCCGGTGGACCCGAAAATTAGAGCCTGACCAAACGTTGGCGGCGCCATGTCGTGTAGGCTCTCATTATCTTAATGAGACTACTGGATTTTGAGCAGCAAGATTGTCCACAATATGGGGGACTGAGTCTGACCCACGGTGGATGACACTTGCCACTCCAAATCCGGGCTTTGCTCCGGCTAACAAAGCAGTGCCTCATCTACCCGAATGGTAGAGATGATTGGGCATACGAGCACATGACATTGCGGTACTTCTCAGGGAAGTCGTGGTCACTCAGGTCACAACCGGTTCTCTCATACACAGTACAGTCTCATATATAAATGACAATAAAGGCAGTGTAAGTTTTAAAGATTGGTTTAATAAAACGACTGCATTTTGGATAGCAAAGCATGAGCTGCAATAACCAGAACTACACAGCACAGTAATATTAAAATAGTAATGATGAGAGTGAAGCACAAGAATAAGGCTATCATAGTGCCGCTAGATTATTTTTCTCTCTAAGTTATATTTCGAGCACAGCATGTTAAGCTCTAAGCCTGCCTTTCAGGTTCCCCCGGGAGGACATCAACCCACATACCTGAGCAAAGGCCTGTAATCTGCATCAGCATCTGCAACGGGGCATTCAGCATACAGTTGTGGTTCCCTGGCTGGAATCTTCCTCTTGACGTGTACTAGGACTAGAAAGTGTTTTTATACCTAACACGCAGATGTTCTAAGAAAATGTCCCTACGTAAGGATGTGTATTTTCTACGAATGCTGGAGACTAAACTTCTACCACGTTTACGGGCAATGTACCAGACTGTAGCCTTGCCTGAAGCACAGGGTGATCAAGAATACATTATTTGAGAACACAGTGCTGAACTAAGCTAAACAGTGTGATAGAAGAAATTAAAACAAGACCGTAAAAACTGGTTATTGTAAAATAACAGTGCAAAGCTGAATAAAATATATCTAGGGCAAAGTGCACAGCGGCCTAGTATCTTAAACTAACGTTCATGGAGCTATACTTAAAATGGCTACACAACAGTGGAATCACCCAGATGTTTAGTTTTCAGATGTGTCTAGGTCTTGTGGATTTTTCTACATGGCAGCATCCCAAAGTCCATAAAGTGCAGCCCTCACCATTCCAAGTGGGACGATTTTGAGAGTTAGGCAAGCTCTCATGGCCCAAATGGAAAACCAACACCCAAAATAATCAAATGTCTTCTTGCTTGCTGTGGGATAAGATGTTTTAGTGTGCGGGGGAGAGCTGAAAGACTGTTACTCTCTTCAGATGGGGTGTGGGCATTACCAGGCCCATACTGAATGGTAGCTACCACCCCACTATTTTTTTTTCCTGGCATCTAGTAGACTTTCTGGGCCCCCCAGGGTGTGGATCAGGGGTAGTTGCCCCATCTGCCCACTGGTGGGCAGAACAACTTTGGCCCCATTTATTTGGGGTGGGGGTATGGCTATACCCCCACCCTCTTATTTTTGAAAAAAAAAACTTCCCTGGTCTTTGGTGGGCTTTCTGCCCCCCCTTGGAGGCAGATGGGCCTTCCAAAAATAGGCCATTCTGCCCTCAAGGGGGGGCATATATAGCCAACAGTAATGTGCCCCCCGGGGAGCCACCCTTACCCAAGGGGCTGCCTCACTAAAGAAAACACACACATACACACACACCAATCCCTGGTGCCTAAGTGGTTTCTGCACCCCCAGGGGCAGATCAGCCTAGTAGAAATATGCCGATCTGCCCCCAGGGGGAGCAAACATGGCCTAAAATAAATCCCCCCCAACACCCCCAAGGGAGCGACCCTTGCCTAAGGGGTTGCTCACCTTGCGTGAAATTGCCCACAAAAAAAATCCCTGGTGCCCGGTGGTTTCTGCCCCCTTGGGGGCAGATCGGCCTAATAGAAATACGCTGATCTGCCCTAAAGGGGAGCAGAAATGGCCTAAAATAAATGTGCCCTAACAGGGGAGCGACCCTTGCCTAGGGAGTAGCTCCCCTTCCGTGAAATTGGCGCATAAAAACAATCCTGGGTGCCTAGTGGTTTCTGCCTCCCTTGGGGGCAGATCAGCCTAATAACAATAGGCCGATCTGCCCCTGGGGGACAGAAATGGCCTAAAATAAATTTGCCCCCTCCCGGGGAGCGACCCTTGTCTAAGGGGTTGCTTCCCTTGTGATAAATTGGCACAGATTGGCCTAACAATCTGCCCCCAAGGGGGGGGGTAGAAATGGTCTAAATACAATTTCCCTCTCAGGGGAGCGACCCTTGGCTCACCACCTCTAAAAAACCCCCCAAAAAAATGATCCCTGGGGCATAGAGGTTTCTACCCCCGCCCCCTCTGGAGCGACCCTTGCCTAAGGGGTCAGTCCCCTTGTGTGAAATTGGTGCAGAGCAAAAAAGCCCCCGTGCCTAGTGCTTTCTGCCCCCATTGGTCTAAATACAATTTGTCCCCCAGGGGAGTGACCCTAAGAGGTTGCTCCCCACCTCTAAAAAACAAAAATAAAAAAACAAAAAATGATCCCTGATGCCTAGAGGTTTCTGTCCCCCGGGGGCAGATCGGCCTAAAAACAAAAGGCCGATCTGCCCCCAGAGGGGGCAGAAATGGCCTCAAATAAATCCCCCCGCCCCCCCGGGAGCAACCCTTGCCTAAGGGGTTGCTCCCCAACTCTAAAAAAGAAAAAAAGAAAAAAAAGATCCCTGGCACCTAGAGGTTTCTGCCCCCCCCAGGGGCAGATCGGCCTAATAACAATAGGCTTATCTGCCCCCTGGGTGGGCAGAAAAGGCCTTGAAAAAAATTGCCCCCCAGGGGAGCGACCCTTGCCCAATGGGTCGCTCCCCTAATGCCAATTTCCTTTTTACAAAAAATCCCTGGTGTCTAGTGGGCATTTCAGAAGCCGGATCGCTTCATGATCCGGCTTCTGAAATGCTCTAAGAGACTTCAAAGGGAAGGAAATACTTTTCCTTCCCTTTGAAGCCTCTCAGGCCCCCATCACATGATCGGAAAAGAAATGGGTGGCCTCTGATGAGATCAGCGTGCGAATGCGTGCTGATGTCATCAGTCGTCACTGGGGGGGTTAGGGGGTCGGGATGGAAGGGGAAGGGCTTCCCCTTCCATCCCTGCCTTGATGGGTGGGAGGGAAGCCCACGGGGAAAGCGCTAGCGCTCCCTCCGAGCTCCAGACAGAGGATGTAATGGTTACGTCCTCGGCACAGGAGCACTGTGCCGGTGGATGTAACCATTACATCCCCCGGCACAGAAAGGGTTATTAACTCTTAAACCCGGCAGCTTTTTGGCTTGTCTCCCCTGTATTTTTGCCTTTTGACCTCCTGTTTTTATGGTATACTGGACTCTGTTTCTACTGGTTTATAGTCTCTGTGCACTTTACCACTGCTAATCAGTGCTAAAGTACAAGAGCCCCCTATGTAAATTGTATTGGTGATTAGGTTATCCATGATTGGCATATTTTATTTACTGGTAAGTCCCTGGTAAAGTGCACCAAGGGTTCAGAAGGCCTGTAAATCAAATGCTTCTAGTGGGTCTGTAGCACTGGTTGCCTGTAAACATGACTCAGACCTGTCACTGCATTGTCTGTGTGTGTAGATTTAAGCTGCCAATTCGACCTGGTAAGTGTACCCACTTGCGAGGCCTAAACCTTCCCTTTTACTACATGTACGGCACCCCTAAGGTAGGCCCTAGGTAGCCCCATGGGCAGGGAGTATTGTATTTAGAAGGTAGGACACGTACTGGTGTGTTTTACATGTCCTTAAAGTGAAATACTGCCAAATTTGGTTTTTCACTGTTGCAAGGCCTATCTCTCCAATAGGTTAACATGGAGGCTGCCTTTAAATAACCTTAAAGTGCAGTGCAGTGCTTCCCTTTGGGAGCTGATAGACATATCTGAGTTTGGGGTCTCTGAACTCACAATTTAAACATACTTCTTTTAGTGAAGTTTTAAAATGCCACTTTTAGAACGTAGGCATTTTCTTGCTTAAACCATTCTGTGACCCTGCCTGTTTGTGGATTCCCTGTCTGGGTCAGTTTGATAGTTGGGCTATTTACACCTCTCCTCTAGACAGTGACACTGGGGTGTAGCCTGCATATCCTGATGAGCCATTTGGGCTAGAGTGGAAGGAGGAGTGGTCACTTACACCTGAAAGGGCTGTGCCTGCCCTCACACAATGCAGTCTCTGACCCCATGGAGAGTGTCTGGGGCCAGGCCTCGGCCAGCAGGATCTTGTGAATAACAGAGACTTTCCTTTGAAATATGCCTACTTCAAAGGTAGTGGACCCAAAACCCCAGACTTCTAGAATCTTTCTGGAATCAAGACAAAACTCTGCCAAGGAGAAGAGTTTAAGAGCTAGAGAAGGAGTACTGCCCCTTTGCTGTGTTGCTTTGCTGGGTTGGCCTGAAGTTGCTGTTTCTGCCTCAAAAGAGAGCAAATGGTGAACCTTGCTGTGTATCCTGCTTGAGAAAGTCATCCAAGGGCTTGGAGTAGAGCTTGCTTCCTGTTGTAAGTCTCAGGGAGATCAACGACTTCAGTTTCATCTGCCTACAGCACTGGGTGTGATGTTCAAGAAGAAAAACTGCAATGCCACCAACAATGCCACTGGCCTGAACTGTGACCTGTTGATAGCGCACAGTGTCCCACCGCCCTGCTTCGCACCGCAACCCTGGTCTCACTGATGCCACCATTTGACACCGCCTCTGAGCCGCTACTTGCACTGTGACCTGTGGACCCTGCTTTCCTGGCATTACCTTGCTAACACTGCAGTCTGGGCATCCCCAACGCTGACACTGTTGCTGACACTGGCGCTGCTGCCTGCACCGTGGCCTGTGGACACCGCTTTGAGGTACCCGAAGCACAGACCCGCCGGCAGCGCAGCCCCGGTACACTGACACCAGCATCATCGCCTCCAGTCTTGTCAAAGACATCCCTGTCTGCACTGTGACCCGTGGATGCCGCACGGAACCTGTACCACTTCACAGCACCGACTTGGGCCTACCGATGACAGTCCTTCAGCAACAACGCTGCCGCTGCTTTCACTGTGTCCTAGTGATACCGCACAATGCAAAACCCTGCTTCAGACCACAGCCCTGGTCTCACCGATGCCGCTGGATCCCCATTTCTGACAATAACCTTTGTTTGAAAAGCAGTTGAGAGTATAGTTAAGAAGCCACACTTGTGATAACCTCCTCTGGGAGTTTCCACTGGAGTGTGGCTTGAAAGAAACCCATCAGCATAGACTGTGTCCCTAGATCAAGTTTCCTGCAAGAAAACAATATTAAAACATTTAAGTTATGCCAGTCAGCATGCGATATTAGTAGTGTGTTATTTTGTGCTTCTGAGACCAAATGAAGTTGTACACTTTCATTCCTATGCGGCTTATATATTTGCTGCCATATCAACTATAGCTACAATAAAGTGGAAACAAGAGTGATGATGTACAATTTAAAGTGCGTAGTGCAGACTTCAATTCAATTCAAATGTGACTTTATTTCAGCCAGAGCCATAAAAGCTTCCAATAAAATACAATATATATAAAATTAAAAAAACTAATTACAAAGCGGAAGTGTCACAAGTAGCAGCATACAATCTAATATGACATAAGTTATACAAAAGTAGCTCACATAAAATCGTACAAACACCACAAATGGATAAAAGACCAAGGGCCACATGTACAAAAATCAGGTTTTGCGACTCGCAAATTGCGAGTCTGAGCGATTTGCAATTTGCGAGTCACAAAACCTGATGTACAACAGTGTCAATGACACTGTTTGCGATTCCTAATGGGGTCGCAAATGACCTACCTCATGAATATTCATGGGGTAGGTTGCAATTTGCCACCCCATTGGGAATGGCCACCCTCACAAGGATGGTGGCCTGCTGGAGACAGCAGACCACCATGTCTGTGACTGCTTTTAAATAAAGCAGTTTTTTTTTTTTTTTTAATGCTACGGTTTTCCTGAAAGGAAAACAAGATGCATTTCAAAATCAAAAATTAAAAGTTTTCCTTTCATTTTTTCAGAGCAGGCAGAAAGCTTGCTCTGAAAAAATATTTTCACCACCATTCACAAAGGCCAAGGGGTCCCATGGGGGCCCCTACCCATTTGCTAATGGGCTAGCACCAGCTTGAAACTGGTACTAACTGCGATTGTTTTGCAACCGCATTCGCGGTCACAAAACAATCATACATACCATCTAGATTTGGTATTAGGAAGGGATGCCCTTGTCACTCCCCTTCCTAATACTGAATCGCAAAACCCAAACTGCAATTCAGTAACAAGTTACCGAATTGCAGTTTGGGCTTTGTACATACCAAATAGCTTTTTTCAAGTCGCAAGCGGGCCGATTCACTGTTTGCAACTTGAAAACTGCTTCGTACATCTGGCCCAAAGTTCCAATTTATCCCACTAATAAAAGCACTACTAAAATCATGGTCATTTGATGGCAGACCTTCTTTTCACCAACATTTGCTACCCCACATGCATACAATGTGCAAGAGTCCATTCTCAGTAACCTCAAAGCAACAGAATGGCTAAGTGTGCCCAGTTGTCTGCAGATAGGTGTCAGCCATCCATTCAGATATATGCCGTACATGCAAAAACATGTGCGGTGCAGACTCAATTTCATCAGGGCAGAAGGGGCACACTGAAAAATCAGATCTTGACTGCTTGACCATTTTAAGGTAAATGAGCTAAGGGGGAGTGTCTCCACTGTAAATTGCTGATAAAGTTTCCTATCTAATGGAAAGGAGATCAACTCCCAGTATTTCTCTCAATGATGAACAGATTTGAAATTTAAAAAATCCCCTGTCATGAAGAGCCTGCAGCTTTTTGCTCCTCCCTACTTAATATGAATCCCCAATATTGTTTTTTTCAATGAACCCTAGGAAGGAATTTGGGTTACAGCAGGGTGTTGCCAACAATCACCAAGGCCCACAGAAAACAACATTTTTTTTATAGAACTCAACCACAGAATTTTATGAAATCTGTTTACCTTAATGGTGTCTTTTAGGGCAGCAGCACAGTGGGCCAGCTCTGGGGTAGTCCATATTCTTTGCCAGAATAACACGGGGTGTAAAGAAGCCTTTTTAACACCCATGTCCAATAATAATGAATATAAAGGGGTGGTAGGTGAGAGGGAGGTTAATAGTCTTAAGAATCTATTCTCTGATCGCTCCAGTACAGAGACATCATAGAAGCCCCACAACCCAGAGCCATATCGCGCAGCACCAAGGGCCTTGGGCACATAGACCTGTAAAGCTGTTTCTATTGGCTTTGTAAAAGAGGCAAGATGTTCTTTTAAAATGGCACCTGAAAGCTGCCTGTGTTTCAAAGAAGCCATATTAATATGTGGGCACTATGACATGTTTGCGAGAGTATGATGCTCAAATAGTCAATCAAATCGACCTTCCATATGGCCTTATCCCCTAGGTCTAAGCCACCCTTGGACTTTTTATGGTAGCTAAACACCGTAAATTTAGTTTTGGCTGTCTTTATTTCTAGGACATGACCCTGGCAAAAAACACAAAGGGCCAGATTTATGAAAAGTGGTGCTGCACATTTAAAATACGGCACACCATGGCAGTATTCAGGGGTACTAGCGTCATCATTTTTTATGCTAGTCCAGCACTTTGCAGGATTAGCGTAAACAATTGTGACACTAATCCTGCAAAGCAACTAGAGGCCCATTGAAAACAATGGGAGCCTCCCTTTAATGCCTGCTCTTAGCAGACATTAAAATTGCTGATATAAATGACGCAGAGAAATCTCTTAGATTTCTTTGCGCTATTTTTTCAACCCCCCACTGCCGGAAGGCCCCCTTTGCATACATTATGCCTGGCACAGACATAATGTGGCGCAAGGGGTTGCAAAGTGGCACAATGCAAGCATTGAGCAACTTTGTAAATATGTTGGAGCGTTTTTGATCTTCCAACGCCACATTAGCATAAACAAAATGATGCTAATGTGGCATTGGAATGGCACCAGGCCCTCTTAAATATGGGCCCAATTTTATTAGGAAGTTGTTGCAGGCCACTATGGGATTTTGAAATTAAATGAGTGGTGTCTGCAAATGGCAATTATAGGGGTCTTGGTGCTGGCTATGGTGGGAGCATCTGCTGAGAATTCGATTAACTAATCTACCAGGCCAATTTAAATGTAAGCAAAAGAGGGTGGGGTTAATACACACCTCTGATGAACACCTTTCAGCACTGGCATTTTGTTGGTCAGTTGGCCCTGTGGTCCCCATCTGACCCAAGCAAAATATTTGTCATGAAGCCTGATCAGTAAGGACAGAATGTCATGGGGCATACCCATCTCCTTCAAGACCTGCCATATCCTCCTATGCTGGACTAGATCAAAGGCTGATTTTAAATCAACAAAGGCAACATACAAGATGCTCCTGCCAATCAAAACCTTCTTCCAATAGATCAATAAAAACCCAAAGACCTGGTCTATCGTCCAACCAAGAAAGGGTTCCTTTATTTACATTTATAGAACATGAGGAATTTTACACATTAAAGCTACAAACCATTCCTTCACTTTGAACAGGGCTAAAATATTTTTATCGTCAAGAATCTTGCACAGGGTAAATAGTACTAAACTGAAGGAAAAGCACTATTACAAATACTGTGAGGGCTAAGATGAAATATGATTTGTTGATTATCTCTTTCTAGGCCCCTTCTAGGTTATTGACAAATCAGCCTCTCTAATCTGTGGTAATTGACTTGTGAGTCTTGACTCAGGTCGACCCAACGTGGTGTATCAAATGTAACAGTTTGCACCATCACAGAAATATACGTTTCTGACAGTGAAAGGCTATAACCTCTAAAGGGCCTTTAACTATGGATGTCTGAGGAATGTGTTTCTGTTATTTTGCATCCTTTCAGTCCACACCAGGCAAATGAAACCCAATCTAAGAGATTCCCCTCCATATGGTTCAACCATTTCATATATTTCACGTTACAACACTCACTGTATTCCAACAGCCATATCAATAGTCTGCCTGGTTCTTCAGTCCTGCCTGTCACATAGCACAAAATCTCCACTGTGGCATACTTTCTGTTGAGTTTCTTTAAATATGACTATGCAGACAATATACTTCATACAAACCAGTACATCAATATTATACCTTTATGCAAGTGATCGGGGTTCGCCTATATACTTAGAAGAACAGATGAAACTGAGATATAAGGCTAGGAGTTAAAGAAACTAAGTAGGTTTGAAGAGGAGTATTTCAGACAAAGTGTATGCATGTGACATTAATAAAACACAATAAAGAGATTATTTGGTAGGCAGTTTCTCACCCTTGAGAATTCTCACTGTTCTTGCCTTGTGGCAACTGGTTTGTGTACCTGTGCTGTTAATGAGTCACCCTAATGCAAAGTCACTCACTGTAAGCTTCTACTATAGTAGATTTGCTTTGTGGCCTCCAGTTCCCACCTTTTGCAGATGGAATAAGAGGCTCTGCACATGTTACATGTGTGTGAGCACAGGTGTTAAGGCTAAGCGAGGAAGTCAGTAGTTTGACTCAGCCTCTCATCCTGGTATGGGCAGAAATGTGGCAGATGGGATCCAGAAGAAATTGTTCATTGCTTGCTGAGGACATATAATTCAATTGGGAATCCAAAAAGAAATGTTCTCATTCTTTTGGTTTAATTGGAAAATGAACTGAGGGGCATATTTATATTCTGTTTGTGCCGTATTTGCATCAAACTTTTTGATGCAAATTCGGCGCAAACCTAACAGCATATTTATACTTTGACGCCCGACCCCGCAAATGTCAAAATTTAGCAGTGTGTGTCATTTTTTGGATGCGTGAAACCGCATTGTGTTAATGACATGCAAGGTAGGCGTTCCCGTCCCAAAAATTACTTTAAGGCATGTGCGCCTTATTTATACTCCTGCATCATTTTGACGCACAGAAGGGGCGAGCCTTAAAAAATGGCACCCAGCCTGATTTGTGCCATTTTTTAACGCCTGGGTGAGGGCAGATGTTAAGGGACCTGTGGGCTCATTTCCATGGTCTCTGACCATGGAAGAAGTCCATGGGTGCCCTTCCCTGCCCCCAGGTACACCCCCTGCCACCCTCGCCCACCTCTGGAAGACACCTATGGATAGGGGGGCCCATCCCAGGTAAGTACAGGTAAGTAGAGGTAAGCATTTTGTTTTTTTAAGTAGCATAGCGGGGCTAACTTGGGCCCCCCTACATGCCATTGTTCCCAATGACCATGCACAGGGGACAGAAGTCCCCTGGGCATGGCCATTGGACAGGGGGGCATGACTCCTGTCTTTCCTAAGACAGGAGTCATTTCAATGGGGGTTGTGCATCAAAAAATGGTGCAAGTTCGGTTAGAGCCATGATTTTTTACTCTAACCTGACTTGCACCATTTTTTGACGCACAACCCGAATTCTTCCCTATGCCTGCATTGCCCAGTTAGAGTCATTTTTTTTACTTTAACCAGGCCGCAGCACCAGCTAACGTCAATCAATAAATAATTCGCCCGCCTGGTGCGTTGGAATGACATTAGCCAACAGTAAATTTTTTGCGTCAAAAAGTATGAATACGGGCCTGAGTTTGTACAGTTTTTGCAATTTGAAAAAAAAATAGTCCTAATTGTCAACCTTTCATGCGTTAGGCAAAACATTGACTTGTCTTTACCTACCAAATTCTAGGGCACATACACATATTCAGAGTTACCTTTTGTTATGGGAGGGTCAGGAGGCTACTGATGACAGGTTTAGGGTCTTATTGCCAACTAAGGCTGAAAGCAAAGTTGCAGCAGTGTCAAAGAGCTGTGAAAAAGCACATAGAATCAAACAGAAAGAAACAACTAAAATCTGAGTGTTAGGAAGTCCCAATGGAACACTCTGGCAGCTGGCTATGCCACCTTCAGTAACACAAAACTAGCCACGCCCAAATTGGCCAAAGGGACTGGAGATAATCGTCGATTTTCTAGCCACTTGTGCTGCACTGAAATCATCACAGTGAGTGACCTTATTGCTGGGGGGTACCCACTGGGCCATTCGATCTTAAGCAGGATCATGGAAACACCCCGGGGGAGCAGGTGGGCATTGGATCCTCCATGTGGACCAGGACAATGGCAAGGCTATTTCAAAACATATTCCCTATTAAAACATTGAGGAAGATACTGCTTTGGGATTCCTCACTCAGCAGTGCCCCAGAACTTGTGCCAATACCCCTGAGAGTCTGCAGGCCTGACTTCAGTCCCCTTTTTGGTGGGAGTCCATTTAAGGCACCATTCCTCTGGGACCACCTTGGTGCAAAGTGCCACAGTCCTTGTGCACCCGCCCCGGGTGAGCACAGTGCAAAGAGAAGAAGAGGTGAAGCCACTGCTGCTTTGCACAGGAGAAAAATATTGGGTAGAGTAGAGGAACTAGAGTAGACCACTTGCTCAGGAGAAACACCTTGAGGGGCTGCCACACGCAGGCACCCGACCAGTGTTTCATGACCACGGGAGAGCCTGTGATATGATTAAAGTGCTCCTTGAACTGACATTTTGGTGTGGTAGAGAGTGCTCACTGGTTGTTAGGCAGCGTGATTCAAGAGTAAAAATATGAGTTTCTTTGACATGTTCACTAGTTTTTACTGTTTCCTATGGAAAACATGTCAAAGCCCAGAGATATAATTGTTTAGTAATACAATTTAAAATAAAATGTGCGCAATTATTGTAACAACCGAAATGTTTTAATAATGATGAAAATTCAAATTCTTTTGTTGAATGTATTAGGAGCAATTTGCAGAAAAGTAAGTAGACATAACTCTTTATCGTTACGTACAAAATGATAGCTATGCCACATTAGAAGTAGCGTTCCACAAAGATCCTACTCCACTGTTCTGGGACTACTGTCAGGCACACTTTCATCTACAATTCTCGTTTTCTGTCTGCTTTAGCTCAGAAGCACAGATCTGTGTTTTCCCAAGGACCTCCAGTGCTCCTCTTTCCTTTTTTCAAAAGATGGCATTCAACAACAAAAAAAAATTAAAGGTTATAAGAAGGATGGTCTGGTTTGATGGAATTAAAGAGTTTGCATTGATCCTTCACATTATTATTTTAAATATGTTTTTATTTGTTATTTGTCAACTGATGGGCAATCTTTCTAAAAAATATATGTTGCATATTGGCAATCAAATGAATGTTACGCAGGATCAGAATTACATATGTGGCTGACATGAAGTTGGTTGAAGCTATGGATGATGATTGACTGATAGCATTAAGACACAAATATTATAATACTAAGTTGAATAATGTACTATATGAACAAATAATCATTCACTAATATCTGCAGTAATGTACATAACACAAGTATTTGAAGCATGCACTTTCACCCGCCTGCAGCACGTTGGTGTTGCTCATCAGGTGTGTATTGTTATCTAACCCACTTGTACTCATTTTATCAGCCTCAGAATAATGAAAGACCACTGAATCACCAGACTCAACATACAAATCTTTTCTATTCATTTATGTTTTCTCGTTTCTTTGCTAGCTTAATATTTGGATTTGCTTAAGCATACAATATTGCAAAGCTCATACACTGCATTTTTAGACAAACTACTGACCTTTTCACTGCTTCTTCTGAATGATGTTAAACTTTCTCTCAGGTGAGTACATTTATAATAGTTTTTCAATAAAAAGTGGAATAGTCTGACTGACATAAAACATTGCGTATTTCAACCTGAGTTTGAAAACATTATGAATACCCTGCCATGAAAGAACTGTCTAATAAACCACCATAAATACATTTTAATAATATGCTTTCTGTCCTCTATTGGGCCCACACTGCTCCACGGAGCTCTGCCAGCAAAATTACGATAGATATTTTACATACTGGAAAAAGATATATGCATAAAATAGCACACTGGACCTCTCATCCCTATAAGTAGTGTTAAAACTCATTATACACAGCCTCATTGCAAAGAATAGTAGAAACATCAATGAGTAAAAGGATTAAAGTGATTTACTATTATGAAAATAATATTTAAGTAGGTGCTTCAACTTACATTATCTACTATGTGCTCTCTGAAAGAATTCATAGAGACTATAAGCTTGGTCTAGAGTTTGGCAGATGGATCGTCATTCCTATCATGGTGAATTTTATCTGTTTATCAAGCTGTTGTTTATCCATCTTCCAAATGTAGGCACCATCCTAATGGACCACCGTTCATCATGATGGAGGAACATCCATCAGCTGAACTTCAGCCCTCTGTTGTTGGTATTCCTGTCCTCCACTGTCAAAGGCACTCCATCAACGGATGTATGGGGGATATCCACCCAATGTATGTAGAGATGTTTGCCATCACAGTGGGACAGAGGGACCCACACAACAGATCACAGCACTGGCAAACAGATCCATCAACCCTGACAAACGTGTTTGTCAACACACACCTGCTCAAAATGTACCCACCAGCACCTGTGGCTCCCACTATAAAAGACACTCATAAAACTACACAAACCATTTATCACTTACAACACAAAGTACCAACAGCCGAACTACCTAGTAAATATTGTCCTTAAAATGTCCGGAGACATACCAGATTCTAAGAACATTAGTTAACTTTGTAGTGAATAAGAAAATTGGGGTTGAGCTTAGTTGCAGGGCTATATATTTGGACCACAAGTCACACAACTCCATGTAAAAACAATATCTATAATTACTCATAATTCTGTAAGACCTGCCCCCTCTTATCATATTCACATACCACATAATAACTCTCCTGACAACTACAATATCATATAAAAATGGCTAGTACTACAAGTTGAAACAGATGAAACCATATCATCAGCACAAAAGTATTTTAGTTCCGCTTTTTGAATTATCTTATTACTGCATTGTGGGGGGTTAATTTTATTATTTTATTTTGACTATTAAACTAACATACATGATTCCAATGATTTGTAAAAGTCAAGTAATAGAAGAGTGATGACACTGTGAAGTTGTTCTGTTTTGTCAACTAAGTAACACACTACTGTGACACACATTATCCTAAAAAATACACTGAGTAGGTCTGCCCCTCAAAAGTGAAACAACCATGAGTTCTTTGTAAAAAAACCCAGCAAACATTCATTGTCTCACCCACAATGAAGCACAGATAAAGTGAGGTATATATGTCACTCAAGAGCACTGCAAAGTATCCTGTATATGCTCTCTAGAGTGGTTCAGTTTATTCCTCCATTAATAGCAGATCATAAGTGGATGAGACATGCTTGCTAGCTGATTCCCAGGGAATGTACATCTGTATATAAAATACTGTCATAGAGAAAATGTAAGAACTGAGGAGAAAGGCTGCACCTGTACTGTGTATCTTCATAAAAGACCAACCATACAAAAGGGGGCTTGATGAGTTCCAACAAGTGACAACCCTAGATACCTTTGACTCAAACATGCACATCACCTATGGGAAAATGGTTGTTGTTTTAGTGGTTTATCAATATTACAAACTAGCACAATTTATTTGCTTTTTAAGTGAAAAGGAATCTTGTGACACACTTTTTAACACTCTTTCATGTATGTTGCAATCTGAGTGTGATGAATGCTCAAACCAACTTTCATAAGAAGTCTAAGATTACTCAACATTACTAATTCCAACAGTTAAACATTAGAGGAATTCTACATAGCACAGTGCTGCAAAGGCAAAGAGTGATGGACATTGGAACAATGTTGCAAACAACCCTGACACACACCAGGTCAGTTCTGCCTATGAACTTCCAAATCACTTCACTTCATTCTATCTGAATATTTCACATAGTATTTTTTAGTTGTATAACTGTGAATTTACATCTGACACTTCAATTCCATCAGTAGAACAAGATAAATAATTGATGATCAGTATGACATTCTAAACATCAATAAAGCAATTTATACATTAACAACTATCAATTTCCCAAAAACTTGTTTTGTATTTGTTTTACTTAAAGGTGGCACAGCAAGATCACAGTCATTCAATTAATCTTCAAGATCTTAAGCCTTCAGTAGGAGCAGCACTCTTTCTAATGAAGATTATCTTGAAGATCAGCGTGGCCATAGGCCTTTCTCTTTCCATGAGGGCACAAGTTTAACAATACTCAGCAGAGTCCTGTCCGCATTACATACATCAGTGCTCCACAAGCCCCCTGTGGCCCACATTCACATCAGCTATCACCACCCCTGTCCTGGTTCCTTTAACAACCACAGCAATAACTATACTGTGCAGCCAGGTCACACTACACCTGTGGCTAGCCTTTCTAGGCCAAATAGTAAGAGTTGTGTCAGGACTTTCTGTAGGGAGTGATGTTCTGCATGCATTTACCAATGTCAACACCATGAGTAGGAACTTAACAGGTACATTAACAGAATCAGCCAGGCCAAATTAATCACCTGCTAAGGGACCACAACTATGTCCTAACTCTACATTCTTGGGTGGTGCAAGTTGGATACAGAATAGTGGCTGCAGCAGTGCCTGATTTACCTGATGTTTTCCATCATCAACCACCATTACCTGCAGGCTTGGTCCCAAGAACATTTCCAGTGAGCAGCTCCAAGGAAAGTGGAACACTACTGCTCATAGAGCCAGCTATCAACACACCCCCTGTTTGAAGTCAGGTCACTTCAGTGTCCCTTAGAAGTGCTCATTCATCTGACATTGATATCCTGATGTCAGTGTTAGGCTGTTCTCGATATTTTTCTGACGTCCATGTATATCCCATCATTTCATGAACTGTGGTCTGGAAAAAAACTCTTAATGATATTCAAATTATGTGAATAAATTGGCAATAAAAATAAATACATTAATGACTAAAAATAATTTGTAAAATGAGCTTGTTCTAATAAAATTTAAATTTTACTTTTATTAATACTTTTCATTCAAAGCACTATATTTGCTGCTCATGTAGCCCACAACACAATACACATTTCGCGAAAAAGCTAAATTATAGTTGATGAAAGCTCACAGTGTACAACACCATAAATTGTGGTTTAACAAATTAAAATTTTAATAGCAAAGTGTTAGACATCCAAAAGCCCAACAAAGGAGAAGAACATGACAAAAATGTATATAAAGACTTATCTAGATGCAGACAATGCAGAGAAGCTGCAAAATGCGGAAGTATGGACCAAAACAGAAATAGGTCTATGAGGTTTAAGGGCAAAAGAAATAAACACATTGTTACAGAACAGTATAAACTTGCCCTCTAAAAACAGTAGCAGCACAAATGGTAGTCTTCAGCCGCACACAGGGCTGTCTGCATGTTTTACACATCCATAATGCTCTGAAGCAGTCATAAACTACACAAAATGCTCCAGATCGGCTACAGCTCATGTGATGAAGTCCGAGTTCTAGCCTTTGACATGCACACACCATATGTGTCAGGTACTTTTAATGAAATTTGTAGCCCCAGACAGAGTTCGCATAGTTGGGCTATGCTGAACTCCGCAAAGTGGCAAAATAACTCCACTTCACTACGCGGAGTTCTGTGAGTGGGCGGAGTTTCTTGCCACACCTGTTCACATGACATTTTACGTCAATGATAATCTGAAGTGTTTTCTCGCGCTGGAAGTCCAGCGCAAACGGCTCAGACGGTTAGCATAGGCATAGTCATGTTATGGTTCTGGGGCCTACTTTGACTCCCTGATTAATCTCTTTGTTCTGACGCCTATAAAACTTACATTTCCCTTGTTTTTATTCATTATCTTACCTTTTGTCTTGCTGTTTGTCTAAATTTTTTTTTTCTACTTTTTGTGTCTTTTGTGTGATTTGTTTACTTTTTAAGTTTTTTGCTTTACTTTCTTATTTTCTTTTTTCCTTCTTTTTCCTTTCTTCTCTCTTCCTCCAAAGATCAGCATAAACTGGGCTTCTAAAAACATAAGTAACACAAATGGTAGTCTTCAGCCACCCATTGGGTTGTCCTCATGTTTTACACATCCATTGTGCTCAGAGGCAGTCATAAACTAATCAAAATGTTCACAGATCAGATACAGCTGATATGATAAAGTCCGAGTTCTAGCCTTTGACACGCACACACCATATGTGTCAGACGCTTTTAAAGAAAATCATGTATATTGATGTCACTGCATGACTGAGAGGAAGCATTCTGCTATATTTTTCAAAACCATTTCAGCAATGGTCATGCATCTTGCCCTGCATATCTCTTTATAACCAGTATGTGTGGAACAGCCAATAGTATCAACCAATGACTTGCTAGTGCCCTAGCATAAGACAGAATGACATGACCTAGGAAAGAGTAAAAAGAAATATGAATAAGTTTGTGACTAACATTGTAATGCACTTGTTTTTGGAAGTCAGCATTCAACACTGCTAAACATTACTTCTCATCATGCATGGTCAATCCTATATTTGTGTTATTGAAACAACACTAGTATACACTGAAACACAATATTAAATTCAAAAACACTTTGAAAAGACTGAACAAGCCATAATCTGAAAAGAAATGTGACACGTAATTGGTAAAATCCTAATAGAGAATATGTCCATAGGGAATACAAACAAATGAAACTTTCTTTATGGTCCCCTACCATCTGGAAAAGTTTAGTTTAGTATAAAAAATGTATAGAGTGCATGGCTACCCGAAGGCTTCCCAGCACTAAGGTAGAGGAATCCCTGATTAATCTCTTTGATACTTGATGTTTTTAATGAACTTACTAATACCTGAGGTCAGTGCCTTCCTCTTCATCACTGTCAAATTGCTAAAGCGTGTTACCAACATCACCCTGGTTATCATCAATTTGAGGTGAATTGAATGTTTCTTTCCAGGTCAATGTTGTGAAGAATACAACATAACACAACAATCTTGCAAATCTTAACATGAGAGCAGAGCTGTGCCCCTTAGGTCTTGTCCAGGCACTTGAGTTGGTCCTTCAGGAGCTCAGAAAGTCAGTTCCACAGGACCATTGTTCCCACATTAGCCTAATTGAAGAGGACCTCCCCTGGTGTTCTTGGGTTCCTCAGAGTTGTCAAAAGCCAGTTGTGACTTGGATAACCCGGGACCTGAGCAAAGCATAATCACAAAAGTAAACCTTAGTTAGCTGATGTTTGGATGGGTGCAAATTTACATGATAAATTACATAAACATAATTATGGTCATTGCCAACCAATCCACAATTGAAGTGTCTCAGAAAGGAAAAGAGGCTTATTTCCTTATGCAGGCTCTATCGACAGCTGTTCTTCCTTCTCCAGTAAAGTCTCACCAACAACTACCACCTCAAGATTCTACATTCATCCATAAACATCACTGAACATAACTCCACTCACATTCCACATTCCAGTCCCCATCTCATGCATATTGCTTTAAACTTACCATAAAGCCAGAGTCTCCATAGTGCAAGTCCTGCCATTTGTTATGGGATGCAGCTGTTGCGTGGCACTGGACAGTCATGGGTGTAATCTGAAAGGATAGACACTGGTGATGTAGAAGTCTGGTATGCAGACCACCTGCATGTTGATGGAATGAAAATTCTTCCTATTATGGTAATTCTGCTATCAGTCACGAAATACCAGAAATGCAACACGAGATCCATCTATGACATCTACTTTATATTAGATGCCTTTCAATACATGGAACTGATATTGCTCAGTCCTAGAAATTGTATGTAGTTGTGCCCTAAGGTATCTATAATGTGCGCCCCACCACGTACAGTTTTTTCTCCACAGTTTTACTTCAAATATTACATTGATATCATCAATGATGTTATGAAAGATGTCATGAGTGGTGTAATTTGTAAAAATGAACAGTACATGGGGAGAGTCAAGGTTACTTGAGATAATTCTAACTCTAACTGGTGAATTTCTATGGTTCGGTAGTCCGGGGGACCACCACCTCCCAAGGGGCTTCAAAGTAAAGGGATGCGGGGGGCCACCCAGCACCCCTGCTACACCGGGGCCTGGCACCTTCCTCTGGTTTTCTTCATAGTAAATGTTGACCACCCACCCACAGCATTGGGGACTGCCACATCCCCACGGCTCTGATCAAATGCAATGCGGGTGGGCCATCCGGCCACCCCGCAGCCTCGGGGATTGCCACCTCCCCAGGGCACAATTTAAAGAATGAACGGGGTCCGTTACAGACCACCTGCCCATAGGACCACCACCTCCCCAGGCTATTTAAGTTGAAGGGGGGCTGCATGGCCCCCCTTGTAGAGACAGTGATGGTGCATCAAACACCACCACCCCCCAGGGCCAAAGCAAAGTGTTTTGGGGCTCCATTGTTTCTCAGCCCCCGCTTGACGGATCATCCTGAAACGTTCTAGTCAGTGAACATTGTATTTTCTTGGAACATTTTGTAAAGATTCGTCAAACCGTTATTAGCAAAACAAAAATCACTTTTTCTACATAAACTAGATCCTAACTATAAATACCTAGATCTGACTGCCACTAGGTTAGTCACACTGTTTCCAAAGAGACCGCTGCACACAGTCCACTATAAATTTGCAAAGGTCAAGATGCATGCCCTGTTCAATATATTACAAATGACCTCGCATATGAACTTGTAATAAAGAAGGTGTAATGTCTCTCACAATTATGGAAGAGTAACATGTCCCTCAAACTATAAATCAGGCACAATGTATATTAAGTCAGATCACATTTATATAGTGATGTTATAAAAATTGTAATGTTTACCACAGTGGTTACTAATAGCATATCATTTTATTTTTTATCACCCTCTGCATAGATTACGAGCATTAAAATAGAACATCTGGTGGGCCATTGAAGGAACAGTGCACTAACAGGGAGTCTTCAGGCACTGCAGTATCCTCTGCCACCATTGAAAAGTGAGTAACTGTAATCACTTGAAAAAATATGTATATTGCTTTCAACCCTTATTTAAAACTTTCAGGTTATAATAATATGTCACAAACTTAACTGATGTTCTGCTGTGCCAATTTAAATTCATATATCTTGTAATAGATTTTTACTTCAGGGAATGGTATATCCATAACATTAGTCACTAAATGGCCATAAAAAGCCTATAAAGCAAGCCCTGTGTGTCTTTATAATGATTTTAGTCTCTCTACAAACAATGTTCTACTAAGTTTGTACCTGCAGCTGTGCATCCTAACATGTATAGGCATGAATATATGTTCTATTATGGGTACGAGTGCTGTCGGACTCTCTTTATGGGAATGAGACTGCTGAATTCGGTGCAGCAGCACCACCACTTCTGGCTAACTGAGTTAATCTCACACTGGTTGGTAGCTGGTGAGAGCATAGTGGTGATAGCCCAATCTGCCAAAATTTAGGGGCATATTTAAGAAAAGCAGCGCTGCACCCAGTGCAATGCCACTTTTCTTGGGCCCCTTAGCACTCCCACTACCCCCACCATGTGTGCCTCATATTTAACATATTACGCACCATTGTGGTAGTTAGGGAACTAGTGTCAGAATGTTTGATGCTAGTTTGGTGCTTTGCAGGATTAGTGTCACAAAAGTTGGTGCTAATCTTGCAAAGCAACTAGAGGCCCATTGAAAACAATAGGAGTCTCATTTTAACGCCTGCTCTGTGCAGGCATTAAAAATCCCCCCCCAAACGAAATGAAGCAAAGAAATCCCCTAGATTTCCTTGCACCATCTTTTTTCTCCCGCTTACGGGGAACCACATACATTATGGCTTACGTAGGCATAATGTGGTGCAAGGGGTTACAAATTGGCACAATGCATGCATTGTGCCACTTCGTAAATATTGTGCATGGAATAAGCCACTGTAGCTCAGAGTTTGCATCACAAAATTACGCAATGGCAGTGCTAAGGTGGCACTAGGGGCTCTTAAATTTGCCCCTAAGTCCATGAGAGAAGCACCCACCCCATTAGCCTGAGAACAGGGGTCCGTCCACTGTCTCCTTTGCTGGTTACAGAGACAAGACTGAGGTCAGCAGTAAAATGGCAAACAACGTGGATGGGTTTCCTGGCCAGAAAGGCCTCCCTCCCTTTCCTTGGCCTGCATGGTGTTTTTTTTACAAATATGTTTACTGTCTATGAAACAGGCCTGACGTGAACACTCTTGTGGAGACAATACTAGATAGATCATCATGTACTATTTTGTCAGCCTTGGGCAGAAATACAAAATGGAATGTTGTGCACAAAAATAATAACAACTCTTTCGCAGAATCACAGCTGATTTGAAATATAAAACATCCTTGCTGAAAAGCAAGCCAAACTACAATGAATCAATGAGATCAGAGCATATATCCAGGTAAAAGGGCACAGGTCGCAAGCCTAAGCTAGGCTAAAATATGTGTGCCCATGCAAGGTGTTAAGATGAACCCACGACACGAGTAGGCTACATAGCAAGCATACATTTAAAGATAAAGGGTCTCATTAGAGATTGGCAGATGGATATTCAGTCACAAATATGTCTGCCATGTTTCAAGTGGTACGGGATATAATGTACTTGTAATAGGTTTGATGGGATATCTGTCACGTTTGTGATGGACTATCTCATCCACAAAATTCCACCTAAACATTATTTTATAATGTTTTGAGGATGTGATTCTCAATTGCAGACATGAATGATATCCTATCTGCTGTCTAACAAGTCACAAAGGCAATAATGTAAATGTAACATTGAAGATGGGATATCTGTCACATTACTCATGGAGTATCTTCTCCACCAAACATGAAAGCTATCCTCTCACCCAAACATGAAACCAGGTCCCTGGACATAAGACTCACACTCCTTGTCACAGTGCCCTTTCCTCGGGATCTGCAGGCTGCTGAATAAAAAGCTCACATCCCGGCGTCACCAACTCAGAAAGCTATTATAGCACAGAGTTATGATGAAGCCAGGTAGGGGAAGGGAAATTAGGGTAGGGAACTGCAGGGAGAGAGATCTGAAAAGAAAAGGTTTGAACAAATATGCGTGTGCTCTTTCATAACAGTATAACTCACCAATAGACTCTTGAATAAAGGCGTCTCCGTGATATCAGATTGAGACCCTTTGTGAATTGGGCGTAGCCCCTTCTTTGAATCATGGAACAAGAACAAACTGCAACCTCTGAACCTAGAGATATCAAGAGCCTGGGACTATGGACATACTCTGAATATCAATCATGTAACAACTATTCATTCATAAACATAAACATTTGATCTCAGCCTAGAAATTCTCAAAGACTTAAATATGTATCTCACATATTAAGCTTCCCAAAAAACAATGAAACTATAATTTGCTTATCTCCAAAACGGTTTCACATTTACTACCTAGGCCTGAACTTGAAGTGCTTTGTTTGTTGGGCAGAAGCGCCTTGCTTATTGTTCAGGAAGCTCTTTGTTCATCATACATGAAGCGCTTTGTTCAATCTGCCAGAGAGCGCTTTTACTTGCTTTGTCTGAAGCGCTACGCTTGTTATGCTAAGGGGCGCTTTACTCATGTGGCCTGAAGCGTTTCGATCCTCGTGTCAAGACCGCTTTACTCATGTGACTTGAAACGCTTTGATTGTCGTGTTAAGGGTGTTTTACTCATGTGGCATGAAGAGCTTTGATTGCTGTGCCAAGGGCGCTTTACTCGTGGACTGAAGCGCTTTGATTGCCGTGCCAAGTGCGCTTTACACATGTGGACTGAAGCGCTTTGATTGCCGTGCCAAGGGTGCTTTATTCTTTGAACTGAAAACACTTTGCTCTTTGTGCTAGGGGGTGCTTTACTTTTGGAAGTAACAACTCCCTTCAAGATTGGGCTCATCAAGACCTTACCGCTACGAGTACGACCTACTCGTATCTGAATTCACCATGGAAACAAGGATTCTCCGATTTACTGTCAATCTGCCATGCAGGAAGTCTGCTCTTCTTCACAGGAACCCCCACAAGGTCTGACTGCATCAAAGTCTTCAAAATAGTGAGCAATGTGCTTGGGTGTGGCTGGGCTTCATAGGCCTGCCACACCCCAAGATGGCCGCTGCCTCAAGAAACCTGGGAATTGTAGTCCATCCCTAAAATAGCACTGATAAGTGCATCTTGTCCATCAATGTCCTGACCCTGCAGCTACATGAGGTTTACCACAGGGCAGGCAACGCTGATGACCCCTTTTAGAAAAAGAGGGGATGACAAGTGGTGCACATGAAGCGCAGCAAATATGCGCAGCGGAGTTTCGGGCGGGACCTGGACTGCGCACAGCTTTATTCCTGACATTCCTGTACTGCATGTATTGGTCATGCTCCGATCTCTAGCAACCATGATGTGTTCACAAAACTGGGGTAACAAAACTACTTTGTGACATGGATAGCATTCCTTGGCTTTTACTTGTGGGTGAAGTTTGTAGTGGATATCTACCTGGGCCTTTGTACTCTCACAGGTTTTGTTTGTGGTTATTTCCATATAGAACTGAAAGTGTGATAGGCAATAATTACAAATATAAATGAAGTGCATCATTTACGAGTCTACGCCACGCACAGAGCATTGCTTGAGATTACTACATGTACATATATTATGCAAGATTTGGAGCTTTGTGGATAGGTACTTAGGCAAGAAAAGTGAAGGGCATCCCAAACACCTTAATATAAATTCTATATCATCTAATACAGTTATCATAAGGCAGACAGAATGTCCATGATATTTGTGACAGAGCAACTGGTCTGCCTAATTCTAAATTTGGCCCTTTGTGATATCACTCTGGGACATCTTTCTTTAGAGTATTAACATTCAAAGTGCACATTATGGTCCTCCTTGAAGGCATGGCCGGGTGCCGGCCAAGATTTCTGCCTTAGACAAAATGTCTGCACATTGCTTCATTAATTGGTGAATATCCACTGATCAAAAACGCTTCTGGAGTGATTGACTGGTGGCATACCATGAGCAAACCTATTAGAACTGGCTGGTGTGCATAGCAGGGAAAGAAGATATGTAGTGAGCCAGTAGGAAGTGGGGAACTGCAGTGGTCTCAAGAGACAAACTAGCTTGTCCTAAAGCTAGGCATCATGTGTCAATGATGCTGGTGCTACAGCTTCTGTGGACTGGAAATCTGCTGACATGCCCTGCTAAGCATGTATGGAGACTGAACCTGCCACCTTCAATCAGGAGGTGGTAAAGAGTATATGTGAGGGAGGAGAAGTCTGTTTTTGAGGCCTGGTGCAAGTGAGTTTGCACCTAGGGCCGCATTGGATAGCCCTCTCAGCATGGGAATAAAGAGACATATTTAGAGTAGTAGGAGAAAGGGCAATGAGCATTATAGGAGTTTGTAATGTGTAAGAAGTTATACTAGCCCATTCCTAAATAGGCACTTGCTCATCCTGCACACTTTATTTCTCTGGGTAAGTGACTGCAACCACTAGCACTGGACATACATCAACTGAGGATCAGCACTGGAGGTGAGCATGAGTACTCTACAGCACAAGAGAGCACATTGATCTCTACTGAAGAAATAGACAAACTCCTTTTCGACTTGAGATGTATCTTGAACATAATTGATTGCATGATTGGCTCCAAGACAGAGACCCTTGATCATAGGAGGTAAAAAAATTACTAACAAGTGGCCAAACACAGACTGGGTGAAGCAGAACAATGAATATCTAATCAGGAGGATCATTCTCAGACATCCAAAGGCCTGTGCAGTAACTTAGAAAAATCTGTCTTGCTCTCTAATATCAGATGAGAAGATTTCAAAGTATGCTGACATCAAAATAATTGCAGAATCCACTTTGTTTGAGAATGAGATGCGCTGATATCCTTTTTAGAGGACTTTGCGAGATCAGTTCAAGAGGCAAGAAAAGCATTTGCTGAACCTAAGAAAGCCATATTATACCCTGCCCAATTTAATGCTATCTTTGAGGCTCAGAGGCAGCTTTTTGAGAAACCTAAAGAAGCAATTATATTCAGCAAGTAATTGAGCAAAAAGAAGCACCAAACACCTTCTGCAAATATCCTACTGGGTTCTCAAACACTCAGGCAACAGTGAAATATAATGGTAGGGAACCTTATTTGAGTTATAGGTCTAATTTCACAGGTATGTCTGTGTTATATAGGCATTTGATTTTACGAACGCCACATTTACTTAGTTGTACCTAGACATTTTCCTCTCACCATCAGGGAGGCCATTATTTGTGCCTTTCTCAAGTTAAAGGTAAATTTGCTGATAATTGCCAGACCTATTTTGTTTTTCCATCCTGAATATAGGTAATAAGAGCCTGGCTAATGCTATTGCAACCAGTTTGGCACCTTTTATGGGCAAACCTGCCCTCCAAGAGCTGTATCAGCATTCCAGAGTGTCTAGAAGGCTTTTAAATCCATGGAGTGGCCATTTCTGTAAACTGTCAATGATTGCTTTGACCACCTCTGTTCAAATGCATACGTGTTAAATGCTGACTCAACAGGAAAGTCAATAACACTGTACCCTCAATTTTTCAATATCCAGGACTACCCATCAGGGATGTCTATAAGACCCCCTTTTACTTGCTCTGACACTGGAGCATTTGGTATATAAAGCTGGCTATAGCACCACTCACAGAGAAGAAGAATGATCTCACTATATGCAGATGGCATCCTTCTCCTTTTCAAGAACACTGATATCAATCTTTTACCATTAATACGGGAACTAATAGAATTTGGAGGCCACTACTGCCTCACTATTAAATGGAATAAGTTTGTGCTATTCCTGCTTCATCCTAGATCATCAAAGCCAAGCCTTGAATCCCAAGAAAATGGACTAACATCTCAATTAAATATCTGGGAATACATGTTGGCCATCATAAAGATAGCCTTACATGTGATTACAGCCTGGTGATTGACAAAGTGAAACTTCAGATTGTAAAATGGATCAGATTGCCACTATTGTTGATTTGTCGTATCGTCATCATAAAAATGGTAGTAGACCCAAAGGTCATATATGTTTTCTTGAATAGACGGATTAAGTTGAACTCCTCAGTTTTTAAAATGCTCAATCATTGCAAACCAGAGTGATATTGGGTCAAAAGCTTAGGGTTAGATGGAAGACCTTAATATTGCCATTAGAGGATGGAGGCTTTGGAGTACCTTATTTTCTAATTTAGTACTTGCTCTCATAAACTCGCTATTCCAGCTACTAGTGTGAGACGGTTGAACACTGGCCCCATTTCATAATTAATATAGATCAAGCTGAGAATAGATTTTTAGATAGAGCATGGTATGCACTAAGCTGGACAGGCCAACCCTGGAGCTGCACAATGTATGTTGTACACTCTGGCCTCGGGATAGCTTGCTCTATAAGGGGAACACGGGACAGTATTTTTCCCTACTATCCCAGTGATTGATAATCCTTTGCTCCTTCCAACATTGGTTAGAGGGGTCAAGGCTCGCCTAGTGGCAGACATAACTTGTATATTTTTGGGTAGTGTAATCACACAGAATTGCCTATGAATGATGCAAGATTACACATAGTAATGCAAAAAGAGTAATTCCATATTTAATGCTTCTTTCTTAGTTTAAAACTGCCACCTTGCATCAAAATGGGTGCAAGAATGCGTTTTGCACTAACAAAAAAGCGGCAAAGGCAGCCAAACACAAATAGCTATCGTGAGTGGCTGCTCACACGTGCTGTATGTATTCTCACTGTATGTTTTTTCCCCTAAATTACAGCTAAGTACGCAAGCAAGAGTAATCACATTATTATCAGTAATTCTGCATCAAAGAGTAAAATTATTCAGATTATTCTGACATAATTGATATTCCACCCGAGACTAATCAAAACATGCCACTCAGCTCCCTTGGCCAAAAAAGCTGTGGGAAAAAGGACCTGGAGTAGATTTGGAGGGCAAGGTTTGGAATTTTTTTTTTATGCTCACATTATGTTGGTCTCCATGTTATGTAGACATAAGCTATTGCACTTTAATTTCATAAACAGAATGTATTATGTCCCAGTAACTACTAACACATTTGGGAGCATATTTATGAGCCCCTAGCACCACCTTCCACCACATTTGTTGCATTTATTTAGATGCAAATGTGACATTAAGGTGGCATTTCCACACACCATATTTACAAAGTAGTGCAATGCTTGCGCCGGGCATAATGTATGCAAGGTGGGCGTTCCCCGTTAGGATCTATGAGATTTCCTTGGGCCATTTATTTCAGCACTTTTAAAAGGGGGCTTCCATTATTTAAAACGGGCCTCTATGTACTCTGCAGGGCCCCTGCACTGGCCCTGCAAAGTGCATATATATTCTTCCCCAGAAACCCCATGCCTTGTACCCCCTCAATGGAGAGCCCCAGCAGGAAGATTTAGCTGCAAAGGTGTGGAGGCAAGTGCAAAGCTTGGAGCCTATTGTAGAGAATGTGATAGGGAAAAGGCCATCCACCAAACTCCTGCAGTCAGGTTACTTCCAGTGCAGTCCCTTTCCTGTGTGCCTCATTACAAGTTTCCCGCTGCGTCAGCGGGAGCCGGCAACACTGTTGCAGTGCATAGGGTGCACCAGCACTCATCGCTCTTTTCACTGTCTGCAAAGCAGACAGTGAAAAGCGCGCCGGTGCTGGCTATGTGGGGCCTTGCACTGCCCAGGCCAAGTGCATGGGCAGTGAAGGGTCATCAAAGAGGCCCCCTGCACCCAGTCTCCACCAACCTTTACATGGCAGGGCGACTGCCATGTAAACGTTGGCAGAGAGGCAGGTCGTAATAACCAGGGCAGCGCTGCCCTTGTGGATTAATACCACTAGCACAGCCAGGCCATCGGGTGGCCGAAAAGTGGCAGTGCTGATGACCAACTGTGGTGCAGCCATTACGGTTGTAATGTGGTTGCTGGATCGCCACATTGGTGGTGCCCAACTACCACTGTGACCCTTGTAATGACTGGCTAAGTCTTCTGCCCTTGATATTATGTGCAAAGTTTTTACATCTTACATAGCAGTGGATGTGTTGTGAAAATATCTACTTGTGGAACATGGCTGAATCATCTAATTGTGGAATGCCTGGTAAGTGGGTAAGCTGGGAGCAAAGATAGTCTCAGAATAGTTGTATGATTTATTTTAAACACTTCAGTTTAGTTGTATGACTAGTGTACATACACTGTTTTAAAAAATAATGTAGTTTAGTTATAGGGTGTTATCACTATATGTTTGAGTGTGTGTATTTTTTAAAATCTGCATTTACTTACAGATTTTAGGATTGATGGCATAATAAAATTATATTAGGTGATATATGGGTATATAGTGTGAGGCAGTGATGGTGGGTAAAGTGATGTTAGCTTTGGTGCCCACAAAGTTATGTTTAGTGCCATTGTGCACATAGTGCATTTAAAAGAGTTTGAATAGCTATACTTACTTACATACAGATCTGGTGTGCATTGTGTTGTTGTTCATCTACCATTGCCAGATAGCTCTCCGGGCAGACAAAGGTGTGCATTTTATACCTTAATGCTACCCTAACAATCAGAGATTTGCCCACACATAGAATAAACTGCATTGGTTAGAAATCTGAGATTCTCTTTGTGAAGCTCAAAGTATTAATTTGCCATTCAGACAATCCATCCGGCATTATAATATAGTTAGTTCTGGACTTGAAATGCAAGATTAAAATAAATGTGCATATTCTATCATTATAGTGAACCATGTACCTAACACTGTTCAATCAAAATCTATTTCTAGAGAGATTTATGGCATCCATGACTTTAGCATGTGTGACCATTGTAGGTTTGTAGTTATCAGGAGAGTTTTGTGACTGCTATTCACAATGGGTATCTTAATGGTGTAGGTAGATGTTTTACATTTTTCTGCTGGGTCATGTGTGTTCTTGCGTCAGCAGTACAGTTGGTCAATCCTCTTCTACTTCCTTCTACTGGAATCAATTGTATTCTGGTCCTGCTCTCTTATCTCCATTGTACTCCAAATCTTTCTATTAATTTATAAACTTCTTATCTAAGTTCCATTCTATGCATCTATGCATTGGAGCTCACTGCTACTCCAAAAGTATATTTTTATTCCCTCAACCCCTAATGGCACAGAAGTCTGTCTTGCTGTTCTCTCATCAGATCAGTTCCTCTTCCGTTCTACTCCAGGGAAGCGCTTTTGCCGCCAGAGACCGGGGGAACCACTCTGCTGCTGCTGCTGTGAAAGGGCAGGAGCCCTTTAAATTTAACTCGCGCTCCCGCCGTCGCGGGAAGCGCTTTTGCCGCCAGAGACCGGGGGAACCACTCTGCTGCTGCTGCTGTGAAAGGGCAGGAGCCCTTTAAATTTAACTCGCGCTCCCGCCGTCGCGGGAAGCGCTTTTGCCGCCAGAGACCGGGGGAACCACTCTGCTGCTGCTGCTGTGAAAGGGCAGGAGCCCTTTAAATTTAACTCGCGCTCCCGCCGCGCGGGACGCGCGCGGGCGGCGCCCGGGCAAAGCCCGGGCCAAGGGCGGGCCCGTCCTTGCCCGTCATTGCCCGGAAGAGGCTGGGCTGGCCCCCCCCCCCTTTCACTTGCTCTCTGAGGACCCCAGCTCACAAAAGAAAAGCGAAATACTTACTGGAACAGAGAACCATCGTCCTTCCTGACCCGGCCAGCAGTGTCTTTTTGGGAACTTCGGGACTAGCACCCAGCCGGCCAACGAGCAGCACACGCCGCCGCGGAGAGCCGCAGCTTGTGCCTCTACTGCCAGGCTCAAGGCTCCGGCACAACCGGCACAAGCGACTCCTGAGACCCCTGGGGAAGCGGACACGAGGTGAGACCACGGGAAGAGGCGAGGTCAGAGCTGCAGACTGTGGAAGGGGAGACGGGAGCCGGACTCGAGTCCCGCGCAGTGTCGGAACCCTGTGACCCTGACACACCACTGACCCTATCCAGTGTGGGCGTTTCACGGGAAGATTGTGTAAACAATATAGTATCGGAAGGAGCCTTACATTTGTAGGGTGAACTGGAAAGAGTACGTGCAAACTCAGATAATCGACGACTCCGCTGTTCCCATCATGTCCAAACTGAGGTCCTCTAAAATGGCTACAAATAATGACTCAAGGACCCTGGATAACTATCTTTTTAAAGTAGTTAGTAAAATTAACGAAGATAGGAGATCATCATTAAGTAGGGTTAGTCCAGAAACATCCCCCATAAGGCAGTGCTTACCCTCTATATCACCCTCTATATCACTGTCTCAGAGTGTCTCAACTATTTCCAACAATGAGAACGATTTAAATATTGATGTTTCTGTGGTAGAGCAGGTTTGTTGTTCCGAACCTATTCAAGTACAGGATTGGACATTACCAACAAGGTCTCCTCTTATTCAATCTCCCATTAGGAGAGCGGTACGTGCTTGTAGGAAGGGGCCTGTCAAGAAAGCAGGGGGTCGGAAGCCAAAAAAAGCTGGCCCAACAGCTACCAATAGGGGAAATGTCCCTGAGCCCACCAATATTATTGAGGGGGCTAGTCTGCACTCAAGTCAAATTGATCTTTTGGTCACAATTCTTGAATCTAAACTGGAAGTACTGATCAGTCCCCTGGTGGCCAAGGTAGAATTAGTGCTTCTTAGGGTTACTAGACTGGAAGGCCTTGTAGAATCTTTTTTGACTCGGTCCACTGTTCCACTGAGTACCCACTTAGACTCAATAGGCTCTATGGATAACCGCCCAGTGGGCTCAGTTACACACTCTATAGTCAGTAATAGGGTGGAAGGCTTGGGGGCTACTGTTCAGGCCCCACCAACTGTAAGTGTGCCGACCGCCTCATCCTTGTCTACGTTGCCAGTAGGGTCGGCTAGTGTACAAAACACATTTAGTCAACCACGATCAATACAAAGGAGTACTCAGGACACTATAAGAGGGACAGTCATTGATAGAAGAAGTATAACTAGGCAACATAATTCTATTAATCTCCCGCCAGAATGTGCACCATATACTGTGGTTCTAACAAATGTCCCAGAGGTTGACTTGTGCCTGAATGGTTCTGGGGTAGAAACGTATCCTGCTCTTAAAAACAAGACGCTTGCTTGGCTGAATAAGAACTGTGGATTTCCTTGTGCCCTTGCAAATGACATTTTATTCACCCGCAGAGTTAGCTGGATTGGCAATGGCCCTAAAAATAGTGGTGGAGACTGCATTATTATAAATTTTAAACACCTGCAACACGTGGCAACAGTGCTTCTGAGAGCTGCAATTTTGCCAACTCTAGAAAATGCGGTTCATGCTAGACCTCTTGGCTTCCTTTATAATCATGGGACCAATACTCAATGTCGCTCGTCGTATGTGCAAGGGCAATGTTCAAATGAGAACGGAAGAGGTATGGATGTCTGTACCCCGAATGTATTTGTGAATATGTCCCGGTCTCAAATTAGGGGGGAGCCAAGTCGTCATCAGTTGTCTTACAGGCAGACCGTTAACACTTTACCTCTTCACAATCGGTATGCTGCCTTATCTTCTATGGAGGAAAATGATTGACTGCCAAATGCCTTGGGAAATTCTTCCCAGTCTTCAGCATCGTCCATCAAGATTGCTACATGGAACATTGCTGGTTTAAAGAGCAAGTCTGGGATAGCCGAATGGGAAAGGACTCTAAAATCTTTTGACGTCATTGCTTTACAAGAGACTTGGGATCAAACTAATAGCTTTTCCTTAGATGGCTTTTGTCATTTTTGCATTCCAGCTACAAACAGTGTGGCAGGAAGACCTAAGGGGGGACTATTAAGCCTTTTCAAACTGGATATGAAAGGTACCTTAACTCAATGCCCCTCGGGCTCAGTAAATTGTCTAATTGTTGATCTTTCCACCCAGGATAAGGGTAAGATCCTTTTTATAAATTTTTATAATTTGCATGCTAATGATTGCACCAGTCAAAATCTGGATGACTTGGATACATTTTTGTCAGTCTACAGTATAAATGTTAATACTTTTGAGTTAATATTACTAGGGGACTTTAACATACATCCATGTACCCTACCATGTATTAGGAGGGATGAGAAAGGCCCTCCCTTTTCCTCCACTGCTCATCCAGAACATACTAGGCAGGGGGATTATCTTGAGCTTTTCCTTGCTAAATGGAATTTATATGAGTCTGGCTGTGGAGACGGGAATAGCAGGTCCCCTACGTTTAAGGGCAAAGAAAATGGTACTATTATAGATTATATTTATTTGTCTTCTTTTTTGTTAAATAGTGTTTTAAATTATTGTACTGAGGTGTCAGTTTTTAGTGATCATAATCCTGTTGTACTTGTTTTTAAGAACACTGAACTGATTTCTCTCAAACTAGTCGCAGAGAGTGGGGGCTTGAACCTTAAAGTCAAAGACCAGAATCGAAGGTTGAAGTGGACAAAAATAGTCCCTGAAACTTTTTTTCAGGAGGTCTTATCCAAAGTGGAGGATGAAATCTCTATATGTCTAGCGGAAAATCCAGACCCTAAGGAGGTTACAGTAGCATTTGATCAGATTTGCTTAGAAATTAATTGTAGTCTCCAGGCAAAATCTAGCCAGAAGGCACTAGAGGGCAATAGATGGTTTGATAAGGAATGCTCGAAAGCACATGGTGTACTACTTAAGGCACTAAAATCTATTCCTAAAGATCGATCAAAAATAGTAAATGCTTGGAAAGTGTATAAAAAAACTATTCTAGAGAAGAAAAGGACTCTGAAAGATAACGCCTTGGCTCAACTCTTGGATCCAGTATCCCTAAAAAACAGTGGTTTATTCTGGAAAATAATAAATCAGCCCTTTTTTTCTGATGAAACTAATACTCCTTTAGAGGCAAACATCTCAGATGAGGGCTGGATAAAACACTTTAGTCAGATATATTCTAATATTGGTCCTCCTGGTGGAATTTTAGCAGATGAAGTTGGGGAAATCTCCCCTGACAAGGATGCAGTTATTTTTGCAGTTGCAGATGTTGAAAGGGCTATAGACCTAACCACAAAAAACAAAGCCCCGGGCCCAGATGGGGTACCTGGGGACGTTTTTAAAAGTTTTCCAAAATTTTGGTCTAAGGTATTATGCAAGGTTTTTAATAATCTTGCATTTGATAAAATTCCGTCTTCCTGGAAGAAATCTATAATTATACCAGTGTTTAAAAAGGGTAATAGGCAAGACCCATCTTGTTACAGGCCGATTTCATTGATTGATTCCTCAGTGAAAATTTTAGGTCGAGTTATCTTAAATAAATTGAACGATTGGTTAACAGAGAAAGGGGTCCTAGCAGATGTGCAGTATGGTTTTAGACCTAAAAGGAGTACTATAGATCAAGGCTTGAATTTGTATTTATTAATAGAGAAATACACGAAGGCAAAGGAGGGTTCCATGTATCTGGGGTTCATGGACCTCTCGTCAGCCTTTGATCTTGTAAATCGATCTAAATTATGGAAAATCTTACTTGACATGGGACTGGACAAGGCTCTTGTTAACCTCTTAGTAGATTTACATACTGACCTAACAGCTTCTGTTAGAGTTACTACTGCGGGGCGATGCACCAGCCACTTTAACTCAGAAAGGGGAGTCAGGCAGGGGTGCATTCTGGCTCCCCTTCTTTTTATTATTTATATAAATGCCTTGGAATCTACACTAGAAGATGCTACCCAGGACACCCCACGGATAGGAGAACTCGGTATTCCGGTTCTCCTATACGCGGACGATGCTGTCCTGCTTTCTCGTACTGGTGTTGGTCTTCAACGATTATTGGACGCCTTTGAGGTTTTTATGACTTCCTTGGATTTAAAGATCAACGTTAAAAAGTCCCAGATTATGATCATGGGTAAGGGTAATAAAAATAAACTCCCCAAAACTTTTACTTGTGGGAGGCAAGAATTGTGTAGAGTAGCAATATTTCCATACTTAGTTATCACTTTCGATGAGAAAGGCTCCTGGGGCCCCCAGATAAAAAATAGAAATGTTGCCCTTGCAAAGTCGTCCTCTGCTCTTCGGGGTTTTATGAACAAACTCGGGGCGAGGCCAATTGTTAGTTTGCTAAAAATGTATGAAGCAAAATGCCTTGCAATAGCAACGTATGGAAGTGCGATATGGGGCTATTGCTCTATGGAAAGTATACAGATCACGGAAAATAAATTTCTAAGATCGGTTCTCTCTCTCCCACAGTCTACTTCCACACACATTGTCCATACTGAATTGGGTGTGGGCTACATTTCAGACTTGATCAAACTGGCCCCCGTTCTAGCCTGGCTAAAGATCTGGCTGAATCAAGAAATTCAGCTCAACCACTCCATATTAAAAGATTGCCTGCAGCTGGATAAAGTAAATAAAATAGCGTGGCTAGTTTATATCAACAATTGTTTTGTTAGATTAGGGAGAGCGGATCTTTTTTATTCCCCGGAATCAATAACTGTTAAAGATATTGGACTAATTAAAAGCATGATGAAAGATCTGTTATGTCTAGAAAGAGAACAAGTTGAATATGAGAAACCATCGGTGCGGGCCAGTATCATTTTGAGTACTTATGTGGGCCCTGAATTATATTTGTCTATTGTAAATCAACCCTTTCACCGGTTTCTACTCACACGCTTTCGGTTTAACCTGATCCATCTAACTCTTGGCCATTTTCAAACCTGGTCTCCTCCTGAAAAAGGAACGCCGTGTAATTGTGATAATTTTACGATCCAGAATACAATGCATTTTCTGTTATTCTGTGACCATTACACGGCCTTAAGAAATAAATATTTGTTCCCAATTTAAAAGGAGGAGGGGTTTATACAGGTCAAACCTGCCCTCTTGTTCTTACAGTTATTACAGACCCCTAGGATTATGTTACATGTTGCTAGTTTTTTAGTGGGAGCTGTTAGGGTTAAGAAAAAGAAGTTCGCCATCAATCCGATTATTTTATTGTAATGAATTGAGTGATTAATTAACTTTTTATAGGAAATGTAATTTCTGGGAATCTTGGAGAATATTAATGTTTTACGTTAAATGATGTTTTTAGGATGTTTTACTTTACTGACCCCCCTTTTTTGAACATTGTAGATAATATAAATTGTTGATTGCCTGTAATATTTAATTGAACTTTTTTTCTTTTTTTATGCCTTTTTATGATATTTATTTATCGAAATAAAGTACTTTGACTGACTGACTGACTGACTACTCCAGGTTTCTAAACAGAGAAGAACTTTAGCTTTTCCTTGACGTTGCCTTAGCTGGATTGCACCAATAGCACAGATTTTTTAATCACGGTGCATGAGAGACAACACCTTAAGTATCTACAGAATGTGGTGGCTAGATTGTATTCCACAGCCAAACTGAGGCCCTACTTTTAACTTTTTCCCAGAGATTCTCACTGCATCCCTTTGGACTAGTTTGTGGAATGCAAAGGCCTTTGTAGTGTTCATTGTGTCACATATTAATACAACCTAAAACTGTATTGTGCTAAAATCTGCCTCACTGTAACTAAGGGAGTCTATAACTCAAATAATCATCTAAAATAACATGAATTCAGAAGAGGTGTAATTGGTTTAAACCAACATTTACATGTGAAAAACTTAAAATGAGAAACTTTGAATAAATGGCAGTTTCTTTGCTTTTTTGTGTCTAACCTGTTAGGTCTGGCATGACAGCTTTACAACAGCTACAATACCTATTTCTTACAATACACAGGAAATGGGCTTTTGGGTCTGACCCCTACAACCTGTTGATGAGACTTTGATAAGCTCATGTGGATTAGGCCAGAAAAGTATAATTCTCTTAGAACATATTAATAGCTATTTGGTGTTTTATTCCACTTCACGGAAGTGCTTCCATTGCAATGCATGATTTGCTTTGTTTTAGAATTTACAGAGAGTCTATGTAGAGCACAGAATCTATCCTGAAATAAAGGGTTCCTCTTCTTAAACCTACATATTATTCAGTCTTTGCTCTTTAACACATTCTTAGTGAAAGAACATACTGAATGCAGGTATCTCATTTGTTGTGTAATATGCTATAAAAAATTTCAGCCGTCTTTAAGAATTTTTGTGCAAAACAAATCCCTTGTTACAATACAGAAGAAATTATTGTAATGAAGATAAACTGAAAATGTTGTACTATGCTCACATACAAATATAGGATATACTTCAAGTAAGAATGAGTTTTATTATGAGGTTCAGTTGCTTTCTATTTAGAAAACCCCATGTGTATCTGGGCTCCATGCCTCTCTTTTTACTGTGAGCATTCCTATTAAAATTCCTCACTCCCTGCTGAGAATCTGCCTTCCTCTGCCATGTTTTCATTGCCACAGGGTGTCTGTTGTGTTTGTTTATTCTTTGGATTACCTGCAGGCAGATATAAAAATAGTGATATTTCAGACAAAAGTTGGATCTTTGATTTGTTTATTGTAATGGATTTTAATATCTGTACTCTCTCTCTCTCTATATATATATATATATATTTATATATATATATATATATATATATATATATATATATATATATGTGTGTGTGTGTGTATATATATATATATATATATTAAAAAAAAAAAAAATATATATATATATATATATATATATATATATATATATATATATATATATATATATATATATATATTACTTGAAGCAATTTCACAATCCAGAAAAGGAAACCGGACACCAAGGCCATGCAGTATTACATTTATTGACGAGTTTCGTCCGTCGCCTTGCTCACAATACCATTCAAATTAATTCTAGTGACATATAAACCTTAAAATGCCATAAGCATAGACAAGGGACTCGTTTCGAAGACAGATATCTCAGGAGGGCAAAGTGTGGCAGCCATTTTGAAGTATATCTGTTCACATGTCAGAATGCTAAAAGTTAGTCTAAAGACGACATAGTGTTCATTATAACTTTTCTTTGAGTAATAAGTTCTATTTATATCAAATATTATCTCCACTATATCAATCTATAATAACTAATTTGTATAAAATAAATTCATTTCACAATCTTTCTAGAAAAATGTTCTAATTTTCTTGTTCCAGTAATAGCAAAACATCAACTGCCCAAATATAACTCTTTCTCCAAATGACCTCATCTGAAGTTACTGTCTTCTCAATAAATCACAAGTCATCTGCTCATACCTAAAGTGAGTAGTACTTTTACACTTCTAAACCCAATTCCCATTGTTCGAAGAAACCAACCTCTATAGCTCACTATTATCCATCTTAACATTATATTTTTCTCATTTTTTTTTTTTTTTAAAGCCGTCCCATCTTAGTAACTAATGCTGATGTAATATCCTGGCTATTTATAAATAGTAGTATATAAATAAATATATATAAATATATTTAAATATATATAAATATAAATATAAAATATGATATTTAATCCAATAATAAATAAATAAATAAGTCTACAAGTTGGTAACTCCTAAAAACTCCTTGCTATCTATATTACCACAAAAACGTATTAATTGTTCACCCTCAAGCATACTAAAAGTGCAATACACATCTAAAAATATATACAATTGTTAGTTAATTCATCTTAGGTAGTATCAAACAAAGCTGGAACATGGCTTGAATTTCCTCTTAAATGTGCAGCTAATTCCTCACTTAAATTTAATCCTTGTGGGGCAAGTGTCTCAAAATCAATAATGTATTTTGACTCAAGAATCCTCAGTTTTACAACTTTGTCCCCCCCACGTGGGTCCTTTTTCAATCACAATTTTTTTCCGCTTATTCATATCTCCATTATGCATGATCTGAAAATGTCTTGCCACCGGATACTTATGGTCATTGTGTTCGATGGCTCTCATGTGTTAAAGGTAGAGGTAGACAGACCATGCCCAGGGCCTTTTAAAGTTAAATCTCGATTTTTACCTACAATTCAGTGTGATTCAATAGAAGTATTTGAAAAGGATGTCATTAAACAATTGAGACAGTTGAAGGGGAAACAAGGCGAGTATAGGAAGAATAACTTGAATATAGCAGAGTTTCAAGCACTGCAGGAATTGAAAAAGGACAACGACATTGTTATCAGACAGTCCGATAAAGGAGGCAATGTCGTTGTTATGGATACAAATTGGTACATCAAGGAAGGTTTAAGACAATTGGGGGACCCCAACTATTATATGAGAGCAAACCATGAGTTGGTGAGACAGTCTGACAATTTGTTCAGGGACAAATTACAAAATTGGAGAGAGCAAGGACTCTTGGAATGGGATGAATACTGTTTTCTTTTATGTAAATATCCCAAAATTCCGGTTTTATATTTATTACCGAAGTTGCATAAAGATAAGACCAATCCCCCAGGAAGACCAATTGTGTCTGTTCTAGGATCAATGCTCGAGAATACGTCTAAATATATTGATTTCTTCATTCGTACTTTTGTGGAGGGTTTACCCTCTTATATTAAAGACACAACACACTTCCTTAAGATCATAGATGGAATACATTGGGAACAAGATTTCCTACTAATGACATTAGATGTGGCTAGTCTGTATACGTGTATCAAACATGATGTGGGATTGGCTGCTACTAGGCATCACATGAGGGCAAGACCAGTTTCCTACTTGTTACATACTGAAATGATATTAGACATGAGTGATTTCTGTTTAAAGAATAACTTCTTTCTATTTGACAATAATGTATACAGACAACTACAGGGGACCTCGATGGGCACTTGCTTTGCCCCCAGCTACGCAAACTTGTTCATGGGCTGGTGGAAGGAGCAGATGTCCGTCAGCTTACCTGAGTTTGAGAAACATGTAATTCTATGGTGTAGATATATTGACGATGTATTTGTCATTTGGAGAGGTGACAAGATTTCAGTGAATAATTTCATATCTAAATTGAATGTAAATAATTGCAACCTGTTTTTTAGTGGAACAGTTAGCAACATTGGTATTGAGTTTTTGGATGTAATGATTACTGTAAAGGAAGAGAGACTCACTACGAAGCTATATAGGAAAAAAACAGCAGGGAATAGTCTCCTCAGTGCACAGAGTGCACATCCGGATAGTTTGATACGGATTATCCCTTATGGGGAACTTCTTCGAGCAAAACGTATATGTAGTACTGTCACAGATTTTGAACTTGATCAGAAAAACATGAGGTTAAGATTTAAAGAACAAGGGTATAGTGAACATTTGGTTGCGCAAGCAATGGAGAAAATCAGCAGAATCACAAGAGAAAGTCTGCTCTTTGACTCCCGGAATACTAAAGCAATAGAGGAAGAAAGAATAAGATTCATTACTACTTTTTCTAAACAATCTAAGAAAGTTAGATCTATACTAAATAAGAGCTGGCATATTTTACACACAGATCCTGTATTGCCACAATATATACATAAGACACCGCAGATTACCTTTAGAAAAAGCAAGTCCCTGCGAGACAACTTGAGCCATAATATGATTACATCCAACACTCATGTGAATGATATCAAAAGCACAGGCTTTGTGTTTTGTTTGAACTGTAAAGCATGTAGGAAGAGTATGCTTGAGGGTGAGCAATTAATGTTTTTGTGGTAATATAGATAGCAAGGAGTTTTTAGGAGTTACCAACTTGTAGACTTATTTATGTATTTATCTTGGATTAAATATCATATTTTATATTTATATTTATAGATATTTAAATATATTTATATATATGTATTTATATACTACTATTTATAAATAGCCAGGATATTACATCAGCATTAGTTGCTAAGATGGGATGGCTAAAAAAAATTTAAAAAATGAGAAAAATATAATGTTAAGATGGATAATAGTAAGTTATAGAGGTTGGTTTTTCGAACACTGGGAATTGGGTTTAGAAGTGTAAAAGTACTACTCACTTTAGGTATGAGCAGATGACTTGTGATTTATTGAGAAGACAGTAACTTCAGATGAGGTCATTTGGAGAAAGAGATATATTTGGGCAGTTGATGTTTTGCTATTACTGGAACAAGAAAATTCGAACATTTTTCTAGAAAGATTGTGAAATGAATTTATTTTATACAAATTAGTTATTATAGATTGATATAGTGGAGATAATATTTGATATAAATAGAACTTATTACTCAAATAAAAGTTATAATGAACACTATGGGGGTCATTTCAACCTCTGCGGTAAAAGGCGCTTACCGCCGTGCAGAAGACCGCCATAACACCGCCGTGGCCGCGGTAAACCGCCGCGGTCATTCTGACCCACAACAGGCAAACCGCCAAAATACAGACATCCACAAAAGTCCGCCACACCAAAGGGCAGCGAGAAACTGGCGATGACCAAACCTCCACCGTCACGCCAACAGAAATACGCCCACACTATCACGACACACGAATCCATACGGCGGTCTTTCAACCGCGGTATTCCATTGGCGGTACACACCGCCGCGCTCAATATACACACACATATAAAAACGCAGCCACATTGGACAATTCGAAATACACACACCTGATACACATACACACACCACACACCCAATACAATATAAAAAACACACCCACATCACCCACAAACCCCTACTCCTAGAGATTCGTGAACACTCACAGAGATAAGAGACCCGAGCACACAGACGCGCAATTCACTGTCACCCAGCAATACTACCACGCACGTCAAAATACACACCAATACACATCACCACACTTAGCACCACACAATCCACCCCACACATCACCCAAACTACCCTGTGGCACCGCAAAGACACCCCAGGTTTTCTGATGCTGAACTCAGGGTCATGGTGGAGGAAATTGTACGGGTAGAGCCACAGCTCTTCAGGACACAGGTGCAGCACACCACCATTGCCAGGAAGATGGAGCTATGGAGCAGAATAGTGGACAGGGTCAACGCTGTGGGACAGCACCCAAGAAATCGGGACGACATCAGGAAGCGGTGGAACGACCTACGGGGGAAGTTGAGTTCCATGGTATCCATGCACAACATCGCGGTGCAGCGGACTGGCGGCGGACCCCCACCTCCTCCCCCAGAATTTACAACACGGGAGGAGCAGGTCTTGGCGATCCTGCATCCTGAGGGCCTCGCATGAGTAGGCGGAGGAATGGACTCTGGTAAGTCATATCTTAATTACTACATCCCGCCAACCCCATCAGCATGCCAACTCATACCCCCACCCTCACCCCCATCACACCTACTCCTTGCAAATGTCTCACCCTCACAACCCACCCATCCCAACACCAAGCTCTGCATACAACCACTAAGCATGGACACCCATCACCTAAGCATGCCCACTGCACATACCCATCCCCCACCCCAAAACCACCCTCACAAAAACCCCCACACAGGAATGCAAGCATAGGGGTACACGGGCACCCACCCATTGCACGCTATGGCACACACAGAAGCAATAATCATACTATTTTACCCCTGCAGGACCCGAACGCCACGTCACCGCGCAGGAGGGTCCACAAATGTCCACTCCACCCCCAGAAGAGGCCCACAGTGATAACAGCACCTCTGTCGACCTGGATCTAGATGACCAGCCCGGCCCATCGGGGACCTCTGGACAGTCGGTTCCCCTCAGACAGGCACAGGCCACAGCAGACCTTCCCCCCTCTGGGAACACCAGCGCAGCACCCACCCAGCGGGCCCATATCTCTGTCCCAAGGACACGTCAATCAGCGGTGTGTCCACCGCTACAGGGCACCCAGGTTAACCCACCACCCCAACAACAACAGGGACCTGGGGGCAGTGGTAGTGGGCACACGGTCCAGGGGACAGAGGCACAGGGAAACAGGGGAACTGGGAGGGCTGCTGTGTGACAGGGGGGGGACAGGCCCAGGGAACCCACCCTCCACGAGGCCCTCTCCTCCATCATGGGAGCATACCACCACTCCCAGGAGACGATGGCGACGGTCCTGGCTAGATTTCAGGAGATCCAGCTTCTGCAGGAGCAACAGTATATGGGGTTCAGGGAAGAACTAAGAAACATCAGTACCGCCATGGGCACCATCGTAGTGGCTCTGAATGAGGTAGTCACCACATTGCGGGACACTGTTGCACCACAAAGGGCCCCTGACACTAGCATGGACCATGAACTGCCTACCACCTCTGCCGGCACTAGTGGACAGGAGGCCCGACACAAGACCAACATTCCACCAGAACCCCACCCCCTGCAGAAGGTGAACCACCCCGCAAGCGGGCCCTGAGATCCAGGAAGAAGACAGAGTAAGATGCCAAGAGCCCCGCCAGCAAAGGATACCTCCCTGATTGTCATCCAACTGTCCACATTGACACCCTGTCCATTCTTACACTGCCCCTGCTCCACTTTCCACAGGCATCTGGACAATGCACCTGTGATACTGATAGTCTGGACTCTGCCATGGACAATCCTCCACCATCACACCTCAACCATTTGCAACCACCCACCAATTTAGAGCACTGTAATAAACACACTTATTGCATAAAAGAATCTGGAATCTGGCTGTGATTATGTACAAATTTATTAGACATTACCGTGCCAAATGGGATATTCACATTGTGATGCCAACATACCAATGTCACACAGCTGTAGTCCATGGGGAAATAAAGCAGATGTCACGCAGAGGGGCCCACATCTCTGAAATTGGAAGGGAAAGTCACAACTCAGTTACCATACACTGGGGGAAAAGGACAGACAGTAGAGAGGTAGTAGGGGTTAAGTATATGTAATATGCCGGTGTGGATTCTTACCTGTGTGTCATTGAAGATACTGCTGTATTGTCATCCTCTTCGCCTTCCTCGTCTTCACTCTCCACAGGCTCCACAGCTGCTACAACACCACCATCTGGACCATCCTCCTGCAGAAAAGGCACCTGGCGTCGCAAAGCCAGGTTGTGAAGCATACAGCAGGCCACGATGATCTGGCACACCTTCTTTGGTGAGTACATTAGGGATCCACCAGTCATATGGAGGCACCTAAACCTGGCCTTCAGAAGGCCGAAGGTCCGCTCGATCACCCTCCTAGTTCTCCCATGGGCCTCATTGTACCGTTCCTCTGCCCTTGTCCTGGGATTCCTCACTGGGGTCAGTAGCCATGAGAGGTTGGGGTAACCAGAGTCTCCTAATAGCCACACACGGTACCTCTGGAGTTGACCCATCACGTAAGGGATGCTGCTATTCTGCATGATGTACGCGTCATGCACTGACCCAGGGAACTTGGCATTAACATGGGAGATGTACTGGTCAGCCAAACACACCATCTGGACATTCATGGAATGGTAACTCTTCCTGTTCCTGTACACCTGTTCACTCCTGCTGGGGGGGACCAAAGCAACATGTGTCCCATCAATGGCACCAATGATGTTGGGGATATGTCCAAGGGCATAGAAATCAGTCTTCACTGTAGCCAAATCCCCCACCTCAGGGAAGACGATGTAGCTCTGCATGTGTTTCAGCAGGGCAGACCACACTCTGGACAACACCTTGGAAAACATGGGCTGGGACATCCCTGATGATATGGCCACTGTTGTTTGAAATGACCCACTTGCAAGGAAATGGAGTACTGACAGCACCTGCACTAGAGGGGGGATCCCTGTGGGTTGGCGGATTGGTGACATCAGGTCTGGCTCCAACTGGGTACATAGTTCCTGTATAGTGGCTCGGTCAAGCCTGTATATCAGTATGACATGTCTTTCCTCCATTGTCGACAGGTCCACCAGCGGTCTGTACACGGGAAGATTTCGCCATCTCCTCTCATGTCCCAGTGGACGGTGCCTATGAAGGACAACAGCGAGCACAGAGTCAATCAACCCACAGGTACGTAACCACAGCTTGCACATAACACGATTCCCAATGCATTGAATGGCTTGTATGAGTGTCGATGCAAGGCCTAGGTATGTGTGACGCAGTAGAAAATAAGGCATGTGGGCCCATGAAATGGCGGCTGCCTGACCTGTGAAGTGCGACAATGGGATGTGAGGTCCATGCGCTGGCGTGGGACACCGTGGCGGTAGGCGGTCGAAGACCGCGGCGCAAAGCTGCATTGGTTAACATTGGACTCTATGGGTCTCAGGAGCCAATGACGATGTGCGCCGGCGGTCGCGGTACACACCGCCGCGGGCGTGACCGCCATTTTCTATCATCTTAATCACTCGATACCTGATCTTCCACAGGAGAGGACCTACACTGCAAGTGCTGCTGTGACCACGGTCTGGAAGAGACAATGGCTCATGCGACTGGGGAAAGGGCCCCTGCCTTCACTGCTCAGGAGTTGGAGAAACTCGTGGATGGGGTCCTCCCCCAGTATGCGCTACTCTACGGTCCTCCAGACCAACAGGTAAGTACACTGGGACCATGCTTTGTGGGCAATGCCTGTGTTGAGTCGGGTGGATGAAAGATGGTTGGGAGGGGAGCGATTGAGGCATGCATCAAACGACAGATGAGAGCATGTGCCACATGGCAAGGGCGGGGATGGGGGGGCTACTCACATCGAGCATGCAGAGGGTGATGATTATTCTTCTCTCCCTGTACATGTCACATAGGTCAGCGCCCACCAGAAAATCGGTATTTGGCGTGCCATCGCCAAGGACGTCCGGACCCTGGCTGTCCACCAGAGACGGGCCACCCACTGCAGGAAGAGATGGGAGGACATCGACGCTGGAGCAGGAAGACGGCGGAGGCTCAGCTGGGGATGGCCTCCCAACGTGGGAGGGGTGCCAGTCGTACTTTGACCCCCCTGATGTCCCGGATCCTGGAGGTGGCCTACCCCGAGTTGGATGGGCGCGTGAGGACATCACAGCAGACACAAGGGGGTGAGTACACTCAAATCCTGGTGACTTTGTGCGCAGTGGAGGTGTCTGGGTGGGGGAGGAGGGCTGTGGGTATCCCTAGGCCAGTGCGATATCTGTAGGCTAGGACCCTCCGTAAGGCATGGCCCTGTGCCCCCGGCCTCCCCTTCTGTAGGGTGCCAAGTGCAGCTATTCATTGCCCTGTGTCATGTATGTGAGCAGAGGTCGCCCATAGGCTTGTAGGCCAGGTCCCACGGATTGCGTAGTCGACCCCAAGTGCGCGGCGTAGTGCAGGGGGCTTCTGTGTCTGTCCTGTCCGCCAACGGTGTCGCCAATGCATGCACTCAACATTTCTTTATTTTTCCCCACCCCCCTTTTTTGTTGTCTTCCTGTTCATTTGTGCATTAGCATCATCAGGCGGAGGAGAAGTGGCATCGGAGCACGAGGGAGCTGCATCTCACATGGCCATGGCGGGCCATGCAACTGACTCGGATTTCACCAGTGAGACGGAGGGCGAGGGGAGCTCCACAGCGGGGACTCGTGCGGATGTCAGTGACAGCAACTCGTCCTCTGAAGGGAGCTCCCTTGTGGTGGCGGCAACATCCGTGCCCCCCGCTACAACAGGTACAGCCGCCACCCAGCGCACCAGCACCGCCCTCCCAGCAGCCCCTCAGCGTTTGCCCCGTGCCCGCTCACCCAGGAAGGTGGGTGTAGGAAAGTCCTCCTTTTTGCCCTGGTCACCCCCACACTTTTTGGACAGGTACTGGTGGTTACTGACTCTTGGCTGTGCCCTGGGTACTGCTTACCAGTCCCAGGGCCAGTGCTCTGTGTAAAATGGATATGCAAATTAGGCTAATTATATTTGGCTAAGTTAACCTACCTATAAGTCCCTAGTATATGGTAGGGCATGTAGGTTTAGGGACCACAGGATAGGTGGTGCACACCTAGGTGCACTGCTGAGGTGCCCAGTGTCATTTTAAAGGCAGGCCTGCCTTGCTGGCTGCTTTTAAATTAAAGTTATATGCAAATTCGACTTTGTAATTAAAAGTAGTTCCAAAGTCTTAAACGACCTTATTTTTACATATAAGTCACCCCTAAGGTGTGCCCTATGTGCCCCTAGGGCTGGGTGCCATGTAACTATAAGCAGGGACTTTATAAAAATAGATTTATAAACCCTGGTGAGGTAAAAACAGCCAAATTCGTTTTTCCCTCATTGAAGTAAATGGTCTTCATAGGCTAGAATGGGAAGACTTTGTTTTAAATTTTAAAGTCTCCTTAAAAGATGCATACCAAGCATTTTGGTATCAAATTAATTGTTGTAATAAATCCCACAACTTCCAGTTGTTGGATTTAATATAACTTGTTCAGGTAAAGAGTTATAGACTTTACCTAAAAAGTTGCCAATTTCAGCCCTGCATTGTTTTTGCTGCTGTGCTCTGATTGGCCAGCCTGTAGCAGCTTAGGCAAGCTGCCTTGATGAGGTGTGAAGTGGCCTGGCTTCACACAAAGGAATGTGCCTGTGGGAGAGAATCTCCCCTCAGCAGATGGTGAGGCAGGAAGGGGGAGGGCTGCCAAACTGGTCTTCAAAGGCAGAGAAGGACATTTGGAGCAACCAGCAACACCCCCACATCCTGCAACCCCAGACAGCTAGGTGCCCCCTTGATTAGATTAGGAGAGGGCAGGAGAGGGGTGTGTTTATGATTTTTAGCCACACCAGTGGGTGGGCTCAGCCAGATGTAACCTCCAAAAATCAGATTCAGCCATGTTGGATTTTTAAGGAATGTTGCCCACTGGGATGGATTTTTGCCACACTTCCCAGGAAGTGGTCATCACAGGGGGACGACCCTGTACCTGATTGGAGAACCAGGACCCCCCTGCTTTTCACCCAGGAGCAAGGATAAAACTGGCAGACCTGCACCCACACCGCAGATCCCCACCAGAATTCAACAAGAAAAGAACTAAAGGAGAAGAAGGACTGCCCTGCTGGACCCCTGGCCTGCACCTGGAACCTGCACTCAGAAGGACTGCACCAGCTGCACATTTGGGCTTCACCACAAGAAGGACTTTGCCTGGCTTCAACTGGTTCAAGGAGGGACTCCCTGTTTGCTACAGGTGAAAAATTGCTATCCAGAGTCCCCTGCACCAACTCCTGAAGAAAGTGACCAGCTGACCACTGTCCAGTGGCCAAAAAGGAGTTTGCGCCAGGTGCATTCTGGGAGTGGTAGTCCGCACCCCCCAAGGACCATCTCAGAACTTCTGGACCCTTGGGGTGAGCTGTGGACCCCAAAAGAACCTTAAAAGAACATCTGGGTGAAGCCCCAGAAGTTTGGAGAAGATTTGAGAATTTTTTTAAAAAAGCTCCATAGAGGGACCGACCCGCCGCGGAAATTCTAGCCGGCTTGCCTCAACCACGACCCGGCCTGATCTGGTGGTTCGTCCCGGTAAAGAAAAATCTCAGAAAAAGAGACTAAGTCCGAAGGTAAAAAGTTGACCGGGACCTCCCAGCCATCGTATCCGAGAAGGGCTCCATGGACGTCGGATCAAGATCCAGGTTTACCCCGGTCGAAGGATTTTCACCTCGAAAAAACGACTAAGTCCGAAGGTAAAAATCTCCACCGAGGAATCCAGCATCGCGTATCCGGAGAAGGGCTCCAGGAGGTCGGATAGGACTGGCGGGTTCGTCCCGCTGAAGAAAATCTTCAAAATAAAGACTAAGTCAGAAGGTAACTTTTTAACCGAGGCCTCCCGCGACTTGTAGCCGAGCAGGGCTCCATCGCGGTCGGCCTGAATCTTTGACTTTGCCCCGGTCGAGGTGCAACCAGATGACCCGATTGGCGCTTTTTGTTTCTAAGCGCTAGAAAAATAATAATTCTTTAAAAATTCATATCTCCGGTTCCCTTTATACGATTTTATTCGTTTTGGTGTCATTTTAAAAATAAAAATATAAACTATTGTTATAAATTGGTTTTGGATTTTTAAACTGTTTCCTGTGTTTTATTTAATTACTGTTTTGTGATATTTGAATGCTTTACACACTGTCTCCTAAGTTAAGCCTTGACGCTCGTTGCCAAGCTACCAAGGGTTGAGCTGGGGTTAATTTACTGAGACCTAACTGGACCTAAGTGGAGGTTAGTGGCTTGTTGCTAGGTGTAGGTACCTACCTGCCCTTACCAATAACCCATTTTCCAACATTTTTGGTGGCAGCGGTGGGATCCTGTACTTGTGTTCAGTATCACGTTACAGTTTTAAGTAAAACAAATTAAAAATCCTTTAAATTGTCTTAGTGCAAAAATTGTTGTTTTAAAAAATATATATATATATTTAATTTTTTTTTTAATTTTTAATTTGGATTCATTTCTATTATTGAATTTTTGTAATTTTTCTAAATTATTGTTTCCAATTTTTGCAAAAAAAAATTGTTGACACAAAACCAGGGAACCATGGAGCTTGATCTGGCTAGCCTACCCACACTGACAGTAGTCCAGCTTAGGGGGTTGTGTACTGAAAGAGGGTTGCCTGCAACCACCGACCTCAGGAAGCAAGTCCTGATCAAATCCCTGACAGCATGGGCTGAGGCCCAAGAGCTATGCTCAGAGGAAGCTCCAGAGGAGGGAGAAAAAGGCGAGGATGTTAGCTCTATCCACTCAGGGGAGGAAGGGCATCTGAGCCTAAGTGAGGATGAGGAAGAACGGTTCTCAGTAAATACAGTCACTAGGGGCAGACCCAAAGCTAGTGGTGGGAAGGGGGTCCTTTCAGGAGGAGAGAACCCATCCATCAGGGAAAGAGAGCTGGAGGCCCAGCTAGCATACATAGCTTTGGAAGCAGACAAGCTGGCCCTAGAAAAGAAAAAGTGGGCAAACAAGGAGAAAAGAGATGGTGGCAGCGATAAAGAAGCTGAGGTGTCCC